>NC_081415.1:208978769-209320406 GCF_030272615.1 Cryptomeria japonica | reverse complement strand
TTGGTGTAAATAATTATTCATCATGGATATTATTACACCTTACTTAAGTTTACTTAGGAAATGCATTTCATAGTAGTTTGGGTATGAGACACTTGGGTGTTTGTGCCATATTGGGATAGTGTGTGTAGGAGAATTTCCACCTTTTATGGTGTTGATCTTGTTGTTACACTCCACATTCAGTGGGTGATCCACCTCATGTGGAATATTATATTGTTTCTCCTACCTACCCACACCTATTTCCTACCTACCCTTGTTTCTTATTGAGCCACATGTCATGTTTGTGTGCTCACATATCCCTAGCCTTGCCTATATAAGCAAGCTCATCTACATTGTATGTAATTGAATGCTTAATGATCCAGTTGATCATATTTTTCATCTTGATAGAATATAGTTTATTTCTATCATCTATTTTGTTCTCTCTTATTTGTGCTTTTCATTGCCTCTTGATCTTGGAAAAATCTCACATGGTATCAGAGTTGGTCCATGTCTCACATAGTATCAGAGCCATTAGAGTGTGATTGGTTTGCTAATTGAGAGAAGTTTGATGCTATTTGGGGTTGTGTATTTTGGAGTTTTCTATTGCAGGTTATTATTGATGCTTGATGGGTCAAATCTGAGGTTACCATTGGATTTAGGAGGTCCAAGAAAGTCAGTTTTGCCTTTTGTTTCATCCAAATCAGACTTCAAAGGCCAAATCTAGAGGCATTTGAAGTTTGACGTTGTGGCGGAAATTTTCCCAAAATTATAATTTTGTAGGCAATTTTCAAATAGTGATATCTCACTCATATGGACTCATTTTTCTGAGCAATTTTTTTTGTTTTGGGGTAGAATTTCGTGATCTATATAGTGGTGGAGTTTTCTAATTTTTGGATACAAGGTTTTCAGAAATCATGAAATCTCAGTTTTTACAACTTTGGAGGCTTCATTTGGGTTCATATGGACTCCTTTTCAGGTGCCGTTTTTTTTGAAAGTGCATAGTTTTTCATCTACTTTCATAATCTACCATCTGTTTGTAGTGATTTTAAGTAGAAATTGTACTTTTAAAATTTGGCCATTTTTTGCATATTTGGTACTTGTATTTCGCTTGGGTCTCAGTTTAGATCACTAGTAGTATATGTTGAAATCTCTTAGATCTCATTTTGAGAAGTTGTAAATTGAAATCAAAAGTCCACTTTGCCTTGTTTTGCAAGTGGCCCATTGTATATGCACTAAGTATAAAGTGCCAAAATCACCATTTTGGGGGGATTTCTTGACTGAGTATTTTGGGGGGGTGTCTTGTGTGATTGTGCCTCTATCTTGTGTTTTTTCATTTTGGTGCCATGGGTTCTCCTAAATTTCCACTTTTAACTCCTCATAATTATGCATCATGGAAAATTAAGGCATGGAGTAAACTAATGGAAAAAGGACTCATTCATTATGTAAATGAAACTATAAGAGCACCACCTAATCCTAAGGCTGATCCTAATGCTCAAATTGAATGGCTTACTAAGAATGCTATGGCACTTGGAACTCTTAGAAAGTATGTATCAGATGACCTCATTTTTCACATTGATAAGTGTACAACAATTAAAGAGGCTTGGGATATTTTAAAGAAATTGTATGGTCAAGTTGATGAGATTAAGGGCTACAAGATTGATAGTGAACTCACAACTTTGGATCCCAAGGATTTTGATACAATCCAAGATTATGTCACAAAAGCAATTGAGCTAAGAACAAAGCTAAAAGATTGTGGAATTGACAAAAAGGATGCTCAATTGGTTTATAACTTGTTGGACAAGCTTCCTTTAGAGTATGCAAACTTTGTATCTAGCTTTCACACACATAGGTTAGCTCAAGGTTCCTCATACACTTCTCCCTCATTTGATTCATTCATGGAGATGTTGATACTTGAGCAATCTAAGTTGACCATGATGGGGATTCTTAAATCTTTAAATTCACAAGCTTTGGTGGCTAACAAAGGGAATCAAAGTAATCAAGGAAAAGGCAAGAGTCAAAAGCAACCTAAGTCTAAACCACAACAAGATGGAGCACAATCTTCCTCTCCACAACAAGGTGATTCACCATTCTCACCTAAGAGGAAATCATATAAGGACAACCTTTTTTGTGGATATTGCAAGAAGTCAGGACATGATGAACATCATTGTTATAAGAAGGATATTGATGAGTTGAAGAATCTTCTTGAGAAGAATAGAATCAACCTACCTTCTAGAATGTCTACATCAGCTTCTTCTTCCAAGGATAAACGAAAGGATCACTCTTTTGAGACAGATAAAGGAAAGGGACAAGCTCTTTGTGCTACTACAAGTCATGATTTAGGGAGATGGCTTCTAGATTCAGGGGCTTCTCATCATATGGCATCTTTGTAGTCTATGTTTTCTACATTTGAGCCTTGCCACATGCCGCAGATTTTGATGGGCAATCATACATACATGGATGTGATTGGGAAAGGATCTATTGCCATTGGGGATAACTCCTTCAATGATGTGTTGTGTGTACCCCACTTGACAAATAATCTTCTTTCCATCTATCAAATCACACATGGGGCAACTAGGAAAACTGTGGAGTTCACACCTGATTCAGTTATCATTAGAGACTTGGAGAGTGGAGCTATCATTGCGACTAGGGTGGTTGATCATGCATCTCAGTTGTACTCTTTTTTAGATTTTGGTCCTATTGATGAGGTTGATTCTTCCTATGTTGATAATTCAGATTTTGAGTAGAACTTTGGGCATTTGAACTTGGGGATTCTCACATGTGATCCCGCTCTTGAGCCTTGCATTTCATCTCCTTCTATTGATATCGCACCACCTATTGCACCTGATGATGTAGCTAGTGCGATAGTTTTGCCTTCTTATGATTTAGTGCAGTAGGATATTTCATGTCTTCCAGCTTCAGTTGATTGGGTTGCCTACTTGACAGACATTGTAGGTTTTTTTGTGGACTCCTACATTGTAGATTTGGGAGACACCATTCATGAAATTCATCTTCTCTTTGATGAAGATGATCCTTCTTTGATTGTTGTGAGGGATCACTCTGACCTTGTGCATTCTCTACATGATCAATCTTTAGAGGTTGACATGATTGTGGATACTTTTGTACAACACTTGGAGGAGGTCTCTTTATCTTTTGAGGAGACATATGAGTCTTTGGATATTGTTCTATATTCATCTCCACTAGATCTTGGAGTGCCTTTTTCAACAATGTGGCATAGTGTACCACCTTTGGAGGGGGTACCTTTCAGCATCGACATGGGGACACTTGAGTAGTTTTTAGAGATTTCTTTCATCATGAGTATTTTTTCTCCATCTTCCTTTCATGATTGGGGAGACTTCATGGATACACCTTTGGTTTTGTTTCTTCCTAAGGGGAGGAATGTTGTTCAATGTTCATGGAGTAGTTTCTTCATTCATCTTCGAGCTTCTATCATTGGTGCAGATTCCAAATTGAGGGGGGGCTTCCTAGTCTTTCTTCTTCTTCTCTCATATGGGGGGGACTTTTTCCTCACATAAGGTTTTGTCCTTCACATACTTCTATGAGATTTCTTTGTATCTAATTTCATCTCTCTTTTGGGGGAGGGTTTTTTGCCATTGGGTTTTTCTCTCTTTCCCCGCTTTGTGAGAGATTTCATTGCATTGGTTTGTATGCATTTGCATTTGTACATGGGTACCTAACATGGCCTCGTAGTCGGGACCCATCTTGCATTTCTTAGTTGCATTGTAGACTTAAGTGCATTCCCCTAAGTTGCACTCAAGGGGGGGTGTTGGTGTAAATAATTATTCATCATAGATATTATTACACCTTACTTAAGTTTACTTAGGAAATGCATTTCATAGTAATTTGGGTATGAGACACTTGGGTGTTTGTGCCATATTGGGATAGTGTGTGTAGGAGAATTTCCACCTTTTATGGTGTTGATCTTGTTGTTACACTCCACATTCAATAGGTGATCCACCTCATGTGGAATATTATATTTTTTCTCCTACCTACCCACACCTATTTCCTACCTACCCTGTTTCTTATTGAGCCACATGTCATGTTTGAGTGCTCACATATCCCTAGCCTTGCCTATATAATCAAGCTCATCTACATTGTATGTAATTGAATGCTTAATGATCCAGTTGATCATATTTTTCATCTTGATACGATACAGTTTATTTCTATCATCTATTTTGTTCTCTCTTATTTGTGCTTTTAATTGCCTCTTGATCTTGGCAAAATCTCATAGGAATATTTACTGTCTATTGTATTATATAGGGGTAAATTACATTTTCATTCTATTTACAATTGTATGCTGACTCTATTTACAACTATATGCTTCCTTTAAGCTTGAGCATGTGCATCAGGGGGATTTATTTTCTACTATATTATATAAGGGTAATTATATCCTTGACTCTATTTACAACTATGTGCTGGCTTTAAGGCTGGGGGCTCATATCAGTACACATTTCTTTGATTTTCTCAAGAAGTATAGTTCTCTTAGAGGCAAAATATACCTGCCTTCCTTGGTTATGGTAACTTTAAGTCAATCTTCATTATTGTATGTTTCATTTCTACATGTTAAGCTCAAGAGGAATTGATTATACTTCACATTTTTTTATTACCTCTGTGGTTCTTTTCTCAGCATTCTCATCGAATTGAAACATGTATAACATTTCTGCAGGCATGCCCATTAGTTTTGTTGCCCCTTCATCAAATGAAATAACCCATATTGTATATGTGTGGTCCTGCAGGTTTGTCTGGAGGATGTATCTATAGTTACACTCAAACAGGGTCATGTTACACCTAGAACAATACCAAGTCCCTTCTTCAGTCTCCTCTAATCATTTCTTACATGGGTTTCCATTTACTTGGGTGGGACATGTTGGATAGCAAAATGACCTAGATTTTATCTATTGTGTTGTTTCCTTTACAATACAATGGAAGGGTTGCACTGAATTCGATGCATGTGCCCGGATTTTACTGATCATCATTCTTTGAGGGGTGGGATTAGGTGTAGCAAGCTAATGCGCAATTTCTTGTCCAATGTCAACATTCTGGTTGAACCAATCTTCAACTAGGCCAATTCCTCTATAGGAGGGTCTATGAAGAGGCTTGTATTAAATGTTGTACCTATTAACTTTCCATTAAATTCACATACATGACCATTCTTGATAACAAGAGTAGTTGTTTCTTGTAAATAATACCTTCGTTGGAGTTCAGTACCTTCCTTTTTTGCCATTGCACCCCATAGTGTAACATTGATGATTCTTCGAGTCATGTCGACTAACTTAATGGTATGCCTAGGAACCTCTGTACCATCTCTTCTACGTACCGTTGAGCTCAGATTGACACTAATGATGATTCCAATGACGTCAATGGTTGAGTTGTTATTTTTGTAGTCACTTGATCAAGAGTTGTGAAAATATATCTGTGCTTGGGTATGGAAGAGTCGCCATTGTAGGCAGTAACCTTTGAATTAGCTACCAAGGTTATTTCTAGTCCACTATTGAGTTTGTTTTAAATTTTATTGGTTGGCTTTATTGCTCCCCCAAATAATGTGTATGTCACTCCAACTTGGATGTTATCATAATAGGTTTTTTCTAGTTCATTGAAACATGTAACATGCGTTTTAGTATCTTCGTTGTCTACAATGTCAAAGCTAAAAACATGGCTTCTTTATTTTGTTGTATTATAGTGGTAGATGTCCTTCTTCACTCAGACACGACCCTTGATGGTCCACCTTGGTTGGTAGGGATTCAAATTTTTAATAGGATTTATTGTCATAGGTGTGTTGCCCACATTTTGAGGTGGCTTGAAAATAATGCTTTCGGTCACCTCGAACTCTTACATTTTGTGGATGTACTTGGTTCTATACTTGTATCACATAGAGGAGGCATAGTTTGTTCTATCTAGTCTTCCTGTTTTACACAAAGAAAGATCGGTTATCCAAGTATAGCATGTGTTGTACATACAATTTGTAGGTTCAGAATAACGATCCACCTACACAATTAAACAATAAAAAATGAAATATTATAAGCACCACATTGCATAAAATGTAAAGTTTCTATGAACTTTTTTGGAATAATAGTAGGCTTATTGACTCACCAGGAGTCATGCAAAATTTGGGAAGATGTATTTTGTTAGCTATAGTATGGAGCCAACTATGAGCCATTTAGCATCTATGCCATTGTTATATATTTTTGGCAAGGATGCCTTTTGTTTGTATACGCCATTGGAAAGATCAACTCTATAACGATTGCAATGCTTGGGTCCATCCCCAAAGTTACATATAGTAGATATTTGGAGACATGAAGCCACAAGCACGGACCTATCATACATACTCTGGATTACATTTTTAGTTAGTACATCCATTAGACAAGGGGATTAGGATGCTGCCTACAAAACTAGGAGGAAACTACTTGATTGCACTATATGGCTCTTCAACAACAGGTTTGATACATTAATGACAACACACATAATAGACAATGTGTATGTATCAATCTTTCAATAACAACATTATACATCACTTAGTAGAAGCAACAAGAGTGATAATAACATGTAATGAGATTCTAAAGAGATCAACAATGTGGTCATTGTACTTAGATTGTGTGGAGGACAACAAGGAGTGTTGGGTGTGCTAGAATAATATGCAACCATGGAGACATGTTCATGACATGCAACTATGATACTTGGGGAAATTGGGCAAGAACCTTATTGAGGATGTAATTTGTTGTTATATATTGTGATTTTTATTTTTAAAAATTGATGTATCTATTGTGTGCTCTCTTCTTCATAGAGTCAAGTAGGAATTTATACAAAATCGATGTTGAAAATAATTTAGGAATGCCTAATGCCTTGTAATGTTGCTAGTGGGTACCCATCTATGCTACTTCTCCATTTTCTTTGAAATTTTTTTACTGTATAACATGTACATTACTCTGTAATGCATCCTTGAAACAGGAAAATATCCTATGGTAGAAGACAAATAGACTTTTATGCTAGTCAATCCCTATAATAAGGGAAGAGGGTAGAAGAGTTCACTAAAACATAGGCAACTTTTCGCATTGAATGTAGTAATCCATAGTTAAACAACAATTGTGGTTGAAGTATATGACTTCAAAATTCTTATAATGTTCAGGCATTTTGTCAAATAGTTTCAGCATGGTCAAAATAAAAAGCCATTGAATGAGTTCATATGTTTTATCATTTTGTCAAACAATTTCAGCATGGCCAACATAAATCAGCAAGAGATGAAGTAGCCTTCTTAAGGGCACCAACAATCCTATGTATTTTTTTAGTGGTTGTAGTGGCTCGTTGATTTATATATTATGCCTTTGTTTCTAAATGTTTGTAAGTCACCCACAACCTCTTGGTATAACAATACGGTATTTATTTTGAATCATGATCATGGGGTCTTTCCATTTTCTATGTCATATTGCAGTTTTCAACTTTCATGATAAAACTAACTATGGAAATTATGCTTCCTGGCTACGTTGTCCAAGTTACAAATATTAGTCAGAATTTTGGTCATGGGCTTGGTAATAGTAGTACACTAAGTTCTACTATAATGGTCTCTTATTTTACCCCTATATAGCCCAACCTACTATATAAAGTACTAAAGTTATAGAGATCATAAAGACATAATCCCTAGTTCTATCATACATGCTCTCTACAAAATTTATTATCTTCAATCCATTGGTTACAAGATCATAAAATGCACACAAATTTTGAATGACACATTTCATTAGAAGTAGCAACAAACAACAAAGTTGTAACACATCCAACAATGAGAAATACTTGCAAAATATATATTGCATGGCTCAATGAGTACATCAAGGGTATAATATGTTCAAACAAGGTCTAATTTTTATGTTAAGTGTACAATATGTCGATTTTAATTACACAATATATAAATTGGGCATACAATATCTCCAATGCCAATAGAATCGAGCAAAATGCTCAACTTCAATATGTTCGTGACATTCCAAAAACCAAGCGTGGATCCAATGGCTTTCAAAGTGCATCTCTTGTATAAGTTTACTTTATCTGGGGATACTAAACATTGTTGAGGAAACTAAAAAAGGATAGTTTCACATCCATGGAACGACGCACACCGTGGAGCTCTCGATATCGCAATTCTTGGAGTACACTGTAATACTGTTGTAAGACACTGCATGTAGCGTCATACGTGTGTATGGTTTCTTGGAATACCTCAATCTCATGGGTCTACACGTGATCTACATTTGCACATACTTTCTTCAAATCTTCGACAAGCTTGTGATAGTGCTTTAACGCATTCATTGAGAGCACTTCAATTTCAGTTTGGCGATATCCAGGCCAATGGATAGCGGTGGAACCTGTTTCGGATACTGCTTCATTGTTGATTGGTGCAGGCACCGGGTTTGGTGATGGATGCTTGTTTGACACACTACCAGGTATGCCAACAATATCTCCAGGTCTACCACAACTGTCCATAGCTTGTTGGCACAAGGTAATGACAAAGTAAGTCACATAAGGCCTAAGACAAATAAGTGAATTTATTTTTTGTAAAATATCTGATCTCTATGGTAGGTCTTAAATTTGTTTGATCTATGTGTCTGTTGTAGAGGGAGTGAATCCTCAATAAAAAAGACAACATATTCTATAAAAATTGATCATTAAATTCAATGGGAGGAGGCAAAAATCAGAACAATACTTGAGGTCCCAGTCCTCAAGCTTAGTAGTGAACAATGACGAGAAAATCAACATAGAACAATAAACAATAAGAAGCATTTAAAGCATTGTAGCAAGAAAAAGTGTCACATGTTTCACTTGAGAGTATCAATTTATATAGATTGTTGATCTAACAAGTGTCGCATGTTTCACTTGAGAGTATCAACATAGTTTCTTAAAATGGATCATTTATGTCACTCAAATACTTCCTATAGAATTTATAATCTTTGTATTTGTAAATGAACTGTACTCATCAATACATCTCACGCTTATATGTGGTTATATTGAAAATTGTTATAGTTATAGTGTCTGACTATGTGAAAAATAGCATTCTACTCCATATTATAAATAGTTTTTAAAATATCATATTAATTGACAGGCCCAAACACCATCTCAAGAGATACAACAACATTTGAGGTTGACAGTAAATCATTTGTTACCAACAAATAGTTTTGACTTGTTGGATAGCCACAACACAACGATTTAAATAAAGCTTGAAACAAATGAGCAAAGATTGTAAGCATCCTACTTAAACACACAAATAGGAAACCATTCAATTCAATTTATTTTTATGAGACAAGTTAGGTAATATTGGAAGGCATGAGAGAAGGTGGTTGCTTAAAATAACTGAATCTCGTGGTCTCATTAAGAATAACATAAGATTATATTTAGATGTTAATAATAACAATAAAAGACTTAAAATCAACATCTTTCCTAAAAAGTATGAAGATTTCCTCCTCGTAGTAAAAAGGCTTTTAATTTCTTTCTTTCTCTAAACATATTTATATCAAACTAAAAACAAAAGTACCAAGCATCTGTTTATCACCAGTTGCATGTTGGCCTAGAAAATGGTATCAGCTGAACGTGTTGACAAACATTGAAGTGGTTATCATCATGATTTGATTGTGGAAATCAAGATTTAATTGATTCATTCTTGTCTCCACCCAACACATCAATTTGTGAACCTGTTTTAGTGCTTGCGCTATCCCCCTTTCTAAATTCTATATTGTTTGTGTGCAATTCAATGACTATCAAATGTCTATTTATAGTACTGTCTACATACATGTATGCATCTTGTGACTTGACATGGTATCTCTAGTCCATAGAAATAGTTTCCTTATCACTATATGGAATTCTAATTTCTAGATGTGTCATTAAAACTTTATTACTCTAAGTAAACTCTCTAAAATGAAGTGCCAGTTCAATGGACTTCATTGAATTCCCAAATATCCGTTTCTCTGATTGGTTGTTGATAGCACAAAGGATGAATTAGATAAATCTATAAAATTAATTTTATTTATCTACTATTTTAAATAGAAAATGGACATGTCAACTAGCTTCATATTACTAAGTACTCATTTAACAATGAATCGAGATATAGAGAAGGCCAACCACATATGCAAGCTAGGACATCCGAGTTCCTCTACATTTCTATTACATGTGGACACCATCTCAAGAGATACAACATTGGAGGTTGGTTGACAGTAAAGCATTTTTTTCCAACAATTTTAACTTATTGGATAGTAGCCATACATCAAAAAATAAAGCTTGAAACAAATGAGCAAGGATTTTGCTCAAACACACAAACAACAAACCATTCAATTCAATTTATATTTTATGCGGTTGCTAGCATGCGGTGGTACAATAGCCTTGATTATCCCTTATAACTTCCCCTAGCACCAGACCTACTCAGGTTAACTTTAGAGCAGTCGTCAACGCTGCATTTAACCCAGCCTTCCTTTGGGGGATGCCATTTACATAACCTAGCATAATCTTCTGCTAGTTTAACTTTGTTAGGTCCTTATCAAGTCACCATACCTGTTTCATCCTCATTTGTAATTAGCATAGCAAGGCTTTAGTAAAATCTTAGGAAGCAACATTAATATTTTCTTTGATTTATTTTTTTATCATCGTGAACAAGGCCTTACTTGTGGTAGATTGATCTCTAAAACTACGGTTTTTTTTTTTCCACAACCCCCCAGCAAACAAAGGAGCTGGGATTTGTCTCCTTGATCTTCTTGTGCTATTATTCGATTCTAGTAACCTAGCAAACAGAACATTACAAAGAATGAAATAGTGGAGGACAATGCTTCCTGTAAGAAAAAAATTGTGTGGACATGTAAATAAGGTTTTAATAGTGCCTATAAACAAAATTAATGCATTTAATTATAGTGAAAGTATTTCTAGCCATGAGAGAAACATTGTCATGAGAACAAAGTATTTACCTTGTCAAGCCATAACAAGAGTACAAGTACATAACTAGTAGTGTAAATAGGCATTTGATAAAGTCATTGCCTTGGACACAAGCAAAATAAAATCTAGTCCTCAAGAAAGGGGGATAGTGCAATCATTTGTTCACAAACCAATGTGTCCAACAGTAACCACATAAATATGTCTATCGATATAAACTCTTTGATCTATTTGACCATTTTCTATTTTAAGAATTTAGAGTTATAATTCTCTTCACAAAAAACATATTGATCAATATAATTATCTCCAAACCTCACTAATTCACTTGTGCCCTGTTGGAAATGTCACCTACGTCACTATGTGAAAAACAGAATTCTACTCCATATTATAAATATATGGAGGTGCAGATATAATTCGATAACGAACCTGTTTCAATAAAAGATTGAAACATGAACAAGATAAGATAAGATATATATAGTCAAATATTTTGGAACAACAACTTTAACTTGTTGGATAGCGGCCACACAGCGAAAATAAAGGTTGAAACAAATGAACAAGGATTGTAAGTATCCTGCTCAAACACACAAACATCAAACCATTCAATTCAATTTATTTTGATGAGGCAAAGGTAATAGAAGGCGGTTGCTAGCATGTGGCGGTACAATATCCAATCCCACTCCCACAGTCGCCGATGTTGCAGCACTTAGGGTTGTCTGCGTATCCTGTACAGCCGCCATCGTTAACGCACAGGAATTTAAAGCATGGCCCTGCTTGCACCGAAGCCACGCTAATATTGGCCATTACTATTATTGCAATTAACACCAACACCAAAACTGCAACGCTACCAATTTTCATTGCCATTTTTCCCTCCTCTTCCTCTTCCTCTTCCGTTTCCCAAAGCTCACCTCAATCACACAGATGCAGATGCTCATCTAAACTCAGGTAAACATCATTAAATAGCATGGGAATTCTCTTATTTTCATCGCCAACTCAGCCTGCTTATATCAAATGTAACGCGAAGTTATACACAGATAGGCATGCAACTAATCACTTTTTTATTAATCTTCTTTGAGATAAGTGTTGAACCTGATGACTTATTAATCACTATATGTTTGGCATTTCTCTTTTTAATTAATAACGATTCATACTTGTAATGGTATGATTATAATCTGCTCTCGATTCCCTCAAGCTAGCAAGAACGATGCTCTGGTACCACTTGTAATGTCCCCTTTTGGGAGGACATTAAATCTTGCCCACTATATTTGTACAATTATTGCAGGTTATATATTTTCAGTCTGGTATGGTAATTGGACATATTCAATTACATGTTGTTTCTCTCTTTGAAAGCTGAACGATGCTCTTTTGGATGAGTGTTATTGCTAAATGGTTCAATCTGCATTTGATTGTTGAAGGTTCTTTGCTCTCTTTGAAGAATTGATGTTAATTGCATTCATTTCCTCTATTGATTGATAATTTCCCTCCAATGCTTGAAATCAATTCTCCTTTATACTCTATTGGTGGAAGGGTCACCACCTTTCATAAGAATTGAGTCACCACTTTTCATTGTTGCCTTTGAAAATAATATATTGTTCCTCAAATTGATCTCCCCTTTCTATCACCTCCACAAATGAAAACTTCTCCCTTTTATATCCTCCAATGTGAGGGAGAGTCACACCTCTTCATAATGATCACAACCTTTCACAACTACCACCCTTCGAAAGGGTCACAACCCTTCATCATTGCTGCCCCTTTGCAAGAGTCACTTCCTTATCTTCTTCCCATAAATGCTTCCTTAATTCATTTTCTCCCTTCTTTTTTCCTTCATCTTTTCTCCCCAAATGAACTTCTCTTCTCTCCCTTTTATGTCTCATGTTTGAGGGAGTCACACCTTTTCATTTCATGCCTTTTGACCTTTCATTAAACTTAGATTTAATATTATTATTATTCTTTTATATTTTAATTTTTTATTAATTAATAAATCCTATTTCAAAAAGGGCACATTACATCCACTTACAAGGATCCAATCATAGATGAAACAAAACCTTTGAATCGAGAAGTTAATCAAGTTTCATTATCATAGACTCATGTTATGCTTTTAATAGGGTGAAAGTGAGAGAGAGGTTCAGTTAGAGCTAGAAAGAGGGGTACATAGAGGTGGAAGAGAGAGAGGGATGAGTAAAGAGATAGAAATAGATATAGAGAAGAAGATAGAGATAGAGATGAATATATAGGACAATGAGGAGAGTAATATGGAGAGAACAAGAGAGATATGGAGAAATAAAGAGAGGGAAGATGAATAGATAGAGATGGAAGAGAAAAATAAAATAATGGGAGAGAGAGGGAGAGATAGAAAGATAAAGATAGAGATAGGAAGTGACATATAGAAATAGGGAGAGATATGGTGGTAGAGAAATAGATAACTAGATAGAGATTGAGGGAAGAAGAAAGAGGGGTATATAGAGGGGGAAGAGTGAGAGAGGGATGGATAAAGAGATAGAAATAGATATAGAGAAGAAGATAGAGCTATAGATAGAGATGGATATCGAGATGAAGATAGAGGACAATTAGGAGAATAATATGTAGAGAACAAGAGAAATATGGAGAAATAAAGAAAGAGGGGAGGGGAATAGATAGAGATGGAAGAGAAAAATAAATAAAGGGAGAGAGAGGGAGAGATGGAAGATAAAGATAGAGATAGGAAGTGAAATATATAGAAAGGGGGAGAGATATTGTGGTAGAGAGATAGACAACTAGATAGGAGAATGAGGGAAGATGGAAACAATGATATAGACTAATGGATGGAACATTACACTTAATTTATTCAAAGGATGTATCATATATTTAATGAGAATGTATCCCAGGTTAGGATTTTTCAAACTCGACACCTTATGGATAATGGGAAAACTCAAGAATGCAACAGTTGATTCAGTTGAATTGCAATTAAAACGGATGAGGAACTCTTGAGTATGAACACCAATCCATTGCAATAACCAATCCATGGTAAGGAAGACCACGTGAAGATGAAAATTAGGTACATGCACTAATTTTACCCTTTATTATGAAAACTAGCTATGCATTTCCAGTAGAGTTGTATTTTATCCTTACTCTGTTTCTCATATCTGTTGTGAAAACAAAGTAATATCAAGAAATCCATTTCTTAATTTACAAGCATCATGTGAGGATATTGTATGTTTTGAAATGTAATAGCTCAAATTGACTAGACCTATTACTTTTTGATTGAGGTGCCACCATTATTTGGGGGTCTACGCTTTAGTTATTTTGATAACATATATGGTGAGTTCATAATTGTCATAATTGACGTAGAAGCTTAATTGTAACTTTTAAAAGATTTGCATGACTTCGTTGACCTGTTCATAATGGATTTCTCTTAATAGAGAAGGCCTGATTGTTTATGTTCACCATTAAAAAAACAAGACTCTAATTTGTGGGATTTAGCTATTCTGCTATTGGGTTGGGTGGAATTATTAATCTGTGTTGCATATTTCTTTCCTTGTTTTTCTATATTTTTCCTCAGAGATGGAGGATTGAAAAATATATATTTATCTCAAGGAACATTGAAATGTTTAATGGGTTTATCAATAGCCAATGTGTAGAAGTGGGACAACATATAGGCATCTTTATGTCCTTTTCCTAGTCACTAATTTTATTTGAGAACATGGTATTGTGTTCATGGTAACTGTTTCATTGGCATTGGAGGTACTATGAACTGAGAAGATGTAAAGAGAGGATTTTTTGGTGTGACCAATGAATTGTTTTGGGGTGACTGAGCAAAAGTTTTGGCCTAAAAATTATATGAAACTACATATTAATTATCAGTCAAACCCTTGAAAATCGTGATTGAATTTTGAGGGGAGTTGTATTCCATTCACTCTATTTGTGGTCAAATAATAGCTAAATAAAGCCAATCCAAATTACATTATATCTCTCTAGTTTCTGTTATTTATTTCTTTTAAGCAAAAAGTGACGAGCACTTGATATATTAATAATAAGAAGACCTAGTTCGAGAGCTCATCAGAGAAAGAACTAGGAAGAAAAATCTGAATCCTCGCTCAATTACAAAAACTAAATCTACGCTAAATGGGGATAAGTCACCCAATCATACAAAAAAGGATTCATCAAAATATACATGTTTATGATATGTAGAATTTGATATAATATATCAATATAACGGAATTATCAAAAATAGTCAAAATTTATGACCCATATCGGCTACCAACGGATTTCCTTATACATCAAAATTGGGACATATTCTGAGCAGCAAAAAACAAAGAGCCAGAACTATCTTTTTACTCTTCCATGGCTGAATCACCTAGGATTTGATTTTCAGGGGCATTGAAGGTTGAAGTATCATCCTCCCATCACACCGGCTCTTCTTCTTCTTGAATGCGACGAATGACCTCCCACATATTGACCTTCATGGGTTGTCACGATCTTACTTCCCTTGAAGGAGTCGATGCTATTTTTTCTAAATCCTCTGCCACTTCGGGCTGTGAGAAACTATTAGTCCATCCCAAGGCCCCATCCTGCATAGGTGCATTAAGGTCTGGCACCCTTTTTGTAGTCCATCCCCTTTCCCTAGGTTGTGAAATTGCCAGTCTGGGATCAACATTTTCTAGCTCCAAAATCACCATAAGAGCCCCGACTTTGATCTTGACTCTATGAACAATATGGTCATCCAACTGTCTACCAAATTGTTGTAGACCATTCTTCACATGACAGAAGTTTTGCCTTTCCAGGGCATGCTTGATTTGGTCATAAAGTACCATGTATGCATGACTGGATTGGATAAAATGTCATGGAAACAGATTCCCTAAGACAGCCGACCCCTACCACAAATTATAATTGGCCAGAGCTTCATGGAATGTGGCAGGTTCAAGCACATTTTGCCTTACCAACTTAAAAAACACTATTTTGAGCAGAGGGATTGATTGCAACAGATCAAGAGCGTTGGACATAAAAGAACTGAGAATTTGATAGGGAAATAAAATTCTTTTGGCTTGAGGGGAAAAAATCTCCTCACCAATGAAATCTTTGGCTGCTCTCCTTAGTTGTGGGTTTTGCAGATGGAACAGTTGATCGAGGTCCCCATCATCAATGTGGCCATGGAATGCCGCCGAGGGCTGTTTAATATGCACTGGAACTTGTTCGTTCCATGGCATGTACTCCTAATGCAATTTCTTGCAACCTTTGTGAGAGAAATTCTCTATATTGCTACACACAAAAATGCTTGAAACTTCAAAACATTCTGCTGAAAATTGTGAATTAAAGTAGGCAAGTTTCCTTTTATAAACAAAACCTAGCTTGCCACGCAAAAATAGGTTCCGAAAGGATTGCATTAAGGCAATCTTTGTAATGCAATAATTAGTCAATCAAAAAAAATCAAGCTCGAGATTTCTTGCATTAACATGTGATAGTAGCGTAGCCAAGGGAATGTGTGAGAGAACAAAATTTGCTTACCCTGTGTGAAATGACATCATCAAAATCTCAAAGTACTCGCACTTATCTTTCATTCATACCATCTGCAAGCTACATTTAAATGCATATATGCGAGTGTCTTGTCAGTCATCCTATCCGCAAGCTTCAGATTAAGTGCAAACATGCGAGTACTCATTGATATATAATTTGTAATTAAAATGTTGTACTTTCCTTTTGTACCAATTCAAGTGATTCGGGGTATGAAGACAGTTTGATGGGAGATGCAACAGACTCAACTAAAATGCCATCACAACTCATATTTGCTAATTTGTCAGCTACAGAATTGCCTTCCCTTAATGTGTGGCTAACAATGTAATCTGAAAATGTGTCAACTAAATCCCAAATATGCTTTAAAACATACAATATGTGCCAAGTCTTAGATATTTTCAAAGTAATTGCATTGATGAGAACTAATGAATCACCTTCTAAATGTATGTTGGAGAGATCGCATTTCCTTGCTAACACTAGGCCAGCTAATAAGGCATTTGCCTCTACCAAGTTATTGTTACCCGAGGGGATAGGAGATGCTTGGAAAGCACACATTTTGCTGAAATGATCTCGAATGCAAACTCCAATTCCCGATTTCCCTGGGTTTCCACGAGAAGAGCCATCGAAGTTGATCTTAAAGAAATTAGGTGCATGGGGTAACCATTTTATGGAAGACCTATCTCTAACATTAGATGAAGACCAATTCAGAGGAATACCTATTGGTATAATAATACCATTCCATGATTTTACAATTACCTTGTCCCACTAGGTAAATGACTGAATGTCCTCAGAATTAGTGAGAGAAGAATTTATAATTTCTGCAATCAAATTTTCCAACTTGGCCAGAACTCGATCTAGGGAAGAGGATGCTTTTCTGAAAATTCTTTTATTTCTCTCCCACTTGATGGCCCAAATTATGAGAGCAGGAGCACATTTCCAAATGCCTGAGAAAGTTGATGATAAAAATAAAAGAGGCCAAGAGTTAAACATATCCCAAAGTGATTTTGGGAAGGGCATCATAACTTGGAGTTTATTGGTGTATGTTCTGGTGTAGACACTGACACGGACGAGGATGGTGGGAAATATCATTTGTGTACATTTTGGGGGAGTAGATGCCATGCTTCCACTGAAAAGGATGTGGCCCTCACCGATGAATTGCTTAATATGTTGTACCCTCTCTATCAGACACAGGTGCATTTAATTTTGTTTATGACATGTTATCAATTAAGTGACTAAATCTTATAAAAAAAATGAATTTTTATTTCTAGAACAATTTAAAGTGACATATCAATAAAATGCATTGGAGGATGCAATAGGTGGTGGAAGTACACCACATACTATCTAGTCGACTCCACGGTCATGAGTAGTTTCACCACCAGAGGTGAAGATTTGTAAATTTGTTAAAAATATAATAATATATTGGATTCAAAATATATTTTGTTAATTATATGTATTATTACTTGATATTTTGTAGGGCTTATCAATGGCTGAAATGTCCCAACTTGATGATATCACGCTTTCAGCCATTGACTTTGGCCAAGATAGCTATGCGGTACCATTTAGATTTATATATTTGTGACTTAAGTGATATATTAAATACATGCTCTTTTCCCTTATGTTAATTTTTTTCCATTAGTTTACCCCACCTATGTCGAGGACATCTCGTGTGAGAAAGCCATCCTCTAGCACTCCGAGGCAGAAAAAGATATCCTCTCAGACACCCAAATGATAGAAGGTAATTCACTACAATTTAAATTCAATTGTTGAAATGTATTATGATTAAACATGTATATGTAGATATTGATAAATGCACTTAATTTATTTGTTCTATATATAGAAACATATGGGGTTTATAGAATTAATGAATGCACCTAATGTCGATGAGGTTCAATAGAGGGAAGAGGTGATATATTCATATTCACTTTGGATTGCATTCTTGCTTGTTCGAAATCACTAAATCCTTTTATGTCTATATATCATATGTTATCTTTTTCAATACAGGAAATGGTAATAGCTGCATCAGATTCGACTAGGCCTCCTAAGGTTATAGGAGAACTATACAAGGCTTCAGTGTGCATTTTTTCTACATATGTTAAAAATATTTTTTTATCTAGTTTGTCAACAACTTTGGGTTATTAACTTGTATGATTGTCTTTAAACTATTACAGGTCCCTTCCAAACTTCCTACTATTATTCTACAATTCCATTTCAGTAGAAGTCCTACACGTATATTATGGGATCCAACACGACCAAGGAAAAAGGTATGTCTATCTTAGATCAAATGCTTTTCACTAAGTGCACAATGGAGTTGAAACTGTCTAGTTAACTCCTTTTGGATCACTTACCATGGATATAGGAAATGGTCATAACTGATTCATCTATGACTTTGCATCCTACGACCACATGACATCCATCTAAGGCTCCGACATGCTTTAGTTTTTTAGTCTATTCATTTTTAGTTATTATGTGTTATTTTACATATATGTCATTAACATTTATTAATGTTGTTTTACCAGTTACAACCTCCTTCATGACATCCCTCGGATCCTCAGCCTCACCGAATTGCAGAAGACAGAGATGAGGTAATCAACATTTCAACTTCAAACAAGTTAGAGTTGAGTATTTAGTTATTTTGATGTTATATTGAGAAAATATATCTGATTAGACATTTGAATTGTCCTTGTGTAGCCACCTACAAAGCCATGCACTGCTTCAAAAAGGCTCAATTTTGATGATCAACCACAGTCATAGATACTGATAGAGACATATAGTTATAGTTGTGGTCATTGAAGGACCAATTTTTTATATATTCAACATTTGTATATGTATATATCAACTTTGACAGACATGGCACATGCCACATTTTTGTAACTATTATTGATTTGGCATCTATGCCATTTTTTGATATATGTACATGATTATTGTTCATTTTGATATATATGAAACTTGATATTCGATCCAATTTGTTCATTGATATATATGAAACATGATATTCTTGAAACTTAGTTATTTGCTATTGAAATGTGATCAAATTTGTTAGTTGTGTATATGTCTTGGAATGTGATCCAATTTTTTCATTACTTGTAACTCATATGGCGTATACTTTTAAACTATCTATTGCTCATGTTGTGTATACCCAAGTACTGATACCGGTAATGTTGATATTATGTATTGAGATTGGAGTGAAGTTATTATTTCATAAACTAATGCTTATGGAGTGAAGTTCATCATTTCAAGAACCAATTAAGACAACATTTGAGCACACAAAGAAGATTTGAAATTTATCTAAGGATGAGTCGGCTTAGGTAAGGTTTTCATTTAAATTTTATTCCATAACAAGTTGGCCTTAGGGTAACAGACACACCTATTCATCCAAATCACCTATAAAAGAAGAAATAAAGCACTTATGGATGATCTGTGTGAACCAATGGGGTCATGTTGTCACTGCCTAAAAAATCCTCTCTTGGTTTTAGGCAACTTGATTCCGTTTTCTTGTGGTTAGATTTTTTCTGTCGCAACAAAAACTGTCAAAAACTGTCAGTGAGAGGTGGCAAAATAGTGCATCTTTTGTTCTGGTTGTTGTGGGAACAAACCATCAGCATGAGCACATCTAGGTGGCCAGGTTTACAGTAGGTGTGCCCTTGTCTCACTCCCCAAGGCATCCAATCGTTACGAGCCACCTTGTAATGACGTTTTCCTTTGAACGCTCAAAGTGGAAAAAATGACCAAACTTTGACGTCCCATAATTCAAAGACCATGACACTTATAGAAAATCTATTTGAACCTATGGGGTTGTGTTGTCACTTCCTAAAAAATCCTCTCTTGGTTTTGGGCAAATCGATTCCATTTTCTTGTGGTGAGATTTTTTCTATCGCATCAAAACTGTTAAAAACCGTCAATGAGAGGTGGCAAAATAGTGCATCTTTTGTTTTGGTTGTCATGGGAATGAACCGTCAGTGTGAGTGCATTTGGGTGGTTGGGTTTATGCTAGGTGTTCCCTTGTCTCACTCCCCAAGGTGTCTGATCGTTACGAGCCACCTCGTAGCGACGTTTTCCCTTGAGCTCTCAAAGTGGAAAAAATGGTCAAACTTTGACGTCTTGTATCTCAAAGACCGTGGCACTTATGGATGATCCATTTTAACCTATAGGGTTGTGTTGTTTCTGCCTAAAAATTCTCTCTTGGTTTTTGGCAACTTGATTCCATTTTCTTGTGGTGAGATTTTTTCTGTCACATTAAAAACTGTCAAAAACCGTCAATGAGAGGTGGCAAAATAGTGCATCTTTCGTTCTGCTTGTCATGGGAACAAACTATCAGCACGAGCGCATTTGAGTGGCTGGGTTTACAATAGGTGTTCCTTTTTCTCTCTCCCCAAGGCATCTGATCGTTATGAGCCACCTCGTAGCGACATTTTTCCTTGAGCACTCAAAGTGGAAAAAACGCTCAAACTTTGACGTCCCATAACGGGAAGACTGTGGTACTTATGGATGATCTGTTTGAACCTATGGGGTCATTTTTTTTGTTTCAAAAAATCCTATCTTTTTTTTGGGCTACTCGATTCCATTTTCTTGTGGTGAGATTATTTCTATTGCATCAAAAACCATCAAAAACTGTCAGTGAGAGGTGGCAAAATAGTGCATCTTTTGTTCTGCTTGTCGTGGGATTGAACCGTCAGCACGAGCACGCATCCAGGTGGCTGGGTTTACACTAGGTGTTCCCTTGTCTCTCTCCCCAAGACGTCCAATTGTTACGAGCCACCTCGAAGTGACATTTTCTGTTGAGCGCTCAAAGTGGAAAAAATAGTCAAACTTTGACGTCCCGTAACTTGGAGACCGTAGCATGTGTGGACGATCCATTTGAACCTATGGGGTTGTGTTGTCACTGCCTAAAAAATATTATCTCAGTTTTTGGGCAACTTGATTCTTTTTTCTTATGGTGACATTTTTTTTGTTGCATAAAAAACCGTCAAAAACTTTCAGTGAGAGGTAGCAAAATATTGCATCTTTCATTTTGCTTATCGTGGGTGTATATGGTGAAAATGGATAACAATAATAACAATATTGAAAGGCTAAATGAATTCAACCACAAAACCCTAGCCTAGCAATCAACAAAGATCCACCATAACATATGAAGATTACCTAAGACAATGCAAATCAAATGAAATCACAAAGATTATACCATCACATGTCCAATAGGGTTTTGATCTCCATTCTTCCTATCTCCATTGATCTTGCTTGATATATTTTCTCTCAGATTTTATGTGCATAAGAGTTCAACAAAGAATGGAATGTGGTTGCAAGTAGGATCGTAGTGTAGCCAAGTTTTCAAGATTGTCGATTAGGGTTTGATAATGAAGGAGGCATCTCCTTAAATAGAAGACACAATATGAAATGGAGGGATAAGATTGAGAGGTGTAAAAAGGAGGTCGGCTAGGATTAGAGGGTAGGTAGAAGAAATAATAAAATAATGAAAGAGGTAGGTAGTGTAGGAATTAAGAGATGAATGACATGTGTCATGGGTAGAAAAAGGTTAATGAATTAATTAAATAAATAAAGATTTATTTAATTAATAGAGGAAATGAGATAATTAAATAAATAAAATATTTATTTAATTTAGGAAAAGGATAATTTAAATAAATAAATGTATTTATTTAAATGAGAAATAAGGCTAGAAGAGGATAAATGAATTAATTAAATAAATAAAGATTTATTTAATTAATAGAAGAATTAGGCTTAGATAATTAAATAAATAAAATATTTATTTAATTAGACATGACAATTTTGGGTGTCTACAGTGGGAATGAACCATCAATGCGAGCATGTCTAGGTGGTTGGTTTTATGGTAGGTGTACCCTTGTCTCTCTCCCCAAGATGTTCGATCATTACGAGCCACCTCGTAGTGACGTTTTCCCTTGAGCACTCAAAGCGAAAAAAAGGGTCAAACTTTGACATCCCGTAACTCAGAGACCGTGGCACTTATGGATGATATGTTTGAACCTATGGGGTCATTTTGTCCCTGCCTAAAAAATCCTATCTCTTTTTTGGGCATTTCGATTCCATTTTCTTGTGGTGAGATTTTTTCTGTTGCATCAAAAACTGTCAAAAACTGTTAGTGAGAGGTGGCAAATAGTGCATCTTTCGTTCTGCTTGTCATGGGAATGAACCATCAATGTGAGCACATTGGGGTAGCTGATTTTATGCTTGGGGTTCCTTTGTCTCACTCCCCAAGACATCCGATCGTTTCGAGCCACCTCGTAGCGATGTTTTCCCTTGAGCACTCAAAGCAAAAAAAATGGTCAAATTTTGTTGTCCCATAACTTGAAGACTGTGGCACTTATGGATGATCTATTTGAACCTATGGGGTTGTGTTATCACTACCTAAAAAATCCTATCTTTGTTTTGGGCAACTTGATACCGTTTTCTTGTGGTGAGATTTTTTCTGTTGCATCAAAAACCATAAAAAATTGTCAGTGAGAGGTGGCAAAATAGTGCATCTTTCGTTCTGCTTGTCGTGGGATTGAACTATCGGCACGAATGCATCCAGGTGGCTAGGTTTACACCAAGTGTTCCCTTGTCTCTCTCCCTAAGACGTCCAATTGTTACGAGCCACCTCGAAGCGACATTTTTCGTTGAGCGCTCAAAGTGGAAAAAATAGTCAAACTTTGATGTCCCGTAACTTGGAGACCGTGGCACTTATGGACGATCCATTTGAACCTATGGGGTTGTGTTGTCACTACCTAAAAAATACTATCTCGATTTTGGGCAACTCGATTCTTTTTTCTTATGGTGACATTTTTTTTGTTGCATAAAAAACCGTCAAAAACTGTTAGTGAGAGGTAGCAAAATATTGCATCTTTCGTTTTGCTTGCCATGGGAACAAACCGTCAATGCGAGCATGTCTAGGTGGTCAGTTTTACATTAGGTGTACCCTTGTCTCTCTCCCCAAGATGTTCGATCATTATGAGCCACCTCGTAGTGACATTTTCCCTTGAGCACTCAAAGTGAAAAAAATGGTCAAACTTTGACGTCCCGTAACTCAGAGACCATGGCACTTATGGATAATTTGTTTGAACCTATGGGGATTTTGTCCCTGCCTAAAAAATCCTCTCTCTTTTTTGGGAAACTTGATTCCATTTTCTTGTGGTGAGATTTTTTTTGTTACATCAAAAACCGTCAAAAACTGTCAGTGAGAGGTGGCAAATAGTGCATCTTTCGTTCTGCTTGTCATGGGAATGAACCATCAGTACAAGCACATCTAGGTAGCCAAGTTTATGCTTGGTGTTCCCTTGTCTCACTCCTCAAGACGTCTGATCATTACGAGCCACCTCGTAGCAATGTTTTCCCTTGAGCACTTAAAGCAGAAAAAATGGTCAAATTTTGTTGTCCCATAACTCGAAGACTGTGGCACTTATGGATGATTCGTTTGAACCTATGGGGTTTTGTTGTCATTGCCTAAAAAATCCTATATTTGTTTTGGGCAACTTGATTCCATTTTCTTGTGGTGAGATTTTTTCTGTTGCAACAAAAACCGTAAAAAATTGTCAGTGAGAGGTGGCAAAATAGTGCATCTTTTGTTTTTCTTGTCATGGGAACAAACCATCAGTGCGAGCACATCTAGGTGGCCAAGTTTACACTAGATTTTCCCTTTTCTTTCTCCCTAAGACGTTTGATCATTACGAGCCACCTCGTAGCGACATTTTCCCTTGACCGCTCAAAGCAAAAAAAATGGTCAAACTTTGACGTCCCGTAACTCAAAGACCGTGACACTTATGGATGATCTGTTTGAACCTATGGGGTCATGTTGTCGCTGCCTACAAAATCCTATCTTGGTATTGGGAAACTTGATTATTTTTTCTTGTGGTGAGATTTATTCTGTCGCATCAAAAACCATAAAAAATTGTCAATGAGAGGTGGCAAAATAGTGCATCTTTCATTTTGCTTGTCATGGGAATGAACCGTCAGTGCAAGTGCAGCTGGGTGGCCAGGTTTTTGCTAGTTGTGCCCTTGTCTCACTCCCCAAGACGTCTGATCATTACGAGCCACCTCATAGCGACATTTTCCCTTGACCGCCCAAAGCGAAAAAATGGTCAAAATTTGACGTAGCATAACTCGGAGACCGTGGCACTTATGGACAATCCATTTGAACCTATGGGGTTGTGTTTTCACTACCTACAAAATCCTATCTTGGTTTCAAGCAACTCAATTCTATTTTCTTGTGGTGCGATTTTTTTTGTTGCATCAAAAACCGTCAGTGAGAGGTGGCAAAATAGTAAATCTTTCAATTCTGCTTGTCATGGGAATGAACCATTAGCGCGATCACATCCAGGTGGTTGGGTTTACACTAGGTGTGCCCTTGTCTTTCTCCCCAAGATGTCCAATCATTACGAGCCACCTCGTAGCAACGTTTTCCCTTGAGCACTAAAAGTTATGAACGTAGCGTAACTCGAAGACCATGGCACTTATGGATGATCCATTTGAACCTATGGGGTCATGTTTACGCTACGTACAAAAATGCTTTCTCAGATTTGGACTATTCCTACTAGCCCTTCAAATTGAGTAATTCAATAATCACTCAAAACTTTCTCAAAACACTTGGAAAAAAAATTGCATATTCAGATACCCATTTGAAAGTTATTTAACATATGTCAGAATCAGACTCAGTTATTTATAATCAAATGGTACAAATTTTGGCTCTCAAAACTTGCAAATCAGCCCATGGACACTTTCATATATAAAATTTGGCATCTTATATAAACGATCAAGCTCATTACTATTTATATTTACAAAATTTTGCATCTAAATATGTAAATTACAGCTCGTTGTTGTTTTTTTATACAAAACTTAGCATCTAGATATGCACATTACAACTCATTATTACTTTTTAATACAAAATTTAGCATCTAGATATGCACATTACAACTCATTGATGTTTTTATATACAAAATTTGGCATCTACATATGCACATTATAGCTCATATGCATGTAGAGCACATCCAAAAAAATGAAGTTACAATGTTTCGCAAAAGATATATACAAAATTGTCAAAATTATTCTACCATATTGTAGAATTATTCTTCTAGATGGCCCAAAATCAATCAAGTGAACCTTCTAGATCAGCTCTAACCCTTAGTGTCTCAAGTATTGCCTCATGGTTTGATTCATGAACTTTCCACAAATCCTTGTTAAGAGGTCTACCACGATATTTAATCAAATGAATATTTGTTGCAACAAAAAGGTTTGAGTAATGAAGAATATGTCTATGTGTCTCAAAGTCCTCAAACAACCAGGCATTAGAATTTTTGATAGGGTACCTACATTTTATAGAAGGATAATGCCAAAATCAATACAATGACTGCTAAATAAATGAGTTTAGGAGGTCTCAGTACAACTCGACACAACAATGGTACCTTCTAAGCCATGTCCCAGTCACAACAATAGATCCTATTGGGTACTCAATACCCTCTCCATCAACCACTGTAGAAGTCAATTTCTTTTTGGCCTCAATACAACGACACAAAAAGTAATATGTTCCTTCTTCATTGTTCTCATCCATAATAACTGCATAGACATGACCTGCATTTAATAGAAGGATATAAGTTAATACCAAAATCAGCATAAGTTAATACTAATAAATTAAGCTTAAAATTGTAGCAACCCTTTACCTGGTTCAACTATGTCTGATACATGGTCAAAATCCATTGATGCTTCAATCTAGTTTATTTGTAGTGCTCTAGGAACTTGATATGTATCTAGGGATTGCAAAGGTCTACAAGACCATTGGTCAACCCAGTCTTTTGATTCACATTCATCTCACAAAAAATGCATACACAAAGAGAAAAAGCATGCAATATGTCTAGTATAAATAACTAGTGATGTTGCATTTGAACTTCTAAATGAATACATGTCACTTGATCCAGTAAGTGTACAACAATCTAGATAGTTTTCAATATTAGATTCACTTATTAACCAAAAATATATAGAAACCATAGACTTACCTGCATTACCTGGTCCCATCGTAGAGCTACACCATTGCACAATTGTTTTTACATCTATTAACATTGCACCACCTTCGTACTTAAATTCCTCTCTAGTAAGATCTCTTTTCACACATGCTCCTGCACCATCATGCTCTCCCTTTCCATGCCCCGCCTCAATGAAATTCCAAAAATGTTGCACACCACTTGTCACATGCATCCTAGTCAACTAGTAGAACATCCTTGCATTCTTGAATTATGCGGTGCAATTTTTCGACCATATTAAGTGTTGGTTGTATCTTATATCTCTTTCCCTTAAACTATCATATAAGACTGTAAAGCATCCTTGCACAAACTCTGAGGAATGAGTATGATCATTGCTGATATAGAAGTGATATTATCTTATAACCTTTCTCCTCGATGCTATCATGTGCATGCATGAATGCTATGTGTACAAAAATTGTAACTTGTGTAGAGTGGTAATACATAGATTGTACTTAATTTTGTAGCTTTAGTGTATACTTCTTAGCAAAATCAATGACAAAGACAATAGTGCCGAGGGGGATAGTGTCCTTACACAACTTGAATTGCTCATCTAAACACCTATCTCTATGTGTGTGACATATGTACTCATATACTAGTTTCTCTTGAAACATACTTATAAAATCAGCTTTTTTCCATCTTTAACATCATATGTGACTGACTTATATTTTCCAATAGAAACTAGTTCCTTACCGATTTCATGTGTGCTATCCAGATGTAGGCATCTATGCAACTGTTGCAAACTGCCACATGTAGGACAAAAACCTCTCAAACACATCATATTATAATAAATGCACCTATCATCTCGTCTACATAGTAAACTTGAAATAAATTCTCTCCATGACTTAGGAGGTGCTTGTAGACCACATTCCTGCAAAACATCTTTAGTGTGAAAAGTACAACAGATATAACGATAAATATCATAATGCATAGAAAATTCAACATGGACCCTACAACAACATGTAGTACATGCATGATTAATCTTAACATAAAATGGTTTTGTCATCTCAAAAAATGTTTGACTAATTTTAATCTGAGGAAAGCTTTGAAGAAACCTTTCATAAAATTGTGTTTCAGTTGTATCTAAATAGTGTTTTGGATGTGGCTCATGATTACTAATTCCAATTCACTTTCTAACAATATCTCTTTGGTTGGGTGAAACCCTTGTGTTGTCATGCCAATATCTCTCAATAAAGTTCTTAGTGCATCAACAACAACCTTGTCCTTATGTGGGAGTCTACCCAAGAATACCCAAAGAGAATTATTGTTAGGGTCCTTGATTTTCTCTCACCTCTCTAAAGCATAGTGTAATGTGGTTCTACTTATCCTTAATGACTTCCTTGTTTTGCTTATTAAATGAGATTTTTTCATTTCCTTTCCCATTATGGTTGATGTGAGGACACAACGAGTAACATTAGCATCTTTAGTACATGATTTCGACCCAATGGCTTGGTATGCATCAAAAAGATTTCTCACAATGGTTCTTTCACTGTTATTTTCGGATGTTCTTAACCCCAAAATTTTCATTGTCTCTCTAGATTTTTAATCATTTCAACAACTAATTGGTATCTTCCACTTTGATTTAAGTTTTCAAAATAGTTATTCCAAATTCTTCTAACCATTCCTCTACAAGTTCTTTTGGAAATTTTATCATGCATTGGCCTCACAATATTTTCATCAATATCTATTAGGAACTTTGGTTTTCTACGAATTATTCTAAGAGGTGTTAAGATTGGTGCATGCTCTTTGTTTTCATTAGGTGCATTATGGGCATTGATGACATCAAATTCAAATGGTATATCTTCTTCGATTTCATTAACATGTGCATCACCGAATCATTTTCAAATGGTGTATGTTAATTGCATTCATTAGGTGCATTCATCATATGTATTTGAATTGGTATATGTTGATCATTTTGATTTGGTGCATTAATCATATCAATTTCAATTATTGAATGTTCATCACTTTCATTAGGTGCATTAGATGACGTACCTTCATGTAATCTCTTCATACACTCCCTTTGTCTTTCCTTTGCTACCTCTCTTTGTTCATTTGTTCCTCTCTTATTCTTTTCCATTGTCCTACACATAACTTCATGATGACAATCCACAATCAAATAGCAAAAAAACAACAAATGATCATCATTTTGTTATAATCTAAAGTAGTAATAATAAAATAACTTTAAAAAAAACCAAAATACAAGACAAATAAATCATAATCAAAGAAAAAAAATAACAAATGATCATGATTTTGTTATTATCTAAAGTAACAATTATAAAATAACTTCAAAATCAATCATTCCAAAGCAAAAGTGACAAAAGAATATGAAAACCTGACTGTTACTGTCCCAGAAAATCATGTGCAAAAGTAGTGGGGCCTTCAAACAACTTGCAATGCTGGTTTTTAGGCCGTTGGGACTAAAATATATAAATATTTTCCCATAACATGTACGGGTTATGGAAACCTTATATGTCAACATTTAGAATTTCTCATAACCCGTACGGGTTATGTAGAATTAGAAGTTTTGGCCTTAGTTATACATAACCCATATGAGCTATGTAGAACTAGGAAAAGGAGAGGGGGAGAGGGAGAGAGGGAGTGAGAGGGAGAGAGGGAGAGAGGGAGGGAGAGGGAGAGAGAAAGATTTGGAAAAGGAGAGGGGGAGAGGGAGAGGGAGAGAGGAAAAAGGAGTGGGGGAGAGGGAGGGAGAGGGAGGGAAATGGAGAGGGGGAAAGGGAAAGAGGAAGGGAGAGGGAGAGGGACAGAGAGGGAGATTGGGAAAAGGAGATAGAGAGAGGGAGAGGAAGAGAGAGGGAGATTGGGCAAAGGAGAGGGGGAGAGGGAGACAGAGGGAGATTGGGAAAAGGAGAGGGCGAGAGGGAGAGAGGGAGGGAGAGGGATAGAGGGAGGGATGGGAGAGGGAGGGAGATTTGGAAAAGGATAGGGGGAGAAATAGGGAGAGAGAGGGAGATTGGGAAAAGGAGAGGGAGAGAGGGAGAGAAGGAGAGGGGGGAGGGAGATTGGGGAAAGGAGAGGGGGAGAGGGAGAGAGAGGGATATTGGGAAAAGGAGAGGGGGAGAGGGAGAGAGGGACATTGGGAAAAGGAGATGGGAAGCGAGAGGGAGAGGGGGAGAGAGAGAGAGAGAGAGAGAGAGAGGAGAGAGAGAGAGAGAGAGAGAGAGAGAGAGGGGGAGAGGGAGAGAGAGGGAGATTGGGAAAAGGAGAGGGGGGAGAGGGAGAGCGGGAGAGGAAGAGGGAGAGTGGGAGGGAGGGGAGAGAGAGGGAGATTGGAAAAAGGAGAGGAGGAGAGAGAGAGGGAGAGAGAGGGAGATTGGGGAAAGGAGAGGGAGAGAGGGGGAGGGGGGAGGGAGAGAGGGAGATTTGAGAAAGGAGAGGGGGGAGGGAGAGAGGGGGAGGGGGAGGGAGAGAGGGAGATTTGAGAGAGGGAGATTGGGAAAAGGAGAGATTGGGGAAAGGAGAGGGGGAGAGGGAGAGAGGGAGAGAAGGAGAGGGGGAGGGAGAGAGGGAGATTGGGGAAAGGAGAGGGGGAGAGGGGAGAGAGAGGGGAGATTCAGAAAAGGAGAGGGGGAGATGGAGAGAGGGAGGGAGAGGAAGAGAGGGAGGGAGGGAGGGAGAGGGAGAGAGCAAGATTGGGAAAATGAGAGGGGGAGGGGAGAGGGAGAGGGAGGGAGAGAGAGAGAGAGAGAGATTGGGAAGAGGAGAGGGGGAGAGGGAGAGAAAGTGCGATTGGGAAAAGGAGAGGGGGAGATGGAGAGATGGAGGGAGAGGGAGGGAAAACGAGATGGGGAGAGGGATAGAGGAAGGGAGAGGGAGAGAGAGGGAGATTGGGAAAAGGAGAGGGAGAGAGGGAGAGAAGGAGAGGGGGAGGGACACAGGGAGATTGGTGAAAGGAGAGGGGGAGAGGGAGAGAGAGGGAGATTGGGAAAAGGAGAGGGAGATAGGGAGAGAGGGAGGGAGAGGGAGAGAGGGAGGGAGGGGAGAGAGAGGGAGATTGGGAAAAGGAGAGGGGGAGAGAGGGGGAGAGAGAGAGGGAGAGGGGGGGAGATTGGGAAAAGGAGAGGGAGAGAGGGAGAGAAGGAGAGGGGGAGGGAGATAGGGAGATTGGGGAAAGGAGAGGGAGATTGGGGAAAGGAGAGGGGGAGAGAGAGAGAGAGGGAGGGTGAGGGAGAGAGGGAGGGAGGGGAGAGAGAGGGAGATTGGGAAAAGGAGAGGGGGAGAGAGAGAGGGAGATTGGGAAAAGGAGAGGGAGAGAGGGAGAGAAGGAGAGGGGGAGGGAGAGAGGGAGATTGGGGAAAGGAGAGGTGGGGAGGGAGAGAGGGAGATTGGGAAAAGGAGAGGGGGAGAGGAAGAGAGATGGAGAGGGAGAGAGTTAGATTGGGAAAAGGAGAGTGGGAGAGGAAGAGGGAGAGGGAGAGGGAGAGAGAGGGAGATTGGGGAAAGGAGAGGGAGAGAGAGAGAGAAAGCGAGATTGGGAAAAGGAGAGGGGGAGATGAAGAGAGGGAGTGAGAGGGAGGGAAAAGGAGAGGGAGAGGGAGAGAGAAAGGGAGAGGGAGAGGGAGAGAGAGGGAGATTGGGAAAAGGAGAGAGAGAGAGAGGGAGAAAAAGAGAGGGGGAGGGAGAGAGGGAGATTGGGGAAAGGAGAGGGGGAGAGGGGGAGAGAGGGAGGGAGAGGGAGGGAAAAGGAGAGGGGGGAGGGAGAGAGGAAGGGAGAGGGAGAGAGAGGGAGATTGGGAAAAGGAGAGGGAGAGAGGAAGGGAGAGGGAGAGAGAGGGAGATTGGGGAAAAGGAGAGGGAGAGAGGAGAGAGAAGGAGAGGGGGAGGGAGAGAGGGAGATTGGGGAAAGGAGAGGGGGAGAGGGAGGGAGAGGGAGATTGGGAAAAGGAGAGGGGGAGAGGGAGAGAGAGGGAGATTTAGAAAGGAGAGGGAGAGAGGGAGGGAGAGGGAGAGAGGGAGATTGGAAGGAGAGGGGAGAGAGAGGGGAGAAGAGGAGAGTGGGGAGGAAGAGGGGAGGGGAGAGAGAGGGAGATTGGGGAAAGGAGAGGGGGAGAGGGAGAGAGGGCGATTGGGAAAGAGAGGGGAGAGGGAGAGGAAGGGAGAGGGAGAGAGAGGGAGATTGGGGAAAGGAGAGGGGGAGAGGGAGAGAGGAAGGGAGAGGGAGGGTGGAGATGGGGAGAATAGGATAAAGAGAGGGAGAGGGAGAGAGAGAGAGTATAGGAGAGAGAGAGGGAGAGAAAGAGAGATTTAAGATAACGAAAGGGGGAGGGAGAGGGGGAGAGGGAGAGGGAGGGGGAGAGAAAGAGAGAGAATGGGGAGAGGTTGAGAATAGGATAGGATAATGTGTGTGTGTGTGTGAGAGAGAGAGTGAGTGAGAGAGAGAGAGAGAGAGGGAGAGAGAGAGAGAGAGAGAGAGAGAGAGAGAGAGAGAGAGAGAGAGAGAGAGAGAGAGGAGAGAGAGAGAGAGAGAGAGAGAGAGAGAGAGAGAGAGAGAGAGCAAGAAGGAGAAAAGGGTGAGAGAATCAAAAAATAGAGAAGTGTGAGGGGGAGAGAGATGAGATAGAACTCAAGGAAAATAATTAGGGCTCAGAATAGACAAAGACAATGATGGGGGAAGTAAGACGAGAGAGAGAGGAAAATAAGAGATACATTCATGTATACAAACATATATACATATATCTATGTAAATATATATAACTATAGATATGCATATATACATACATAAACACATATTATCTAGGTATGTCTAAAACATGTGTAGTAAATGCTAAGTTTACAAGCATACATTATCATGTCTTCATAACCCATCGGTTTTGTAAAACAAAAAAAAATGTTTTTAGTTCTTCATAACCCGTACGGGTTGTGTGAAACAAAAAAAAATATTTCTAGTTCTTCATAACCCATATGGGTTATTTAGAATTGCGAATAGTACTTTTGGTTCTTAAAAACCCATGTGGGTTTTGGCTTGGTAAGAGGGTTGGAAAATGATCCTAAGGCTTGCAAGCCCATTTTTCCCCCTTTTTTGTTCCTTTACATGTTTTTTCATCCTCCATCATGATTTCTTGGCTTCATCGTCATCATGTTTACAAATGATCAAGTGGGTATCTCTAAAATTACCACAATAATCTCACACATCTTCTTAGTTTTCTAACCATATAGATTTTTTTATTTTTGGACAACATTAGCATAGTAAACTTTAATTTTCTTTATCAGTGCCTTGACAGTCCTCACAGACATATGTCTACCATTTTTTTAATAACTTTTGATATACTTGACCAAATTTAAAATAAATTATATATTATTGTTCTAAGCTAAATTATACACTTTTAAATTTATTTTTTTGCATTTTTGATTATTTTGATGCAAGTTATGCCGAACACACTAACAGGTATCAAATTTTTAGGATGCGGTCACTTCCAAAAATCATAAAAAATAAAACACTCAACAAAAAATTACAAAAAAATACACAACTTCTAGATCTCACTCTTACCTATCATCCTACCAAAGGGTTTTGAAAAATACTAAATATAACTATATATTTTGTGCAGTGCATGAAAACATCTATGTTATATTTTTCTGAAAAAATCAGGAACAATTTTTCGTGCGTGAAAGGTTTGACCCTCTTAATCTTATCCAATTTTTTTTTAAAATTAATTGATTAGAAACTAGATTCAGAGTAATAAACTTCTTAGTGTTTTCTCAACTCCTAGTTTTGAGTGCATGACCTTCAAATAGCTCTTTGAAGTTTAGGTTTACCTGTTTTTCAGAAGAAAAAAAGTGGCCACTTATACCCCCCTTTTTGTTCACCATCTTGGTGCACTTATCCTGCTGTTAGGATTCTTTTGTTCAATGTTAACCATGCAAAAAAACCTGCTTTTGGCATAACAATATCATTCCAACAGAGTGAGTATGCCCGACTACTCACCTTACTGCTACAACCTTGTTGTATGGCTTTGTAGCCTTCTTTAATTGAATATTGTCCTAATTTAGAAGCTGCCCAAATTAACACATCTTCCATATTAGACATGAGAACAGTCCTATTCAAGAAGATATCTGCCAAGGAAGAAGATTGCTAAGTGGATACTGGGAGAAGAGCTGGGTCTTTCCAAATTATTTTACCTGAAAATATTTCTACAGCGGACACATAGTCACTCAATTTTGTACCCTATTGAAATATAGCTATATTCATAATATCTTCCATGTTATCCATTTGAGAAATTGGGGGATGCCCACACCATGAGTCTATCCAAAAGTTAGCACTGAAACCATTATTGACTTCCCATGAAATATACTTAGTTACTAGATTTCTTGAATCCATCATAAAATTCCAAATAGCTGACCATTTTTGAGGATCCAAAATTGTCAAAACTCTAGATGGTTGATTGTTATCCAAATATTTAGCTTGCATAATCTGGCACCATTCGGAGGCAGGATTATTGTACAATTTCCAAATCAGTTTTCCTCAAAATCCCTTGTTGTGATGTTTTAGATTATGAAGACCTACTCCTCCTTGGGATTTTTGACATGACATATTTTCCAAAGAGACTAAGGGGGTTTTCCTTTCATTTGTCATATTACTATTCCATAGAAAGTCTTTTACAAGTTTCTGTAATTGTTGAATGACAGATGAAGGTGCTTTGAGAACAAACATGTAATATTTTGGTATTGTTGTTAGCACTATCTTTATAAGAAGAATTCTACCTAATAATGAAATCCAACTTACTTTCCATGCTGAGATTCAAGCCTTGATTCTTCTAATAACAACAGACCAATAAGAATATTTGTTTGTCCCCATAAAGAAAGGAATGCCAAGGTAAGAAGAGGGTAAGAAGATGGCATTTGATCCATTGGGAAGTACAAAATCTTAGATATTTTTAGTGACAAGATTGGAGTTGTATTGAAGATGAAAAGCATAGACTTAGCAACATTAATTTTCAAACCCGGAGTTGATGAATAGACTTCCAAAGTTTGCTTAATATGCCTAGCTTCTTTTAAAGAAGACTTACCAAATAACAATGTGTCATCAGTAAAAAGAGAGTGAGCTACTGCTATTAAAGTACCTGATAGACTAGCTCCATACCAAAGCCCTTTTGATGACTGAAGATTAATGCTTCTACTAAGGGCATCTGCCATAAGAATGAAAAGAAAAGGTGATAAAGGGTCACCTTGTCTTACTCCCTATGTACCCTGGAAAAACCATGAAGGATGTCCATTTATTAGAATCGAAAAGTGTGCACCTTAGACACAAATTTTGATCCATTTGCACCATTTGTTTGAGAAGCCAAATTTAGATAATACCTTGAAGAGAAAATCCCACTTAACCCTATCATATGCTTTCATCATATCGAGTTTGACAACAAAATTTGCTTGTTGATTTTCATGGATAGAATGTAAAACCTCATGTGCTACTAAAACTCCTTCTATAGTCTCCCTTCCTGGAACAAAACCCCCTTGTTCTTGCGATATGATCTTAGGTATGAGATAATGCATTCTAAGGTAAATGGTCTTAGTTACTATCTTATAGATCGTGTTACAGAGTGAAATAGGTCTAAGCTCTGCAAATGTTGATGGAGAGGATGTTTTTGGGATAAGAGCAATATTTGTTGCATTGAAACTTTTTAGTATTGCACCCCTTTTCCTGGATTCTTCCATTATTGCCAAAAGGTCAATCCCTATCACATCCCAATACTTTTGGAAGAAGAGAGAAGTGAACCCATCAGGACCTAGAGCTTTATCCAGGGAAAGAGAGAATACCACCTTGTGGACTTCCTCTAAAGTGAAAGGGGCTAGTAAGACTCTATTATCGTGGTCAGTGATTAGAGGAGGGATAGACTGCAGTAAGAGCTTAACTTTATCATTCCAAGAAGGCTCTAAAACATAAGGTACAGGGGCTAAAATATTCTTAAAAAATCTTACTCCTTCATCTTGAATGTCTGCCAAAATTTTAAGCAATACCCTTGTGTTTGCATGCTTGATTGAGAATATAAAAAATTGATGCTTTTCTTTGTTTTGTGGATGCATGAAATTTTTTTGTGTTCTTATCTCGCTGCTTTAGCCAAAGTTCTCTTGATTTTAGTCTCCAATATTCTTCTTCTCTCTTATAAACCTCTTCCCACTCACTTTGAAGACCCTTCTGTGTAGAGTGAAGAAGCTGATCCAATCCCTTGGAAATTATATTATGGTTAACTTCTTCCAATTATTGTTCAATGATTTTTTTGGTGCAAATACATTCTTGAAGACCTTTCCATCCACTCTTTTGCCTTAACCTTAATAAACTAAAGTTTCTTAAAGAATTGGTGCATCTTTGTTCCACTACATGTAGGGGCAAATACCCACCACTACCTTAATAAAGCCTAAAAGTGTGGATGTCTAAACCACATACTCTCAAATTTAAAAGAACCAAGACATGACATCGGATTTTGATTTTGCCATTCAAGTGCAATTTGAGCTGGAAAATGGTCTAATTCTAAAATAGGAAGAACTTCAGAGCAATAACTAAACTGATTGAGTCACCATTACAAAGGTATAAAAAATCTATCAAGTCTCTCGACACTCTGAAGAAAACCTGACCTCTTGTTAGTCCAAGTGAAGAGACCATTATTGGGAATCACATCCAATAAGTTGTTTTCTGTGGTAAAGTTTAGAAAATCTTGCATAGTTCATGGGGGTGGGCACATTCCTCCTTGCTTCTCCTTGTGAGACAAAATTGCATTAAAATCTCCCCCTATGATAAAATTTTGTGCTTCTTGCTGTTGGAGCAATTGAGTCAGTTTATCCCATAGATCTTTCTTTTCCTGAGAGGGGGTAGGACCATACACATTGAATAACATAAAGGTCATGTCATAATATACTACTTTATACATTTGCCAATTATGATATTGATCTAATAGGTGAAATTGAACTTTTTTAGGATTCCATAATGTGAGAAATCCTTCCGAGGCCCCAAAATCTTGCATATGGGCAGATCCAAATTGTGTCCATTTAGCCACTATTTTGTGATACATTTCCTTTGATAACTTCATTTCTTGAAGTATGTAGATGTCAGACTTTGTAGAATCAAGCTGAGACTTGATTATACCTCTTTTGTCAAGAGCATCAATACCCCTGACATTCCATGAAATCATTTTCATTGTGAACAAGGAGTGCCTTTCACACTCCTTGTAACTCTTTTTGATACATTAAATTTTCCATCTAAAGTACTCTAAACACCTACCTCTATTTCTTCTTGATTCTTAACAGAGTCAGTTTTCTAACTCTCTTTTTAGGAGTTCTAAACACTACTGATTTGATACCAGGACTTTACTCAAGTGATAATGACTGTGAATAGTCAAAATTACTTATCTTTGTCTCACCATCATGTTGAGGGGCTTCCATTTCTTTTTGCATAATTTTGTGTGAATGGATATCTAAGTGTGGGGAGATCGGAGAGAAATTTTGTTGAATCTTGTTTGTAGGACTTAATTCAATAGGTTTACTCAAAACAGGGGATTCTTTCACCATGGGAAGTTTCCATTTCACCGAAAAGTCAATTGTTGAGCAAAAACACCTTGCCTTTTGTAAGGGACACATTACATTTCTCATACTAACACCTTCCAATTTTGCAATTTCCTCAATCATAGTGGTAGCTAATGTAGATAGAATATCATGTGCTAATCCCTAAATATGGCCTTCATTTCTTGAAACAACTGCCCTTGAATCTGAAAAATTCTACATTAAACTTTGAATATCAATCGGGGATTCATTAAACATTAGGTCCCGAACTATAAATTATTTGTCATCAGATGGTTTGTCACATAATTGGAGAACCAATGTGGGCATGATGGAAGATTTATAGCTATAGAGAATTCAACTATACATGTTAAATAAATTGGTCAACTAAATAATCCAATGAACATAAGATAACTCAAAATTTGAGTCATCATGAGGCACAGAGGTGACACTACATGGTTGTACTGAATCAGAAGGCGAAACTGGCTTGTGATGATGGACGGTGCACAGTAAACGGTCTAAGCAATAATTTTTACAAACTAGAATCTCTAAACAGTCAAGACCACTATAGGCATTAGTAAAATGCCCTAGTTTATGCTGATATTTCCAAATGTCCTCTGCATTATCCATAACAATGTCTTGATACCATAAACCCCATTTTGATGTGATAGAGATTTGCCTTGGAAGGATTTTATTTGAGTCTAGAAGTAGGGAAACTCTAACATCTCTTTGAATTACTTCAAAGGGTATAAGATAATGAGAAACAAGAATACCTAGTTGATTAGCCATGATCTCAACAATTTCCATATCTCTATATTCCAAAGGCAAGCTTGGGAAAGAAATCCAGTATGGGTAAAATCTACATAAATTAGCGTCTGGTTTAAAGTTTGGAATCCAGGGCAAGGTAAAAAGACAAGACCGTTGACAAAACCAGCCTTTGAATTTATGAACTATGTCACTATCTTTGGGTGAAGAAAATAGAGCAACAAAAAATCCTGAATGGCTATCAATATAGAAAAGATCACAAAAACCCGACCATTGACTATTAGCCATAAAAGTAAAGTTTGAAAGGGGATCGATGAACTAAACTTACCAATGAGAGCTGACTTTCAGAGAAATGAAATAGACTGAGAGAGAACATGCTCAGGAAAAGTGATCTTCATGAGGAAAGTGTTCTCTACCGGAGCCAGTTTGGGAAAAGGGGTTTCCACCTCCTTGAGATTGGCCTGTTTTCTTCTCCACACAAGGTGCGCAGATTTTGGATCGAAGGGACCTCCATGATCACCTTGAAGATCTGTTTCATTATGCCCTTTGACTAAACATCCCTTATGCAAGGATTGTTGGGATGTAGATGGAGTTTCTTTACAAATGTCAAAAATAGGTTGTTCTTCTTTTTGCTTTGGCCGATACACTTTCGAGGATTGAAACTATTTGACAGGATTTTGAATTTTTTTTTTCCCGCCCAATTCTTTTTTGAATAAACAGGCGATGACCTATGTGTCCTCTGAAATCATTTCGAGCCTCTTGTTTGTATGATGCTCCCCGATCATAGTTGTTGAAATTCAAATAATTTTGCAGATTTCCTTGTTCTTTGCGAGAATTTTTATGAAATGAGTGAGCCGGTTGAACAATTGATCGAGTATAGAAAATGATAGGGATATCTGAATGATCTTGGAATCTCCAATTAGCTGCCTTATTTATGTCATCAAGACATGCAAAACGATTCAACCATCCTTTCCTTGAAGGTAAGTTTGAAACCAGTTTGATAAAAGCTTTATTTCTGAAAATTTGGGTAAAGGGATTAATATCAAAATCTGAATGCTGAGTGAGTCGAAGGGCACCTTTAGTTTGTCCTAGATGAGCCTATCGAAAATCACTATAGCCTTGCCACCATCTTCCATTTCCTGAATCCCTACTTTGAAACCCTACTGCTCCCTGCGGCCATCCTCTCATTTTCTCTCTGAAAAAATTATTATAATTGCCTCTTGAGCTTATTTTATCTTGAACCAATTGCTAAAGTAATATCAACTGCGCTTGTCCTCAAAATTTCCATTTGTCTAAAGCATTTACTGTAGACATGCTAACTAATGCACACTTGACTAGGGTTGCTTTTCTTATTGTGCTTTCTTTTGTTATAGACATGACATTTTAAAATATATTTTGCAATCTTGTTTGGGTTCATGGATATTCTGACCATTATGAACATATTTTAGTTGAGTATACGAGAAGTTGCTTGTCCTTTTCCATACTTAAGCTACTAATTTTATTTTAGGCCATGTTCTGATGTCCAAGGACAACCATGTTGAGGTTGGAGGAGATCCTGAGCATGAGTGTCATTGTACTCCTTTTGAGTACAAATACTAAACATGCAGAAGTTTATAAGATATTTGTTCTTGCAAAAAAGAAATAAATTTTACATTACAAGGAACCTAGTTGAGTAGTTGATTGCATTGCCATCCAAGTGACATTAAATTGAGATGCAAGCTTCAGCAGGGCTGACTTTGTACTCTTTCATCGCATTTTTTCTCAAAAGAATTAGAGTTAATCATAAGGTTTTGGAGAATGAAATTCCGGTTATAGTTGTTGTTGTTCTTCACCTTATCATGCATTCAGTAATTACATGCACTGGGAGTCTTTTCTCAAAGAATCTGCAATTCAGTATTGGTAAGGCTATACTCCACTAAACTTTGTCTACATTGTGGCGAATGATAGGCTAAATGATGCCCATGTCATATAAACAACAACTATTCATACAGTTGAACTATCTATTTAATGATTTCTTATGCATTCATTGTAACAGATTTTGAATAAATCCAAAATTCTTTGAATATATTCATTGTAACCGACTTTAAAAAAAAATTAAAAATGCAAGTTACCGAGTTTAAAAAAAATTAAAAAGATATTTTTAGTTATTTAGTTTATTAATATTATCTTGAGGAACTTGGTAATACCAGATCTCCTAAATGGTGTGTTTTGAACAGAAAGGGAAATTTTTCTATCATATATTTCAATTTTTCTATCATACTGAAGTGACTTATAAAAAACCTTGATTCTTCTTGAAAACCTGGTAAAAACGATTTGGACATTTGAATTGCAGCATCCAATTAAACTTAAGATTTTTTAGGGAGGGACATCATCAAAACATTGAATTACTAATTAAATAATCAATGGGAGAAATAACGAAAAGTTTTTTATGATAATGGTGAAAATTTTGACATCTAAACCATTCAACTTGATTGCTTGATTGATATGATGTTTGTGTATGAGGTCATCTTCATAGACTTGATCTTGATCATTTTATCTGTAGAATAAAAAAAAAATTTAGAGACATCAAATTTTCACAATCTGTAAATTATTTTTCTTCCGTCTTTCTACAATGATGAATCATTAAGTATGATCAGAAATGTTGATGAAAAAAATGCCAAGGCTTTCATAATTTTTAATTGGAGCGATCTTAAACTTTGGATTGAGATTGGCTTTGTTTATTTTTGGTGTTATAATGTATAAAAATATATCAGTTAGCATTCATTTTAGAGAGAACTAAAAATGGATTGAATATTTCAGAAAAATATCTATAAAAATCTTTCACATTTGTCTTATTTGATCACAAACTCAGCTTAGGACATGTGTGCACATATTAAAATTTATTGTAGATTTAATGTGGAGCTTGTTTATTGCAAGATACTTTAAAATACTATCAACTTCATAGAAAAATTATGAGTGACATAAATTACCTATGTATTGAGAGTTTGTAGGAAAAAATTTAAAAATAGTTAGTGGTTAAGTATATGGTTAATTTGTAGTCAATTGACAAACAAATTTCACTCAAAACTAATCAATTTCTCTTTATTTATTACTATTTATGGTGTGATCATATGTGTCTAATATTACTTGATCCATTTTATTCCAAAACATTATTAGTTAATCTAAATTAATTGAATCCTAAAACTTAATTTAAAGACCAATGAAATATAACATAAAATGTACAAAACATTTGTAATTGTTTTATTTTTTACTTAATAATAGAAGACGTCACCATCCTAAATCATAAATCTATGATTATTTAGACAAATTTGAAAGCATGAAAAGTAAATTGTGAAATCATCAAGCAAGGCCAGGGTAATTTGCCCTATTTCATACATACTGCGTTATTTGCAAATCATTAAGAAAGATCAGGATAGCATGATAATATTATTTGAAAGAATAAATTTAAATAAGACAGGATATCGATAGTATTGAGATGATGGATAGCCCATTTTATTTGCCGGCTTTTAAAAGACATTGAAGTTGGACAAGGATTTTAGGGTTTTTACTATGCTTCTGGGGTGTATGAGACATATTTGATTTCCTTGTATACATTGCAGGCCGAATTTTCGATGAAAATAAGAGAATGCCCATGCTATTTAATGATCTTACCTGAGTTGAGCTGAGCTTTGTGAAGAGGAAGAGGAAGAGGAAAGAAAAATGGCGATGAAAATGAGATTGGGGAATGTTGCTGTTTTGGTGTTGGTGTTAATGTCAATAATAGTAATGGGCTAAATTCCTTCCCTCCTTCCCTCTCGTTGAAAACAAGTATAGATTGGAAAAATATGCATAAAAATTTCATATATATAATTTTTAAATCGTATTAAAAAATATAATTTTTATACTGGCTTCCACCTTGTAGATGAATAAAATGGTCCTCCAATTCTTTTTCCCCTTACTAACAATTAAAAACTGGATTAAATTTTTAGACATCAACTTTCCTAGACTTATAACCACTTAAAATGATACTACAAGGAATAACAACTGTATAATTATTTCTCAGAATTACAAAATTGCACTTCTTTGCTTAACTCTGCAATTCTCAAAATTTGAAAACATGACCAGTCATGAAATTAGAATCGCAAAATTGCACTTCTGACCTCTAATCTTGTCAATTGAATTATAATGGCAATAATAGTAATGGTCAATATTAGCGTGGCCTTGCTTTAAATTCCTTCCCTCCTTCCCTCTCGTTGAAAACAAGTATAGATTGGAAAAATATTGGTTTCATAATACATATATCATGAAAATTATGCATAAAAATTTCAGATATATAATTTTTAAATCGTATTAAAAAATATAATTTCTAAATCGTATTAAAAAATATAATTTCTAAACTGGCTTCCACCTTGTAGATGAATAAAATGGTCCTCCAATTCTTTTTCCTTTCTTTTTCCTTTACTGGATTAATATAATAGATTCTACCTCTTCGAACTCCTCATTTCTCCCTACAACTAAATAAACAATTTTTATACATCAACTTTCCTAGACTTATAACCACTTAAAATGATACTACAAGGAATAACAACTGTATAATCCAATACCCTCCATTTAAATTACATGACATCATCCTTATTTGAGTGATCAAAATCATGAGCGTTGATGTTGCCAAGTTCATACTTTGTAGCCATTTAAGTGGCACATTCCTATTCTTATAATCGGTTAACTTCACCCATTTCACATTCCTCTCATTGGAATGACTTAAATGTTACTGGTTGCATAGCATTTCTTTAAGATGGGTATATAAGCCATAGTTGGGCATTCAAAAGAATTTAACACTAACATAAAAATGGGGCAATCAAATTCCTTGCAGCTGGGATCTGAAGATGTTCAACCCATGGGCTTGAGTAATGATTTCTATTGTTTTTCAATTTATAATAACAAAATATTATTTTAAAATTTTCAAAATGTTTCTGATAATTACAATCTTTATGATTGGAATGACAAGATTTGTATCATAAATTTAAATTGTATAATTTAAGAGGAGTGAAATTTTGAAATACTTAATAATTTTCAAAGATTAACTCTGAAAACATGACCACTATCTATAACAAGAAGTTAATAAAAAGATTCAGCTACAATAAATAATCATGGAATTAGAATTGAAAACTCTTCATAAATTATCTAAACCTATTTATTTCTCAGAATCGCAAAATTACACTTCTTTGCTTACTTCCATAGATATTACTTCTGACCTCTAATCTTTTCAATTAAGGTGAAATCAGAAATAAAGAATCGAATTGAATTATAAAAAAGTTGTGCAATGCTACAACTCCAAAATCAAACCCAATTTCATTGTATTCTTATCACAAAAGTATTTTAGTAGATGGGCAAAAGGTAAACCACGGAAATAGAAAGGGCAATTACTCATTATATATGATCTCCATTCACCTCTTCTATTCAAGGAAGCGAAATGACTGCGGTTGAGTTTTTTCATAAATTTATTCTTGTTAAATTTACTTTGTTTACAAGCTAAAAAGTAGTTACATCTTCCAAACATGCCGGGATAGCTCAGTTGGGAGAGCGTAAGACTGAAGATCTGAAGGTCGCGTGTTCGATCCACGCTCACCGCAATCAGGCAAATGTTAAATTGTATTTCTTTAAAATAAAATCAATCAATTCACATTTTTTTTATCATGTCAACGTAGGTTGCAGATGATGAATGATGAAATAGTGTCTTTGACGGAGAAATATAGTTTATCTTATGTTTACTCTTTTACGTGTGGATTATGTTCCATCTGTTGAATAGCGTGATGAATGATAAAATATAACAGCTAATTTTTTATTTATATTAACATTAGATTATATATGTTATTAGTAGTTTTCTGTTCAATTCAATGGTGACACTCTCATAAGGAACTGTATTTTATTTATACAAATCTTTTTCTATTGCTAAAAATAAGTGTATGATGTTTGGTAAAGATGGTTTAATTGTTTTATGAATATTGAAAATCTTTGTAGTGTTCAATCATATTTTAGTCATAAAACATGGTTCAAATTTACCACAAATTTCATAAAATATACTTAGATTTATGGTAGAGTTCTATTTGAAGAAACCACCAATATCAAAAATTCTTTTTTGAAGACAACTATTTACTTTAAAAATAGCAAACTTGCAATGTGACTCACATTACATTGTCAACCACATGCAAGATTTTTAAAAGCATTAAATTATTTTCTCATGAACTTTGCATTATAGTTTGTGTGAAAAAAAGTACACAGAATCGACAACCATTAAGACTAATCCTATAACTCCATGGTTGTGCCTTGAGTTCTCCTTCATTTGAGAATAGCATTTGAACAAGGGCTCAAACCTACAACAACCATTGTAGTATTGGTATATTAAATTATAATATTGGTATATAACATTAATATGACATTAAAATGTATTTCTATGTATTCTTCAAGAATTCTTAATAGTTTTAGTAGCATAACAATTAGCATATTATTACAACATGTATGGTGCTTGGATGATCTTAGTTAATAGAATTGTATTACCCAAATGCATATTACACTCACATAATGGATGCACAAATATGTGTTAATAAAAAATAGAATCATTAAATTTGATTTGTTTGTGACACTTAAATGGATGAAAAGACAAAAAAAATATTTTATTTATTTTCTCCTCTCAACTACTACCCACATTGGGTTTATTTAACTTCGTAATAATGTCAATCTAATAATAATAATAATAATAATATATAGATATAATAATATAGTAATAATTAGTCTTAATATATTTTTTTTGCTTTGGTGAAGAATTTAATAGAAATATCAAAATATCAAAATATCCTAATAATAATTTAATATGAAACCCACCTTTAAGAAATGCTTGAAGAAAAGAAGATAGGAGAGATATGATTAATAAGGGATGCTTTCGAAACAAATTCACAAACAACTTCTACAATCAACTGCATATCCAGTGAAACAGACTCACACCCACAAATTAAAAGGACAAACCCACATTGCAAATTAACTCGAAATAGGGAATTTTCAGAGTGGAATGCCTAAAATTGACACAATTCAATCAACTAATTGCATCTACCATTCATGTTAATGCATTCAATGTTTCCCAAATTTACTGCAAATTGCAAATAGAATTTAACTCCTTCCTTGAAGGAGACCCATAAGCACAATCACACATTGAGAAGAAAATACCAGGACAAACCGACATATCCTTCACATTTCGATTCATATAAAAATGGACACAGTATATGAAACCATTGAAACATTGCATTCAATACTAATTGAAATTTACAATATGGAAAGATAATCCTTCTTCTCTATGATCCTGCATGAAACCCTAGATTAACAAAGGCTTGTTTCTACCCACCTAGAATACAAAAATTCAAAATATTTTCTTACAGCCCTAGTATTTCTTTTATAACAACAAGGAATTCTCAAAATCTTCAAACCACTTACACTTGGTTTTTTCCTCTTTTGACACGTTTCAGGCCATATGCAGATAAAAGAAAACCCATCACCCATTCAATATAAGACAAAAATTGGCCACGCATACAAGAAGATGCTTGGGTGGAGAATAATATTTCATTGAAGTCTTGGAGCTTTGAGTTTTGCCACCATCATGCTAGTGGAAGACCTACATAATACACACTGCCAGAGACACTCATTAGACTAGAAGGGGAGCCTTGCAACCTTATAAAAGAAATTTCCTCACAACTAGAGGATGAAAATACATAAAAAAGGGAAGTAATGGAAAAATGGAAGGAGAATATTATCGAGAAATATTATAAGCAGAGCTAGGGGCACATTTTTCATACTCAAGATGAATTTTAGATGATTTGCATGTGAACCATCCACCCTCTGCCTTCATTGTTCTCTTTCCCCTTCCTTCTTCCTCCTAGTCGTTTGATGATGAAGGGATGAAGATAGGTAGCCCATGAAAGGTGTTTTCCATTTGAAACCACCTTTCAATGTCCCTTCGACTACCTTCTAAGATTTTGATATCCCTTCCACTTCAAAGCAGCCCACTGAAATATTCTCCAACCCATCTCATAGAATTTACACCTCGCAAATTCATAGTTCTTTGTATATGAATGCTCCATTTCTTAGAATTTATTTGAACCAATGCTAATATGAGCCCCAACACAGTGCTTAATCAATATATGGTCATTGTCCTTCACTTGTGGGACTTAGAGCCTCCTAAAATGGCTTAGCTTTATGCATGCAATCAATCTTTTTGGCGTTTGTTCTTGTCAAAAGATTAAGACTCGTTCTTATCAACCACAACTGCCAGCTTGGATTTCTTGAATAACACTCCAATAACCATATTCATGTACTTTTCATGTCATCGTTCACAGTCCCTCTGGCTTTTCACATATGAAATTATATGAACATCCTTTCTAAAGATAATCTCATGTAGGTGATTTGCCAGGATTGACTTTTCCTTCAAAATATCACCTCCTCCGTTACTGGTACCTTTGACATGCTTGTCCTTCTATGCCTTATCCATTAATCTTCATCTTCCTTGGTGAACTCACAAACTTTGATTGTCTTGATCATCGCCCCTTTTGTCTAAAGTGGCACTAAAGAGAAATGAACACCTCAGTATCCCCCTACATGCAATTTTATATCTAACCCCTTTGATTGGCAAACACGTTCCATGTTAGCATCAATTCACATCATATAGCACTCTTCCTAGACCATACCATCCACACTACATTATTCAGGAAAACATTTCCCTCTTAGTATTGTGGGGTTATTAGTGAATCCTATACCTTTTCTTCTAGTCCTCACTGCAAACCCAAATACATTAACAAAAGGTAAAAGTTCACATTATGGGATTATGGGAGCATACCCTAAGGGTCTCGCCTATTTTTTCATACTTGCATGGTGGTAAAACAACACCATTTATTAAAGCGGTAATGCGAGGCTCCCTTTTTATTTCTTGCACTATCCCACACACCCACATGGTGACTTTGGAAACACTTAGCAACTTCATGGGGTGATGTAATACACGAAGGTAGATAATTTACCTATCCAGTCAATAGTACCATTCTAGGGAACACCCAAAGGAGCCATTCACCATATGAATAAAAACACATTAAGTAGATCTCTTATAGAGATATTACAAGCCAAAAGAGTTGACAATGGAAATAATGGCATTGACCTTTGGTGCTAAAAAACATAGCCTAATTTGCTTCAAGGCTTGTCACTGAAGAATTAAGACTAGAGAGACAATGCAGTGGAATACTAAATTCATTAGTCCTAGCACCAACTCTAGCTAGGGATGCATGCCTCCTGTAGGCATATCAAAGATTCTAGATCTCTAGTTGAAGCAAACCAAATGCCAATTGCCTTGGGCAGTTTATTCAAAATTTTAGAAAATTTTGATGCATCCTTTCATTGGTGGCCCAAGGCCCCCAAAAAAGAAAAACAAGTTCTTTCCCTTATCAAAACCCTGATTCTCATTATGTAACAATTTGATCTCGCTTGTGACATAGTTGAGAAAGACTAGACCATGAATTTTACCAATGACCCCCCTCATTATACTCATTCTTATATCACAACCAATACCATCATTATCATAGTGATCCCTGTAAACAAATTCATAAAATGTTTTCTTGTAGGGCATCATCATACCATACTAGTCATCTGAATCATACCTGCATCTTATGACATATTTTCCATCATTAGAGGCCTCAGTGTTCCTTTTAAGAAACCCCTTCATATGGTATGGAAAGAAAACACATTCATATCCAACTACACTTCTAATTTCACTATCATCATGTATTTTAAGAACAAAACTTTCATTTGAATCCTTTTGCATATTAAGTAAACAATCATTTCCACATCAAGTAAATCATTGGATATAGCCACTTGGCAATCATCAAAATTAACCACATGAGGGGGGTTGCACCATAACATTGCAAACCACTAGCATCTTCACAGACTACAAATATCTCTATGTCAGCTTCATATGATCCATTTTGAATGTTATGATGGGGAAAATCATCACCATGGACAAGTTCATTAGCAGACCAGAAAGTGTTATTTGCAAACCTTTCTAGTTTCCTATCAAGCATCTTCTTAGAATGTGATTGCAAATCAAGAATAACTGCATACTGCTGATCAATATTTTGGGATTCAGGTTAATTTATTTCAAACAAGTGAGAAACATAGAATTCATCTCTATTTGAGATGATTTCTTCAAGAATATTCATATATGATGGTTGTCCATATACATCTGATGCTGAAAAATGAGGTGTGACTCTAATTAAAAAATATTTGTTATTCTTAAATCCATTTCATCACCCTGTGTCTTAGAAATTTCCTTAGGGAGAATAGGGCCAACCACTCAACTCATACAAAACCCTAAAGCATTTTAATGGTAATTAGATTGACAACTATTCGCAGGCCCTATTCCTCTATGTTCAAATTCACATATATCTTTATGAAAACCATTTGGTTCATATTTATTAATATTTACCAACCCAAATTTCATCATTCCTTCAATATCCATTTCCATTTGAAAATCATGATGCAAATTTTGTGGCTCTTTATTTCTGAGTTTATAACTTATCTTCTTATCAAAGGCACCTAGAAACACTATTAGTGCCATTTCATCTTCAAGCCTACAATGGTGAAAAAGGGATGATGAGGAGATCAAGTGGAAAGATTTACCATCCTCAAGAAAGGAGTGAAATTTTCACAAAGGATCCTCTTCAACCTCTTTCATGCATTACATTTAAAAGAGGGGGGTTGAATTCTCTAGATCCAATATCAATGGAAAGAGATTGAATGCTAATTGAATTGACAATGAATTTGGAAAGTAAAAGTAACCCCTCTTTTAGAATGGATAGGATGAATTAAGTGAATTGAGACTAAGTGTAAAGATAGAAAAGAAATGATTATAACTTGAGATAGAAATGTGGGATGAAGTTGTGCACCTAGAATTAGCAGTAAAATGCCGAGACGAAGCTCCCCTATAAATTTGAGCAAAAGTTGTTGGGACCATGTTGAAAGTGTACTTGTTCCTCCAAAAAATTTGCGCGCTAAAAATGGTTTCTTCATCTCTGAAAATGAAGCTTAACCATGAAAATATAGCTGCACACCTACAACCTACACACAGAAAAGAGAGGAAATGTTATTGGAATTGGGGGTTTGCCTTTAGGTGAAACCCCGGTTTTGGAATTAACCAAATAATGAAAAGTACTTGCAAGTAAATGACTGAAATAGAATTCACCTCAAGAGAGGATGCAATTGAAATGCTGATAGAGTTGTTTGAAAGGATATGTAGAATTGAATGCCTTGAATGTTGATAGGGATCTTCTCTTCAATGGTTGAATCCTAGACTTGAATGCAACACCTATCCTTGAAAGGAGACTTGAAATGCTCAATGCTTGAAAGGAAGGCTTGAATGCTTGATTTCTTTTATTTAACTCCTTCACTTATCCAACTTATTCACTTGATTTAACTTGTTGACCTATGCAAATGACAGGGGAAAATGCATCTTATATACTTGCCAATTAGGGTTTGTAACTAATTTTCCATCTCAGGCTGACATAGAAAACCCTTTTTCTCGCTTCTCATTGACAAGCCCAAAATAGGGAAAGGACAAGGGTGCCACACCCCTATCCTAGGAGGACAAGGGCACCATGCCCCTCTCCTACCCTAATTTAGGATACAAAGTGCAGGAGGAAAGTGTAGGATGCAATTATTTCCCTATATTGGTCAAATATTTTAAAACATAAAACAAATCTCCTATTTTGACAAAAGGTTTTAAACAAATAAAAAATCTCAAATTATTAGCAAAAGGCGAAGACTATAGCTGCATCACAGCTCTTGTTTATATTGAGGTTTCCTGGTTTGATAATAAATGTCATGATAGTCAAAATCAATATTAGATTATACATGTTAATGGTGGATTTTGTTCCATTATTATAGCCAAAAAAAATGTATTTATTGGATTTGGGTTTCAATTTAGAATGTTGATCTTTAGAAGTTAGAACATATGCATTCCAACCAAAAAATTTCAATTTTGAATAATCATAAGAATAACCTATCTATGCCTTTCTAGGAATCCTACAATCTATTGTCATCAATTATGACCAATTTACCAAATAGAATGTTGTATTAACTACATCTATGCATAAATCTTGTTCCAACTTACCATTATTGAGCATGCTCCTTGCTTTCTCTAGAAGAGCCATGTTCCTCCATTCAACAAGATCATTTTGTTAAAGAGTGTAATTTAAGGTTCTATGTCGTTTGATGCTAGCTTCCTCAAAATTATTTTCAAATTATAAAGATGTGAAGTCACCTCCATTAAATGTTCTTAAACACTTGATTGATCTACTAGTGTACTTGTTTCAACCAAAACTCTAAACTACTTGAATAAACTAAACACGTTAGCTTTATTTTTAATAAACTAGACATGTACCTTTCTAACATAATCATCTATAAATAACACAAAATATGATGCTCCTCCAAAAGAAACTATAGGGGATGACCCCCAAACATTTTAATGAATATAGTCTAGAAGATGCTTACTTATATGACAACCTAATTTAAACTTTTGCCTACACTACTTCCCAAATACATAATGCTTGCAACAATTTAAATTAAAGAGCATCCACAAATCCATTAGAGGGCCCAAGTGACACTATGATGTACATAATTGTGGCTTGCCATTTTTCTGAGCATCAAAGCTCACACAAATTTTAGGAAATTTAATTTGGGTGAAGCATTAATGTAGATACTTATAGCAAAGAATATTTAAAAAATTGTCCTCATCTATGTTTAGAGACAATCCCTTCTATGAAGGCTTGTAAGGAAGCCATGACATTAATTATATTTAGTAGCAATATCAGTTTTAACAATCAAATGGTGCTCAATTATCATTCACAATGTATAGTATTTTATATAATGAATCTTATTTACCATGTTAGAACTAGGTATGATTTGATATGAAGAATCATTTTCTAAGGTCAATAGTTGACACAAATAATGTCCAGATCAAGTAAATTCATATTCAAGTAAATAATATAGATTCATTGAAAAGACATGTATGTATTACAAAGTTCATGGGTAGGAATGGAATGCATTTTTCTCGTTCTTGAGTATAAATTTAATCTCTTAGTTTGATTAAATATAACATCCAATTGATATATGTCCCATGCATTCATTGCATTAGAATTTGATATCATTAGGACAATATAGGAATTTGCATGGCCACTTCAAATCTCCAAAACAATTGTTTGGCTCAATAGTTTACTTGAGAAGAAAAAGAGAAAGTTGCTACCCAAACTAAGCACAACAAACTCTTCCAATGTCTCTTAATAATACTAAGCAAGATAACAAAGGTGAGCAAATTCTTAAAGATCAAAAGTGCAAAGGTCATTTCCACAGTAATAGATCGAAACAAAATATCAAGATCAAAATTAAAAGTGTGAGGATCACTTTCATAGCTATGGGATTTAAAAGAAATGAGAGCGGACCAATGGTAACAAGACTCTCATCAGGAAATCTTAGGTTTCCTCCTTTGTTTGGTAACAAAACTCACCTCTTAAATGTCCTTCAAGACATAAGCTCTTCTTGTCATACCTTCAATACTTCATCTCTAGTCACATTCACACTATTCCCAATAACCACCAATAGGACTTATCTCTAAGATCCACTAACACTCACAACTCACTCACAATCCTTGCTTCGTCAAACTCTGATCACAACATCTCTGATGCACTTGTCTTATTGAACACATACCCTTCTTGACTGGTTGCATTCACCCTTTCCCTATGACAACATTACACACATTAAATTTCATAATGACAACTAGAGATTCTTCTCTCTAACCTCACACATGGTATTCACATACCCTTACAAGGCTTTATCAATGCCTAACAACACTAACTCCGTCAACACATTGAACATTCAATGGAGTGTGATTGTCCCATTTCCACATTCCTACAACCTTTTAGTTTGACTACCTTCGATAAGCCTCATACCCTTTTTGAAACTTTGAATTCCACAACATTAATAGACTCTTAACACAATATAACCAACACCCCTTGAAACAGTTTAGACTTGGTCTAACTCTCTCACAATGAATTCTGACTTTACACTGTCAAACTATGACAGTCAATAGCATTGTTTTGAGACAGTCACAAAAATAGCATAAACCATGTGACCTTTGCCTTCTAATATCTTAGACACACTCAAAATGAACCATTACACTCCTCAAACCCAACATATTCCTTCCAAGTACCCCTGATTATGTGGATCATCAACCAAACCACCATATCCCTATCTTGTTAGAGTCTAAGACAGGAATCGCAGTCTTCCTCCATCCAATACATGTGCAGACTGTTACATGGAATGTAGAATATTTATTAGTTATGTGATGGATGGTGATTTATGATACATATGTGATGGATTACATGTTTATGATGCTCAATTACATATATGGTGATACATATGTGATGCTTATGATGTTGATGATACATATGTATTTATTATTTATCAAATTACAAATGTAATGCTTATGTTGCTCAATTGTTGGTATTGATTTCATGTATATATTTTGTGTGATGCTGCCACCCTTGGTGGAAACATGTAATTGACTACAGACATCATCAACCCTTTATTTGAGGATCCTGCATAGTCTACATACAGTAAAGGTAGGGAATAACAAAATATACAATGATTATGATGATTGCAAATTGTTCATGTTGTGTACTATGTAATTTTTTATATATGTATCATGTACTTTTAAACTAACATAAGATAATTGAATTACATATGGAGGAACCTGAACCCCTTTGACGAGGATCCTGCACATTCTAATGGATTGATAGGTATAAGTCAATACACCCTATAGAAACAATTTTTTTTTTTTAAATGACTAGGTCCAAGGGGTTGAGCTTAGTTGGTTAAAGCATTAAGTTCTCAATGTGGAGACCCAAGTTAAACTCCCATGAGGGACACCTTTGTATAGAATTCTAAGTTGTGACTCTTGGTCTTCCATTGGTTGTATTTGTCTCATTGTTTAAAGTGGATTTCTAAGTTATGACCCTTGGTCTTCCAATTGTTGTTTCTAGTTTGGTGCGCGATTGTAACATGGATGCTCAAATGAGAAAAAATGAGCTTTGTGATTCTATGATACTTAATACAAAAAAAAATGACTAGGAAAAAAAACTTCCTTAGTTTTTCAAACCTTGACATTAGCAGCAAACCTAATATATTTATCAACACTTGAGGCCTCAGTTGGACTTATTCAAAATTTAATCTCAACATCAAATTTAGGGTCGACTTCTTCATCAACATTACCCTCATTTGCAAAAAAAATCTCTCATTACCAACTAACTCTCTCATTTGATGGAGTGCAGGTATCACCAAATAGATATTTGTTAGATGTGTCTTCCTCAAGTGAGGAAAATGCCGGAATAGAAGATGAAAGTGAGACATGTAGTAGATCTAAAATAGGGAGATCAACTAGAGGTAAAAAGATTAGAAGAAAAATCATTAAATGCATGGAATTTTTCCTTGCTCAAGGGGGTCATGTTCTTATGATGATGAGACCAAAGGCGACATCGAGGTTCCCTTGAGGTACAAACATCTACAGAAACAATGGGTACCCAAGGAACTTCCTCCAATAAACACTTATTTTTGTGTTAACAAGAGGATATATCGCATAACACCTTCGTTATTACATGGTTTGGGCCTATTTTCCATGGATGATATAAAGGTCTTTTACAAAAAAGTTGCTAAATTGATGAAGTATTTCGGACCTTTATACAATTACAAAAATTGGATGTAGATTGTTCGATATAAAAAAAGTATGCGTAGGTATGCACTATCAGCAAATTATATACAATAGAAAGATAATGATCAAAGTAAACGAGTGGCTATATATATTGATGGAAGGTCAAAAGCAATAGGGAATATTGCAGGTTTTATAAATAGTACGCAACCTAGGTCAACTAATAAGCAACCCAATCCCATATTTGAGGCGCGTGAGGGAAATCGTGTATTCATATGTGCGATGAAATCAATAAGTGTAGGGGAAGAGCTACTAGTCGATTATAATTTGAATCGTATAGATAAAAACAATGTTACTATCATGGGAGTGATACGCACTATATACCATTTAAACCACCTCCAATTAATGACTCCAATATACCATTTTATTATTAAGTTTTTTTTAAGTCTATTGGTTTCATTTTGTTAACGTTTTTTATATTTTTTCTTTGTCACAGGGCGGTATGGATCCGTCACATAGCACGTACAGGAATGTAGGTCCCGACACTTATATCAAGCAGGTAAATCTCATTGTAATTGTACAAATTAGATAGAAGAAAATTGTTACATTATTATGTTATTTTCTTGTGTTTTGGAGTAATTTTGGGTAGCCAAGAAGCATAATTTCCACGAGGCCAGATATAATGTATGGTGTCAGTTTGATCTCCAGGTTTATGGAATTACCAAAGGAATCTCATTGGCAAGCTGGGAAAAGAATTTTAATAAATATCTCTTCACTTCTCTCCCTTTAGGTTTTCAAAAATTATTTGTTGGTAAAAAAATATTTACAATCAACCTCATATGGTGTATCTCTTGAGATGGTGTTTGGGCCTATCAATTAATCCGATATTTTAAACTATTTATAATATGAAGTAGAATCCTATTTTTCACATAGTCAGACACTATAACTATAAAAATTTTCATTATAACCCATATAAGTGTGAGATGTATTTGATGAGTAAAGTTTATCGATTTTAAGCAATCTATGTTTTGAGAGTTTGTCGAGAAAAATTAAAAAAAATACTGAGTAGTTAAGTTTATGGATACAAAGCTAGTTTGCATGTGAACTAAATCCAAAACAAACAATGTTGAGCTAACATAGAGAAGACGACATTGTGGTTTTGATGCACAATGATTGTTTGCATCCATTAATTGCACAGAAATATCATAATATGCATCAATCTATCTATTAGAATTCATTTAGTGGAGACAACAAGAGATGGAATGAATATTTCAAAGCATCATCTAAGACAATCATCCATATTTATACTTATCTTAGCATGTGTTTTAGATTTAATGTGCATGTATTGAACTAGTTAAGTTTAAGGAAACAAAGCGAGTTTGCACATGAACTAGATCTAGAACAAACAATGTTGAGCTAATATAGAAAATAGAATATTGTGATTTTGATCCACACATTATTGTTTGTATCCATAAAGTGCATATAAATATCATCATATGCATTAATCTACAAACAATTGTTACTAATAGAATTTATTTATTTTATTTAATTATTCATGGTGTTATTATAATCATCTTATATTACTTGAATCATTGTATTCCAAAAAAATATTACCTAATCTAAATTAATAGAACCCTAAAACTTAAATCACCAACTAATATAAGAACTATAAAATACAACACATAAAGAATTTGTAAACAAGCCAAAATAACCTCATTATATTTATCTATTTTCTATTATTGTAATTGCCTGGCCAATATACTACAATAGCTATAACCAGTTTCGCCTTGTATAGGTATAGGTATGTATCTAATCTAACTCCTCAAATAAATAGGCTTTTAACCCAAAGTGAGAACCCTAGAATCCCTACCATCTCTGTGAAAATTGAGCGGATTGAGAGAAAACTCCATACAATGGAAAAACCCAATACCTTTGTTAAAAAGAATGATAAAGAAACTAAAAATCCTAGTGAGGACTTTCATACCGATAGTATTGAGATGCCTTTTCTTTTTTTTTTGAAGGCAATGATGCCTTAGTCTTTACTTGTTTAGTCTTTTTTTGGATTATGGTCCACAGTACTAAGTTTAATACTTTATTAAGGCCTATCTACCAAACTATTATGACGATAAGTAGCTTAAGGGTTAGTCTTAGTTGTAATTTTTCTTTTACTATTTTAATCTAGACTTCTCTAGTGAATTTTTTTTATTATGTAAGGGTGGGTTATGGTGTGCTATTCTTTGGATTCTAGGTATTTTGTGCTACTTGCTTCTTTCTAGGTTAATCTGTTAATCTCTTGTATTGTTTTGGGATCAGGGCCCTCTCACTGATTACTTAATAAAAAACAATAAGAACCTTTTAATAACAAAAAATGTGTCATATAGAACCTTTTAAGGTATATGCCACCATCTTTCAGATGATGCTGAATCAAATGAATATTTATATTGATGTGCTTGGTGCAATCATGAAATACAAGATTTTTAGCCAATTTGGTAGTAGATTGATTGTCAATGAAGAGTGGAGTTGATGAAATTTGTAGTGTCTACAAGTCTTCAAGAATTCTTTGAAGCCATAAGATTTCCTGATTTTCTTCAAAGGCGGTCATATATTCAGATTCAGAAGAAGAGGTAGCTGGAAAAGATTGCTTTTTAGATGTCCAAGAGATGACAGCAGATCCAAGATACATTAAATACTCGAATGTAGATTTTCCATTTGTGGAATCACATGCATAATTGGAATCGAAATAGCCAACCAAATAAAATTGTTTTTTCTTGGAGTATTTGAGCCCATAGTGTTGAGTACCTTGCAAATAGTGAAGAATGCGTTTGGCAGCTAACCATTGAGTTTCTCTAGGTTTTTGCATAAACCTTGAAAGAACTCCAACAACAAAAGAAATATCCGAATGGGTAGTTGTAGCATAAATCAAACTACCAACAAGTTTCCTATAGATAGTTGCATCAACCAATGCTGAAGGGTCATCTAAAGAGAGCTTAAGATTTTGCTCCATAGGAGTACTAAGGGGCTTACAATCAGCCATGCCAAACTTATGCAAAAGTTCACCAATATATTTTTGTTGGGTGATCAAAATAAAATGAGGTGTTTGAGTTACCTCAATACCCAAATAGTAATGAAGATGGCCCAAATCAGTCATATCAAAACCTTGCTTCAGTTGTTCTTTCACATTTTGAATATTATTCTCATCAGGACTAGTGATAAATAAATCATCCACATAAACAACAAGATAGACAATAATGTTATCAATTTTTTTAACAAAAAGTGTGGCATCATCAAATTCAAAATGCTAGAAATTAAACTTTAAGAGATACTCAGTAAGTTTTTCATACCAAGCTCAAGGAGCTTGTTTCAAACCATTTAATGATTTGACAAGCTTGCATACCTGGTGTTCTTTTCCGTTGACTACATACCCATCTGGTTGAGTCATATAAACTGATTCTTTGAGATCACCATTTAAGAATGTTGTTTTAACATCCATTTGGTGAATTTTCCACCCATATTGAGCTGCAAGGGCCAAAAAAGCACGAATGGTGGTCCATTTTACTGTAGGTGTAAAGGTTTCATCATAATCTATGCCCTCCTTTTGAGCATAACCTTTGGTAACAAGTCGGGCTTTGTGTTTATCAAGTGTACCATCTGCTTTATATTTATTCCTGAAAATCCACTTGTAGCCAATAGGTTTACAACCAAATCCCATGTGCCATTTTTCAAAAGAGCATCATACTCATCTTGCATAGCTTTCCTCTATACTGCAATATTTTTGGCTTCCTTATAGGATGATGGTTCAAAGTCAATTATGAGATTGAGTTCACCAATGGTCTCCAAGTTATCTGCTTTATTGGTTTGAGCTTGGAGCTTTTCTTTGTAAGAGCTTCTTGTACTTGTTTAACCTATTTCATCAGGTCTTAAATCTTTCAATGTTTGTTGGACTTGTTTTGGCCACTTATGAGAAGACTTTGGTTGCACAAAAGATGTGACCATTTCATTACTAGATGTTGTATTAGTGGTTAGTGGTTTAGAGAGTTCAAGCTCATCATGATGAGTTTCTTCTTGGTCATTGATTGATGGAACACCATGGATTAGATCACTTGGAGATATAGATTCTATATGTGGAATCTCATAAGAGTTTTCTATCCAAGGAGAAAAAATTGTAAATGTATCAAGCTGTTTGAATTTACATTCATCATTTCCAGCAATGTTGGAGGTTTCAACAAATACAACATCACATGTAATAAATAAAGTTTTATTGACTTCATCATACAACCTATATGCTTTGGAAGATTTTGAATAACGAAGAAAAATACACTTAATACTGTGATTCTGCAACTTACTTCTTTTGTCCTTGGGAATTAAAGCATAGCAAGTGGAACCAAAAATGCAAAGATGACAAACAGAAGGAGGATATCCAAACCACACTTCATATGGAATAGACTAGTGTAATGCATATCTATTACGAAGATAAACTGCAGTTCTTCCAGCTTCAACCCAAAAATGTAATTTGATTCCTTTAAAATATAACATTGCATGAACCATATTCATGATAGTTCTATTCATACGTTCAACAACACCATTTTGTTGAGGAGTACCTAGAACAGTAAGATGATTTTGGATCCCATTTTGGCGTAGATAATCTCCAAAATATAGACAAGTAAATTCTCCACCATTATCTGTTCGAAGAGTACCAATTTGAGATTGAGCTTGCTTTTCAATCATAACACAAAACCTTTTAAAAATTTCAAAAGCTTCTAATTTTTGCTACAAGAAATAAATCCAAGTCATGTGACTGTAATCATCAATAAACAACATGAAATACTTAGATCCTCCCACAAAATTTACTGGTAAAGGCCCACATAAATCAGAATGAATAAGCTGCAATTTTCTTTGTGCTCTCCAAGTGGAGCGAGGAAAAGAATTTCTAAGTTTCTTGGCAAGAATACATGCTTCACATTTTTCAATTGTTTTAGGCAAAACAGGTAAGCCATCAACACCATTCTTTTGCAGGATATGAATGTTATCATAGCCAATATGCCCAAGTCTTGCATGCCATAAATGAACAGGAGATAGACTACCTTCTTCAGTAAGATATGCAAACATTTTAGAAAAAAAAGAAGTGTCATTTAGTTTTAATAACCTCCCAGCCTCACATCCAGTGAATACAACTTGATTATTTGATTGTTTTCTAACAACAACTTGCCCATCTTTTACCAAAATAGAGTAGCCTTGTTGTTGAATCAATACTAGTGATAACAAATAATGTTGCAATTAAGGAATAAACAATACATCATGAAGCACAAAGTCTGGAAGATTAGGCGATTAAAATCAAATAGTTCCTTTTCGAATAGGTTTGAGACTTGATTTATCAGCTAAATAAATTGGACCGCATGCACTTTCATGAAATTCCTCAAAGTAATCACGTCGGAATGTCATATGTTGTGTGTCTTCAATATCTAAGATCCAAGAATCATACCATGAGGAATTAGATGCAAAGTCAGAAATAGAAAGCACATATTGATCACCATCACTATCACAAGCAAATTGGGTTGCTCCTAAAATTTTATCATTTGAATGTTTATCATCATTATAAACTTTTGTTTTATCTTTTTTCTTAAAAGTATTTTCTTTAAAACTTTCTATCTTATCCCATGACAGCTTGCATTCATGTGCTTCATGACTTCCTTTTCTACCACATCTTTTACAATATAAATGTTGCCTATCATTTTGATTATCATTTTTCCTCCATTGACCTCTACCTTTGCCTCTATCATTATAACCTCCTCTTGAAGAGATCTTATTTAGAGGTTTTTCTTAGTGAGCAAAACAAACATTTTCATTAGTATTATCTATTTTTCTTTCAAAAGCTTTTTCACATTCAACCAACTTTTCAACCAATAAATCAAAAGTAATGGTTTTCAATTGGTTACTTGCTTGAAGGGACTCTAGATATGTAGAATGTGTTGGAATGAGTGCCTTAATAAAAGCAGTGAGATAAATATCAACTTTTCCACCAGCAGCATTAACATCTTGTTTTATGGCTCTAATTTTAGAAGCCAAACTCATAATATCACCATTTTTTAATTCAAGATGGAACAATTTTAATTTTAACTGAATAAATTCTAATTCTGAATGAGAATCAAACATTTTTTTTAACTTGTCAAGGATTCCCAAGCAAATTTGCATCCTTGTATATGACGATATACATCTCCATTAACTGAAGCTCTTATCAAAGCCAAGGCTTTTGAATTTTTATAATTCCAAATTTCTTTATCTTTAACATCTATTGGTTCTGTAGGTTGCGTATCTCCATCACATAATTTATACCATAAATCATTAAAAATTAATGTATTTTCCACTTTTCTATGGCATTCCAACCAAGTATCTTTTCCAGTTAATATTTCCCAATCAATGAAACAATAGACTGCATTGTATATAGAATTTGCACAGTTTGCAAATTGATAGGATTGCTCAAAATCTCTTGCCAAACTTTACCAAATATAAGTAAATTGATTTCACCTGAATCAATTTTTGTTTCCGTATTTTGATTATGTAGAAAGGTACAATCTTCAAATGTTTCACATAAAAATATACTCCAAACTCCAAAGCTGTGATACCACTGATAGCCCAGGCAGAAAATAACAATCTGGAATCTCTGTTAGTAGATAGAAAAAAAAATGGAAAGAATGACAATCTGAATATAATTTATATTCCCCTAAAAACTATGTTATTCAAAATAAAATAAATAAACAGATGTAAAGAAGAGGAAAAAACAGTTGTAAAACCCCTATTTACAATTTGCACAAATAAATCTTTTAGTAGACAGGTAGATGAAGTATGCCATTGGAAACAGCAGAATCTCGGAGTTATTATTGAAGACTACGGTTTCATAAGTAGAGAATGTATAGGGAAATGAGTCGTAATGGTCATGCAAATCATAGGTATTGAAATATTTAAAAATATATACAGTGATAATTTGTGCATTTACATTTCGATAATATTTTTATCTGAACCATTAAATTTTCTCATAATGTATAATGTGATACTGACACACTTTCAGCAATGACAATTCAAATCTATTAAAATGATTCATTAGCATCCACAATTTATATTGATATAAGTAGACGTAACCACATAATATATGATATTGTGAAATATATATTATGATCTACGCTTAAATTTCATAAATAGATGTCAAAGCATCCACCTATCAATTTTATAGCAGCAATTAACGCTGCCTATGTTATATAAACAACAATTATTCATATAGTTGAATTACACATTTGATGAGTTCTTATGCATTTGATGGGGCAGATTTTGATTAAATTTAAAATTATTTGAATATATTCTGTAAGTTACCAAGTTTTAAAAAACAATTTCTTTTAGTTATTTAGCTTATTAGTATTATCTAGAGGAATTTGGTAATACTAGATCTTCTAAACAGTGTCCTTTGACTAGCAAGGACAATTTTTGTATAATATAGTTCAAATTTATGAACATGCCACAGGCTTGTTCATACTGAAGGATTAGTTGTTTCTTGTTCATACTAGAACTAGGTAAAGACAATTTAAACATTTGAATTGCAGCATCCAATTAAATTTCAATTGGGAAGACAATCTTTAGAACATTGAATCACGGAATAAATCCTTGAAAGAATTCCAAACCAAATTAATATCATCGGTGCAAATATTATAAATTATATAAAGCAAATTGCTACTAATCAATAAGAGAAATAATCAAAAGTTTATTATGATAATGGTGAAAAATGTATATCCATGTATTATCCATCTAGTTTTATATTTAGTTTGGGGTAATGCCTTAATGCATTTATATAGTTCTGTACTCAGTTTGACATCACCAATCTTGTTGGACATTTATTCAACTTGGTTGATTGATCCGTATGATGTTTATGTATGAGGTCATCCTAGTAGACTTGATCTTGATCATTTTAATTATATAAAATATTTAGAGACATCCCATTTTCACATTTCATCAATCTTTATTTTTCTTTTTTCTTTCGGCTTTCTACAATGATAAATCATAGAGTATGATCCGAAATGTTGATGAAAAAATATGTGTATGCGATGAAACCCAAAGGCTTTCATAATTTTCTATTCGAGCAGTGTTACACTTTGGAGTGACCTTGACCTTGTTATTTTTGGTGTTATATTCATGTATAAAAAGATAACAACTAGCATTCACTTTAGAGGAGGCAACTAAAAATGGATTGAATATTTCAGATAATTGTCTATAACAATCTTTCACATTTGTCTTATTTGATCAAAAATGCATCTTAGCACATGTGTGAATGTATTAGCATTTATTTTAGATTTAATGTGCATGCATTAATCTTGTTGATTGTCAAGATACTTTAAAATACTATCACTATCATAGAAATAAATTATGGAAATTATGCTTCCTGGCTATGCTGTCGAAGTTACAAATATTAGTTAGAATTTTGGTCATGGGCTTGGTAATAATACTACACCAGGCTCTACTATAATGGTCTCTTATTTTACCCCTATATAGCCCAACCTACTATATAAAGTACTAAATTTATAGAGATCATAAAGACATAATCCCTAGTTCTGTCATACATGCTCTCTACACAATTTATTCTCTTCAATCCATTGGTTACAAGATCATAAAATGCACACAACTTTTGAATGGCACATTTCATTAGAAGTAGCAACAAACAACAAAGTTGTAACACGTCCAACAATGAGCAATACTTGTAAAATATATATTACATGACTCATTGAGTACATCAAGGGTATAATATGTTCAAAGAGGGTCTATTTTTTACGTGAAGTGTACAATATGTCAATTTTAATTACACAATATATAAATTGGATATACAATATCTCCAATGCAAATAGACTCGAGCAAAATGCTCAACTTCAATATGTTCGTGACATTCCAAAAACCAAGCGTAGATCCAATGGCTTTCAAAGTGCATCTCTTGTATAAGTTTAGTTTATCTGGGGATATGCAACATTGTCGAGGAAACAAAAAAAGGATAGGTTCACATCCATGGAACGACACACACCATGGAGCTCTCGATATCGCAATTCTCAGAGTACACTATAGTACTGTTGTAAGATACCGCATGTAGTGTTATATGTGTGCATGGTTTCTTGGAAAACCTCAATCTCAAGGGTCTACACGTGATCTACATTTGTACATGCTTGCTTCAAATCTTCGACAAGCTTGTGATAGTGCTGTAACGCATTCATTGAGAGAACTTTAATTTCAGTTTGGCGAGATCTAGGCCAATGGACGTTTCAGATACTGCTTCACTATTTATTGGTGCAGGCACCAAGTTTGGTAATGGATGCTTGTTTGACACACCTCCATGTATGCCAACAATATCTCCAGGTTTATCACAACTGTCCATAGCTTGTTGGCACGTGGTAATGACAAAGTAAGTCACATAAGGCCTAAGACAAATAAGTGAATTTATTTTTTGTAAAATATCTGATTTCTGTGGTAGGTCTTAAATTTGTTTGATCTATAAAAAGTGATCATTAAATTCCACGGGAGGAGGCAAAAATAAGAACAATACTTGAGGTCCCAGTCCTCAAGCTTAGTAGTGAACAATGATGAGAAAATCAACATAGAACAATAAACAGTAAGAAGCATTTTAAGCATTGTAGCAAGAACAAGTGTCGCATGTTTCACTTGAGAGTGTAAATTATTGTTCTAACAAGTGTCACATGTTTCACTTGAGAGTATCAACATATATTGCTTAAAATGGATCATTTATGTCACTCAAATACTTCTTATAGAATTTATAATCTATGTATTTATAAATGAACTATACTCATCAAATATATCTCACGCTTATATGTGGTTATATTGAAAATTGTTATAGTTATAGTGTCCAACCATGTGAAAAATAGCATTCTACTCCATATTATAAATAGTTTTTAAAATATCAGATTAATTGATAGGCCCAAACACCAAGAGATACAACAACATTTGAGATTGACAGTAAATCATTTGTTACCAACAAATATTTTTAACTTGTTGGATAGCGGCCACACAACTATTTAAATAAAGATTGAAACAAATGAACAAGGATTGTAAGCATCCCACTTAAACACACAAACAGGAAACCATTCAATTGAATTTATTTTTATGAGACAAATTGGGTAATAAAAGGGAAGGCATGAGAGAAGGCGGTTGCTTAAAATAACTGAACTTCGTGGTCTCATCAAGAATAACATAAGATTATATTTAGATGTTAATAATAACAGTAAAAACACTTAAAATCAACATCTTTCCTAAAATGTATGAAGATTTCCTCCTCGTAGTAAAAAGGTTTTGAGTTTCTTTCTTTCTCTAAACATATTTATATCAAACTAAAAACAAAAGTACCAAGCATATGTTTATCACCAGTTGCATGTTAGTCTATAAAATGGTATCAGCTGAACGTGTTCACAAACATTGAGGTGGTTATCATCATGATTGGATTGTGGAAATCAAGATTTGATTGATTCTTTCTTATCTCCACCCAACACATCAATTTGTGAACCTGTTTGACTGGTTGCACTATCCCCCTTTCTCAAGGACTAAATTCTATATTGTTTGTGTGCAATTCAATGACTATCAAATGTCTATTTATAGTACTGTCTACATACATGTATGCATCTTGTGACTTGACATGGTATCTCTAGTCCATAGAAATAGTTTCCTTATCACTATATGGAATTCTAATTTCTAGATGCGTCGTTAAAACTTTATTACTCTAAGTAAACTCTCTAAAGTGAAGTGCCAGTTCAATGGACTTCATTGAATTCCCAAATATCCGTTTCTCTGATTGGTTGTTGATGGCACAAAGGATGAAATAGATAAATCTATGAAATTAAATTTATTTATCTACTATTTTAAATAGAAAATGGACATGTCAACTAGCTTCATATTACTAAGTACTCATTTAACAATGAATCAAGATATAGAGAAGGCCAACCACATATGCAAGCTAGGACATCCGAGTTCCTTTACATTTCTATTACATGTGGACACCATCTCAAGAGATACAACATTGGAGGTTGGTTGACAGTAAAGCATTTTTTTCCAACAACAATTTTAACTTGTTGGATAGCAGCCACATAGCAAAAAATAAAGCTTGAAACAAATGAGCAAGGATTGTAACTATCTTGCTCAAACACACAAACAACAAACCATTCAATTCAATTTATTTTTATGCGGTTGCTAGCATGCGGCGACACAATATCCTTGATCGTCCCTTATAACTTCTCCTAGCACCAGACCTACTCAGGTTAACTGTAGAGCAGTCGTCAACGCTGCATTTAACCCAGCCTTCCTTTGGGGGATGCAATTTACATAACCTAGCATAATCTTCTGCTAGTTTAACTTTGTTAGGTCCTTATCAACTCGCCATACCTGTTTCATACTCATTTGTAATTCTCATAGCAAGGATTTAGTAAAACCTTAGGAACCAACATTAATATTTTCTTTGATTTCTTTTTTAATCATCGTGAACAAGGCCTTACTTGTGGTAGATTGATCTCTAAAACTACCATTTTTTTTTTTTCCACAACCCCCCCAACAAACAACAAACAAAAGGAGCTGGGATTTGTCTCCTTGATCTTCTTGTGCTATTAGTTGATTCTAGTAGCCTAGTGAAACATAACATTACAAAGAATGAAATAGTGGAGGAAAGTGCTTCCTGTGAGAATATTTATAAATATGATTCTCTCAACAAGTGACATTTTTTCTACAAAAGGGTATTATTGCAAGAAGAAAATTGTGTGGACATGTAAATAAGGTTTTAATAGTGCCTATAAACATTATTAATACATTTAATTATAAGGAAGGTATTTCTAGTCATGAGAGAAACATTGTCATGAAAACAAAGTATTTACCTTGTCAAGCCATAACTGGAGTACAAGTACATAGCTAGCAGTGTAAATAGGTATTTGATAACCACATATCCAACAGTAACCACATAAATATGTCTATGGATATAAACTCTTTGATCTATTTTTTTCTATTTTAAGAATTTAGAGTTATAATTCTCTTCACAAAAGTAACACAACTAGAATGTTCGGATCTTTTTATAATAAAAAGCCTATCTTATAGAAAACATATTGATCAATATAATTATCTCCAAACCTCACTAATTCACTTGTGCCCTGTATTAGTGTTTGGAATTGTCACCTACGTCACTATGTGAAAAACAGAATTCTACTCCACATTATAAATATATGGAGGTGTAGATATAATTCGATAACGAATCTATTTCAATAAAAGATTGAACATGAACAAGATAAGATAAGATATATATAGTCAAATATTTTGGAACAACAATTTTAACTTGTTGGATAGCGGCCACACAGCGAAAATAAAGGTTGAACCAAATGAGCAAGGATTGTAAGTATCCTGCTCAAACACACAAACAGCAAACCATTCAATTCAATTTATTTTGATGAGGCAAAGGTAATAGAAGGCAGTTGCTAGCATGTGGCGGCACAATATCCAATCCCACTCCCGCAGTCGCCGATGTTGCAGCACTTAGGGCTGTCTGCGTATCCTGTACAGCCGCCATCGTTAACGCACAGGAATTTAAAGCATGGCCCTGCTTGCGCCGAAGCCACGCTAATATTGGCCCATTGCTATTATTGCCATTAACACCAACACCAAAACTGCAACGCTGCCCATTTTCATTTTCATTGCTATTTTTCCTTCCTCTTCCGTTTGCCAAAGCTCACCTCAATCACACAGATGCAGATGCTCATCTAAACTCAGGTAAACATCATTAAATAGCATGGGAATTCTCTTATTTTCATCGCCAACTGGGCCTGCTTTTATTCTCCAAAACCTTATGATTAATTCTAACCCTTTTGAGGAAAATTCTGATGAAAGAGTACAAAGTCAGACCAAATGAAACTTGCATCTCAATTTAATGTCACTTGGACGGCAGTGAAATCAGCTACTCAACTGGGTTCCTTGGAAGGTAAATTTTTTTTTTTTTGGAAGAACAAATATCTTATAAAATTTGTGCATGTTTAGTATTTGTTAGACTATTTAGCTCCAAAGGAGTACACTGAAACTTATGCTCGGGATCTCCTCCAACCTCAACATGGTTGTCCTTGGACACCAGAACATATCCTAAAATAAAATTAGCAGCTTAAGTATAATATATAAAATTAGCAACTTAAGTATAAAGTAGGCTGAAGAAGCAATTAGAATAACAAAAATTGGAGAGATATAATGTAAGTTGGATCGGTTTTATTTATCTATTATTTGACCACAAATAGAGTGAATGGAATTCAACTCTCCTTAAAATTTAATCACGATTTCCAAGGTTTTCATTGATAACTAATATGCAGTTTTCATATAATTTTCAGGCCAAAACTTCTGCTCTGCTCTCCCAAAACAATTCATTGCTCACACGAAAACCCTCTATAAATACATCTTCTCAGTTCACAGTACATCCAATGTCCGTAATACAGTGACCATGATCACAACACCATGTTCTCAAATAAAATCGCTGACTAGGAAAAGGAAATTAAGATGTCTATATGTTGTCCCACATTGCCACATTGGCTATTGATGCACCCATTAAACACTTCAAGGCTTCCTTGAGATAAATGTATATTTTTCAATCCTCCATCTCTGAGGAAAAAGATAGCAAAAGAAAGCAAGCAATACACAACACTGATTAATAATTCTTGCCAACCCAGTAGCAGAATAGCTAAATCCAACAAATTAGAGTCTTGTTTTTTAATGGTGGACATTAACAATCAGGCCTTCTCTGTTAAGAGAAACACATTATGAATAGGTCAATTATGTTACCCAAAGCCTAAACAAAGTTACATTTAAGCTTCTACCTCAGTTATGACAATTATGAACTCACTATATATGTTATCTATATAACTAAAGCATAGACCCCCAAATAATTTGAATATGTCTTCAATTCACAGATAGGCATGCAACTAATCACTTTGTTATTAATCTTCTTTGAGATAAGTGTTGAACCTGATGGCTTATTAATCACTATATGTTTGGCATTTCTCTTTATGATTCATACTTGTAATGGTATGATTATAATCTGCTCTCGATTCCCTCAAGCTGGCAAGAACGATGCTCTGGTACCACTTGTAATGTCCCCTTTTGGGAGGACACTAAATCTTGCCCACTATACTTTCATTTTTTCTTTTTTTTTTTCTCCTCTCTTTGAAAGCTGAACGATGCTTTCTTGGACGAGTGTTATTGCTGAATGGTTCAATCTGCATTTGAGTGTTGAAGGTTCTTTGCTCTCTTTGAAGAATTGATGTTAATTGCATTGATTTCCTCCATTGATTGATAATTCCCCTCCAATGCTTGAAATCAATTCTCCTTCATACTCTATTGGTGGAAGGGTCACCACCTTTCATAAGAATTGAGTCACCACCTTTCATAAGAATTGAGTCACCACTTTTCATTGTTGCCCTTGAAAATAATATATTGTTCCTCAAATTGATCTCCCCTTTCTATCACCTCCACAAATGAAAACTTCTCCCTTTTATATCCTCCAATCTAAGGGAGAGTCACACCTCTTCATAATGATCACAACCTTTCATAACTACCACCCTTCGAAAGGGTCACAACCCTTCATCATTGCTGCCCCTTTGCAAGTGTCACTTCCTTATCTTCTTCCCATAAATGCTTCCTTAATTCATTTGCTCCCTTCTGTTTTTCTTCATCTTTTCTCCCCAAATGAAGTTCTCTTCTCTCCCTTTTATGTCTCATGTTTGAGGGAGTCACACCTTTTCATTTCATGCCTTTTGATCTTTCATTAAACTTAGATTTAATTTTATTATTATTCTTTTATATTTTTATTTATTATTACTTATTAATAAATCCTATTTCAACAAGGGCATATTACATCCACTTACAAGGATCCAATCATAGATGAAACAAAACCTTTGAATCGAGAAGATAATCAAGTTTCATTACCGATAGACTCATGTTATGCTTTTAATAGGGTTAAAGCGAGAGAGAGGTTCAGATAGAGCTAGAAAGAGGGGTATATAGAGCGGGAAGAGAGAGACGGATGGGTAAAGAGATAGAAATAGATATAGAGAAGAAGATAGAGATAGAGATGAAGATAGAGGACAATGAGGAGAGTAATATGGAGAGAACAAGAGATATATGGAGAAATAAAGAGAGAGGGGAGAGGAATAGATAGAGATGGAAGAGAAAAATAAAATAATGGGAGAGAGAGGGAGAGATAGAAAGATAAAGATAGTGATAGGAAGTGACATATAGAAAGAGGGAGAGATATGGTGGTATAGAAATATATAACTAGATAGAGATTGAGGGAAGAAGAAAGAGGGGTATATAGAGGGGGAAGAGTGAGAGAGGGATGGGTAAAGAGATAGAAATAGACATAGAGAAGAAGATAGAGCTATAGATAGAGATGGATATGGAGATGAAGATAGAGGACAATTAGGAGAATAATATGTAGAGAACAAGAGAAATATGGAGAAATAAAGAAAGAGGGGAGAGGAATAGATAGATATGGAAGAGTAAAATAAATAGAGGGAGAGAGAGGGAGAGATGGAAGATAAAGATAGAGATAGGAAGTGAAATATATAGAAAGAGGGAGAGATATTGTGGTAGAGAGATAGACAACTAGATAGGAGATTGAGGGAAGATGAAAACAGTGATATAGACTAATGGATGGAACATTACACTTTATTTATTCAAAGCATGTCTCATGTATTTAATGCAAATGTATCCCAGGTTAGGATTCTTCAGAATCGACGCCTTATGGATAATGGGAAAACTCAAGAATGCAACAGTAGATTCGGTTGAATTGCAATTAAAAAGGATGAGGAGCTCTTGAGTGTGAACACCAATCCATGGTAAGGACCAATCCATGGTAAGGAAGATCACGTGAAGAGGAAAATTAGGTACATGCACTAATTTTACCCTTTATTATGAAAACTAGCTATGCATTTCCAGCAGAGTTGTATTTTATCCTTACTCTGTTTCTCATATCTGCTGTGAAAGCAAGGTAATATCAAGCACATCATTTCTTAATTGTAATTGCCTCTTGAGCTTATTTTATCTTGAACCAATTGCTAAAGTAATATCAACTGCGCTTGTCCTCAAAATTTCCATTTGTCTAACGCATTTACTGTAGACATACTAACTGATGCACACTTGACTAGGGTTGTTTTCTTATTGGGGTTTCTTTTCTTATAGACATGACATTTTAAAAAAGATTTCAAAACAGGTTTTGTAATCTTGTTTCGGTTCATGAATATTCTGACCATTGTGAACATATTTTAGTTGAGTATACGAGAAGTTGCTTGTCCTTTTCCATACTTAAGCTGCTAATTTTATTTTAGGCCATGTTCTGATGTCCAAGGACAACCATGTTGAGGTTGGAGGAGATCCTGAGCATGAGTGTCATTGTACTCCAAGTGACTTTAAATTGAGATGCAAGCTTCAGCAGGGCTGACTTTGTACTCTTTCATCGCATTTTTTCTCAAAAGAATTAGAGTTAATCATAAGGTTTTGGAGAATGAAATTCCGGTTATAGTTGTTGTTGTTCTTCACCTTATCATGCATTCAGTAATTACATGCACTGGGAGTCTTTTCTCAAAGAATCTGCAATTCAGTATTGGTAAGGCTATACTCCACTAAACTTTGTCTACATTGTGGCGAATGATAGGCTAAATGATGCCTATGTCATATAAACAACAACTATTCATACAGTTGAACTATCTATTTAATGATTTCTTATGCATTCATTGTAACAGATTTTGATTAAATCCAAAATTCTTTGAATATATTCTGTAAGTTACCGAGTTTTAAAAAAATTAAAATGTAAGTTACCGAGTTTAAAAAAAATAAAAATGATCTTTTTAGTTATTTAGTTTATTAGTATTATCTTAAGGAACTTGGTAATACAAGATCTCCTAAATGGTGTGTTTTGAACAGCAAGGGAAATTTTTGTATCATATATTTCAATTTTTTTAACATGCCATAGGCTTGTTCATACTGAAGTATTAGTTTCATACCTTATTTTTTTTAACTATAAAAAAGGTAAAAATTTATTGAAATCCAAAGGGAACAGTATAACAAAAAGGACAGCAGAAAATGCAAAGAGTTCTAATGAGCTTTATCCTGAGCAACAAGTTGATCCAATTCTTGAGACAATACAAGGGATGTAAAAAAAAATGACAGAATCAAGAGTCCCGCATAACTGAGTGATCTGCTTAATAACCAGAGCTAAATGCCAGTCAACATCCGCCAGCTCTTTTTTATTCAATAAGTTGACAACCACCTGCCAGTCTGTCTCAGAAATGTATTAGTTTCAGATTTGAATGACTTATAAAAAAACTGGTTTCTTCTTGAAAACCTGGTAAAAACGATTTGGACATTTGAATTGCAGCATCCAGTTAAACTTAAGATTTTTTTTGTTAGGGAAATCATCAAAACATTGAATTACTGATTAAATAATCAATGGGAGAAATAATGAAAAGTTTTTTATGACAATGGTGAAAATTTTGACATCTAAACCATTCAACTTCGTTGCTTGATTGATATGATGTTTGTGTATGAGGTCATCCTCATAGACTTGATCTTGATCATTTTATCTGTAGAATAAAAAAAAAAATTACAGACATCAAATTTCGACAATCTGTAAATTCTTTTTCTTTTGACTTTCTACAATGATGAATCATAAAGTATGATAAGAAATGTTGATGAAAAAAATGCCTATTCAATAAACACCAAAGGCTTTTACAATTTTTAAATGGAGCAATCTTAAACTTTGGATTGAGGTTGGCTTTGTTTATTTTTGGTGTTATAATGTATAAAAATATATCAATTAGCATTCATTTTAGAGGAGAGAACTAAAAATGGATTTAATATTTCAGATAAATATCTATAAAAATCTTTCACATTTGTCTTATTTGATCACAAACTCAGCTTAGCACATGTGTGCACGTATTAAAATTTATTGTAGATTTAATGTGCAGCTTGTTTATTGTCAAGATACTTTAAAATACTATCAACTTCATAGAAAAATTATGAGTGACATAAATTATCTATGTATTGAGAATTTGTAGGAAAAAAATTAAAAATAGTTAGTGGTTAAGTATATGGATACAAAGCAAGTCCGCATCCGAACTAGATCTAGAACAAACAATGTTGAACTAACACAGAGTAGAGAATATCTTGATTTTGTATATGGATACAAAGCAATCTAAACTAGATCTAGAACAAGCAATGTTGAACTAATATAGAGTAGAAAATGTGGTTATTTTGATCTACAGATGACTGTTAGCATCCACAAATTTTCAGACATACAAATATCATTATCTGCATCAATTGGCAAACAAATTTTACTCAAAACTAATCAATTTCTCTTTATTTATTACTATTTATGGTGTGATCATATGTGTCTAATATTACTTGATCCATTTTATTCCAAAACATTATTAGTTAATCTAAATTAATTGAATCCTAAAACTTAATTTAAAGACCAATGAAATATAACATAAAATGCACAAAACATTTGTAATTGTTTTATTTTTTACTTAATAATAGGAGACATCACCATTCTAAATCATAAATCTATGATTATTTAGACAAAATTGAAGAGCATGAAAAGTAAATTGTGAAATCATCAAGAAAGGCCAGGGTAATATAATATATAATTGTAAAGCGTTCGATTTGCCCTATTTCATACATATTGCGTTATTTGCAAATCATTAAGAAAGACCAGGATAGCATGATAATATTATTTGAAAGAATAAATTTAAATAAGACAGGATATCGATAGTATTGAGATTATTGATAGCCCATTTTATTTACCGGCTTTTAAAAGACATTGAAGTTGGACAAGGATTTTAGGGTTTTTACTATGCTTCTGGGGTGTATGAGACATATTTGATTTCCTTGTATACATTCGCGTTACTTTTAATTTTCTTGTATAAATTGCAGGCCGAATTGGCGATGAAAATAAGAGAATGGCCATGCTATTTAATGATCTTACCTGAGTTGAGCTGAGCATCTTACCTGAGTTGAGTTGAGCTTTGTGAAGAGGAAGAGGAAGAGGAAGAGGAAGAGGAAGAGGAAGAGGAAGGAAAAATTGCAATGAAAATGAGAATGGGGAATGTTACTGTTTTGGTGTTGGTGTTAATGTCAATAATAGTAATGGTGAATATTAGCGTGGCAATGCTTTAAATTCCTTCCCTCCTTCCTTCTTGTTGAAAACTGTAGGAGTACAATAAGCACTGAGAGGGGGTGGTGAAAAAGTGCTTATGAAAAATAAAATTCAAAAGAACTTAAATGCAAATCACTTTAATAATAATCTGTCAATATAAACTGTAAAGCACACACATAGATTGAGAACACAAAGTTGTCCTGAGTGGAAACCCTCTAGGGTAAAAAACCACTCGCTAAATGCCTCACTGGTTTATTAAAAATGCCTGTACAAATGTCTCACTGATTGAAATGAATGTCTCACTACAATGCTACCTCACTGGTAGTCTTTTGTACATGCCTCACACTCATAAGTCTTTGAAGCAACTGATCTAAAAATCCCAAATACAGCAAGAAAGATTATACATCATAATATTATGTAGAAGAGGACAACAAAAATTGTTCACATACACAATATCATTATGCACAAACTTTATACAAATGTGTTATAGCCAACTGAGTAAAAGATATGCTCATATAAATATAACTCTTTTTTCTTCTGTAGCAAACGAAAACCTCTTCATGATTAAATAGGTTTCATTGAAGAAGACACATTCTTTTGTTCCCTGCATCAACTGTATTCAAGGAACTGATAACTGTAACTATTATAACAGTTACCAAATACTGCTGCAACCAAAATCATATAAGAACATAAAATTGTCATTCTTTTCTCAAACATATAGTTGTAGTAACAAACTGAAAAGAAAGTCCACTGAAACTGCTGGATACACAAAACCATTTATCTTTATTTAAACATAAAATGGTCAATGACTAAATGCAAGAACCCAAAAACCAAATTTACAACGAACTGGGTTTTTTTAATAACAAATGATAAACATACTCAAAACCACAGAATCGTTCCTTAATCACAGTAGTTGTTTTCTTAAACAATTTATGATAAGGACCATCAAATACCTGGAGATTTGGAAGAAAGATGTCAAAAATCCATGCCATCAAACTGAGATTAACTGCCATTAAATCTGCACAGGTAAACCATTCAAACTGCCTCTGTTTTTCATGGAGAATGAAGACCCCAAATGTGAAGACCAAGCACTGAAAGAATGAATGAAATATGAGCGCTTTAGCAAATATGCATCGTTATATTCAAGAAGCCCTCAAACCACTGATGGATATAATATAATGCAAAGTATTTGTCATGTAATAGTTTCACCATGGGGAGGGCCAAAAACACAACTTGGTGCCTAGAGAACATCATAAGGCCAAGTTACTTTTTAAACATCAATGTGAGCATATAAGTCATATTAAGTGACTTAACAACATGTTATCTGTCACTTTAAACATATAATCACCACAACACACTTTTGACAAGAATGCCAACAAAATGCCATAGAGAGGAACAAACTCCCCCTTTGGCATTGGTGTCAAAATGAGAAAATTCCAAACTGTTATCCTTGCACAAAAATGTCTATCAAAATACTATAACTATCATTCACTGTCATGACTATCGGTCAAAATACTGTAACTATCATTGATCCTTGCTCAAAAACTATCTCAAGTATTTAAAAACTGTCACAAGTGTTTACTGATTTAAAAACTGTCACAAGTGTTTACTGAGTTCACAAGTGTTTACTGAGTTTACTGCTCTGCTCTTCTCTATTCTCCCCCTTTTGACAGCAATGCCAAAGGAGAAGGAAAGAAAACAAATGCTCACAAACACAGATGGTGCATAAGAATATCACAGATACAAGAATACAACATAAGTATATGAGTGAGAACCACAAGGGCTGAAAATGATCGCGAAGCATACCTATGGAACATAAGAATAGCTGAGGTACATTAATGAATCAATATGTATGTGAGAGATCCAAAAATGCCACAAAATGCCATGGGGAAAAGTAGTCATCATTAAAAAAACTCCCCCTTGCTCCATGAAGGAGACATCACGGTTACTGAAGAAAACTGAGAGGAAAAATACCAAGTTATCCCCTTAGAAATTCAAAAGTGTCTTCTGGTAAAGCTCTGGTAAAGATGTCAGCCACCTGATTAGTTGAGGACACATACTATAAAGTCACATCATTGGCAAAAACCCTTTCATGAAGAAAATGATATTGTATGTCAATATGCTTAGTTCTGGAATGTTGAACAAGATTTTTGGAAATATCTATAGTGTTGGAATTGTCACAGAAAATGGATACCTGTTTAAGCACATCAATATAGACATCTTGTAAGGTTTGAATCATCCAGAGTACCTAAGTACAACAAGTTTCTACAGCAATGTATTCTGCCTCAGCAGTGGGTAAGGAAACTGAATTTTATTTCTTACTGTGCCAAGCAACTAATCTTCCGCCAAGAAAGAATGCACCCCCAGAAGTGCTTTTTCTGTCATCAAGACAACCTGCCTAGTCAGCATCAGTATAGGCTGTTAAGGTAAAATCATTATGCCTTGGATACCACATACCAAAATCAAGAGTTCCAAAAATATACTTCATGATTCTTTTAATAACATTTAGATGAGATATTTTAGGTGCTGATTGAAACCTAGAGACTAAACAAACCGAATGCATTATATCAGGTCTTGTAGCAGCCAAATATAAAAGACTTCCAATCATGGACCAATACATTGTATGATCTATGTCAGGTTGATTAGCTTCTTGCTAAAGTTTACAACAAGTTTCCATAGGAGTACCCACTGGTTTACAATCATTCATTTGAAATTTTACTAACATCTCTTTTGCTTATTTAATCTGCGAAATAAATATGCCTTTTTCAAGTTGACTAACCTGCAATCCCAGAAAGAATGAAAGTTTGCCTAACATAGACATTTCAAATTTGGACTTCATTATCTTTGGGAAGTTAGAGCAGAAATCGTCATTATCACTACCAAAAATAATATCATCAATATACACTACAATAATCAGAATATTGTCATCTTTCTTCTTGTAATACAAATTGCTATCTACTGCACCTTTTGAGAATCATTGTTCCTGCAAATGCTTGTCTAACTTTGCATACCAGGCTCGTGGAGCCTGTTTTAAACCATATAAAGATTTTCTTAACCTATAAACATAGGTTTATTTACCTGCACAAACAGAAACTTCAGGTTGTTCCATATATACTTCTTCCCCTAGATCACCATTCAAAAAGGATGTTTTGACATCCAGTTGAAACACTTTAAAATTTGTATAAATAGAAAAAGATAAAAAAATTATAATAGCTTCAAGCCTAGCCACTGGGGCAAAGGTTTCTTCATAGTCAATACCTTCAATTTGAGAATACCCTTTGCATACAAGTTGAGCTTTGTTTTTCTCACAATATTTCCTTTATCATCCAACTTATTTCAAAAAACTCATTTGGCTCCAATAATATTTTTATATGTAGGCCTTGGAACAAGCTCCCAGGTCTTGTTCTTTTCAATCTGATCAAGTTCCTCATTCATAGCTGTAATCCACAAACTATCTTTACTAGCATCTGTATAATTTTTTGGCTCAACCTGAGACAATAAACATAAGGAAACATAATTATTGGTGTTTGCAGCCTTTCTTCTGGTTATCATTCTAGAAGATGTATCCCCAATTATTTGATCTTGAGGATGATTTTTAAATAGCAACTTTGTTGATCTAATTGGTGTAAAGGGCAGATTTTCAGCATTACCATTTGACTGATCTTGTTCATTATTTTCATCAGTCTTTGTTTCATTTGCTAGTTGATGTTCATTTTCAGTTTTCTTTTCATAGTTAGATGGAATTTCAACTATGTTTTCATCAAATCTTTTATCAAGAGTATGATCAGTTTCATCAACTTTTACATTAGCACTTTCAATAACTCTTTTTAGCCTTTTATTATAACATTTGTAAGCCTTGCTATGAGTGGAATATCCTAAGAATATACCCTCATCACATCTTGATTCAAAACTACCCATGCTATCATTGTCTCTCTTAATATAACATTTAGTGCTAAAAATCTTGAAATAACCCACATTAGTTGTCCTACCATACCATAGTTCATAGGGAGTGTATTTGGTATTTACTTTCAATTGAACTCGGTTCAAAATATAGATAGCTATGTGAACTGCCTCTTTCCAGTAGATATTTGAGAGACCTGCATCTTGCAACATAGTTCGTGCCATCTCCTTTATAGTCCTTTTTTTCCTTTCAGCAACACCATTTTGCTGAGGTGTTCTGGAAGCTGAGTATTGCCTTTTTAGACCATGTTCTTCACAATACTCAATAAATTCCTGCAAAGTATATTCTCCACCTTTGTTTGACCTAAGACGTTTTATAGTTAAATCTGATTCATTTTCAACCATTTTCTTAAACACTTTGAACCTACTAAAAGCTTTTGTCTTGTGTTTCAGAAATGTTACCCAAGTCATCCTTGTGTAGTCATCTATAAACAACATAAAATATTTTTCATTGTTCAAAGATTTTGTCCTTGTAGGTCCACATAAATCAGTATGAATTAATTGCAAAGGTTTGGTAGATGAATATTCCTTAGGTTTGTGACTCACTCTTGTTTGTTTTCCTTCTTGACACTCTTTGCAAATAATATTGTCTGGTTTTGAAAGGAAAGGCAGCTCTCTAACATTCTGATTTTTACTGATCTTAATCAAATTGTCATAATTTATGTGTCCTAACCTTCTATGCCAAAGTTTGACTTCATCAATTTGACTCATAAAACATACATTTGATTCTTTACAGCTAGTATGTTCATGAAAATTGTATATGTTTCCATTAGTTCTAAACCTAGCTACAATAGTTTTACCTGATTTCTTTTTTATTTCACAGCCATTAGTATCAAAAATTACATTAAATCCATTAGAACAGATTTGACTTACATTGAGAAGATTGTGAGCCAGACCTTCTAGATAATATACATCATGCAAAGGTGTATCATTATCCAACAAAATAGTTCCTTTGCCTATAATAAGAATACAATGATCATTCCCAAACCTGGCAAATCCTCCTGAATAGTTTTCAGAAACAACAAACCTACTTTTGTCTCCAGTCATATGATGTGAACACCCACTGTCCACAACCCAGTGATTCTTTTTGATAGAGTGTAAAGAAGTTTGAACAACTAAAGATTCTATCTTCTTTTTGGGTTTCCAAATCATCCTGGACTTATCTAGCTGGATAGATTTACGAACTTGTTGAAAAGCACCAGAGTTACAAAAGGCTGCAATATGTCCCATGTTTTTACAGTGATAATATCTGATAATGGTAAGAAAGTTGTATAAACTTTGATTTACAAAATTGGACCTTCTTATAGACATAACTCTACAAGTATTTTCTTTATGCCCATATTGCTGAGAGTTAAAACAATATCCAAAGAAATGAAAGCCATGTGTCACAAACTTACTAGTTCTTTCAGCAGTCTTGTTGATAGCAACATTACTTGAGGATTCTCGTTTAGCAGCTTGACGGATGCCTTTTCCTTTGCAATCATTAACATTGTTCGTTGGGACAGAACAATTCCCATTGCTTGCACATTGTTTCAACTTTTCTTGAAGAAAGATAACCTTTTCTTCTAAAGAAAGACATTCTTTTTCCTTATCACTCAATTTCCCTTGATTAACTTCAAGAATCCTTTTATTTTCTTCTAATTGAAGAGTTAAACCAGACATGCACTCATTAACACTTTGATATTGATCCTTTAGAGTAACAAAAAATTTTCTCAATCTTTTGATTTCTTTGAGGGCACATTTCAGTTCTCCTTCTAGATCAATTTTTGATTCAGAATGCTCAAAAGGAGTGTCCTCCTGAGTCACATTTGGAGATAAAATAGCCATAAACAAGGTTTCATCTCCTACAAGAGATTCACCTGAACAACTATCTGTGACATCTGCATAGAAGCTCTTTTTCTTAAAGGAGGTTTTCTTTTTGTTTTGAAATTTTTTTTTCTTTCCTAACTTTCTGTTGTCCTCATCTTCACTAGTTTCTTCTTTACTAGGACATTGAGCAACATAGTGGCCAATTTTACCACAGTTAAAACATTTGAAAGGTAGTTTTCCTCTATATCTACTCGACCATCTTTTAAGTCTACTAACAAAGATTCTCTCATCATCAGGTTTATCTAACTCTAAATCATTATCTTTTTTCTGAGTTTTGAATGCAGTTTCTTTACTAGGTTGAATGTCTTCACTTATTATCATTTCATAAGTAGTTAAAACACCATGCATTTCATCTATAGTAAGTTTATTTAAGTCTCTTTCTTCTAGAGCTGAGACTTTGGAATCATACTTCGGTGTCAAAGACCTTAGAACCTTTTTAACAACAACCTTTTCCTCCAAAGTTTCACCAAGACCTCTTATTGAATTTACAATTTCTGAAATCCTAAGAAAAAAATCAGCTATTTTCTCATCTTCAGTCATTTTCAAACTTTCAAATCTAGCCCTAAAGGTCTATAGTTTTTCTTCTTTAACTTTATCATCACCTTCATAAATATAGGATAGTTTATCCCATATGGCTTTTGCATTTTTCAATCCACAACTTTAACTAACACATCATTTGACAGACCACAACATATAGCATTTGATGCCTTAGCATCACATTCATAAGCCTTTTTCTCGTCAAAGGTTTTTGGGGCAATAGCTGAGGTATAGGTAGTTTCAACTACAGTCCACACATCATAGCCTAGAGAGGTAATATGCCTTTGCATTCTAAATTTCCAAAAAGCATAACCAGTACCATGAAACAAAGGTGCCCTAGCTGTGGACAGACCTTCTTGATTTTCCATAGAAGTACTCCTGCTAGGAAATCCCTTAGCAAGGGTTTGGCTCTGATACCAATTGTAGGAGTACAATAAGCACTGAGAGGGGGGGGTGAATTAGTGCTTATGAAAAATTAAATTCAAAAGAACTTAAATGCAAATCACTTTAATAACAATCTGTCAATATAAACTGTAAAGCACACACATAGATTGAGAACACAAAGTTATCTTGAGTGGAAACCCTTTGGGGTAAAAAACCACTTGCTAAATGCCTCACTGGCTTATTAAAAATGATCTGTACAAATGTCTCACTAACTGAAATGAATGTCTCACTACAATGCTACCTCACTGGTAGTCTTTTGTACATGCCTCACTAGCTTAAACAATATTCTCAAAGTAGCTCCAATACATACAGAGATTTAGCTCTGTTTCATTTTATAACTTCTTCTAAACTCATAAGAGTTTGAAGCAACTGATCTAAAAATCCCAAATACAGCAAGAAAGATTATACATCATAATATTATGTAGAGAACAACAAAAATTGTTCACATACACAATATCATTACACAAACTTTATACAAATGTGTTATAGCCAACTGAGTAAAAGATATGCTCATATAAATATAACTCTTTTTTCTTATGTACCAGACGAAAACCTCTTCATGATATCACAGTTACCAAATACTGCTGCAACCGAAATCATATAAGACCATAAAACTGTCATTCTTTTCTCAAACATATAGTTGTAGTAACAAACTAAAAAGAAAGTCCCTTGAAACTGCCGTATACACAAAACCATTTATCTTTATTTTACTTAACATCAAATGTTCAATGACTAAATGCAAGGACCAAAAAACCAAATTTACAACAAATGTCAACTGGGTTTTTTTAATAACAAATGATAAACATACTGAAAACCATTGAATCATTCCTTAATCACTGTAGTTGTTTTCTTAAACAATTTATGATAAGGACTATCAAATAACATAAGAAGAAGGAATAGATACACCTGGAGATTTGGAAGAAAGATGTCAAAAAACCATGCCATCAAACTGAGATTAACTGCCATTAAATTTGCATAGGTAAACCGTTGCAACTACCTTTGTTTTTCATGCAGAATGAAAACCCCAAATGTGAAAACCAAGCACTGAAAGAATGAAATATGAGCGCTTTAGCAAATATGCATCATTATATTCAAGAAGCCCTAAAACCACTAACGGATATTATATAATGCAAAGCATTTGTCATGTAATAGTTTCACCATGGGGAGGGCCAAAAACACAACTTGGTGCCTAGAGAACATCATAAGGCCAAGTTACTTTTTAAACATCAATGTGAGCATATAAGTAATATTAAGTGACTTAACATGTTATTTGTCACTTTAAACATATAGTCACCACAACACACTTTTGACACGAATGCCCACAAAATGCCACGAAGAGGAACAAAAAACAAGTATAGATTGGAAAAATATTGGTTTCATAATACATATATCATGAAAATTATGCGTAAAAATGATCCTCCAATTCTTTTTCCTTTACTAACAATTAAAAACTGGATTAAATTTTTAGACATCAACTTTCCTAGACTTATAACCACTTAAAATGATACTACAAGGAATAACAATTATATAATCCAATACGCTCCATATAAATTACATGACATCATCCTTATGACATCATCCTTATTTGAGGGATCAAAATCATGAGCGTTGATGTTGCCATGTTCATACTTTGTAGCCATTTAAGTGGCACATTCCTATTCTTATAATCGGTTAACTTCACCCATTTCACATTCCTCTCATTGGAATGACTTAAATGTTACTGGTTGCATAGCATTTCTTTAAGATGGGTATTATAAGCCATAGTTGGGCATTCAAAAGAATTTAACACTATTGGGCCTTGAAAGGAGTTTAACATAAAAATGGGGCAAGCCAAAATCAAATTCCTTGCAGCTGGGATCTGAAGATGTTCAACCCATGGGCTTGAGTAATGATTTCTATTGTTTTTCAATTTATAATAACAAAATATTATTTTAAAATTTTCAAAATGTTTCTGATAATTACAATCTTTATGATTGGAATGACAAGATTTGTATCATAAATTTAAATTGTATAATTTAAGAGGAGCGAAATTTTGAAATACTTAATAATTTTCAAAGATTAACTCTGCAATTGTCAAAATTTGAAAACATGACCACTATCTATAACAAGAAGTTAATAAAAAGATTCAGCTACATTAAATAATCTGGCCAATCAGTCATGGAATTAGAATTGAAAACTCTTTATAAACTATCTAAACCTATTAACGAAATGACTGCGGTTGAGTTTTTTCATAAATTTATTGACAAATTGAGAACTAATTACAACTTCCAAACATGCGGGGGTAGCTCAGTTGGGAGAGCGTCAGACTGAAGATCTGAAGGTCGCGTGTTCGATCCACGCTCACCGCAATCAGGCAGATGTTAAATTGTATTGCTTTAAAATAAAATCAATCAATGCAAGTTTTTCATCATGTCAACGTAGGTTGTAGATGATGAATGATGAAATAGTGTATATGAGGGAGAAATATAGTTCCATCTGTTGAATAGCGTGATGAATGATAAAATATAACAGCTAATTTTTTATTTATATTAACATTAGATTATATATGTTATTAGTAGTTTTCTGTTCAATTCAATGGTGACACTCTCATAAGGAACTGTATTTTATTTATACAAATCTTTTTCTATTGCTAAAAACAAGTGTATGATGTTTGGTAAAGATGGTTTAATTGTTTTATGAATATTGGAAATCTTTGTAAAATGTTCAATCATATTTAGTCATAAAATATGGTTCAAATTTATCACAAACTTCATAAAATATATTTAGATTTATAGTAGAGTTCTATTTGAAGAAACCACCAATATCAAAAATTCTTTTTTAAGACAACTATTTACTTTAAAAATAGCAAACTTGCAATGTGACTCACATTACATTGTCAACCACATGCAAGATTTTTAAAAGCATTAAATTATTTTCTCATGAACTTTGCATTATAGTTTGTGTGAAAAAAAGTACACAGAATCGACAACCATTAAGACTAATCCTATAACTCCATGGTTGTGCCTTGAGTTCTCCTTCATTTGAGAATAGTATATGAACAAGGGCTCAAACCTAGAACAACCATTGTAGTATTGGTATATTAAATTATAATATTGGTATATAACATTAATATGACATTAAAATGTATTTCTATGTATTTTTCAGGAATTCTTAATAGTTTTAGTAGCATAACAATTAGCATATTATTACAACATGTATAGTGTTTGGATGATCTTAATTAACAGAATTGTATTATCCAAATGCGTATTACACTCACATAATGGATGCACAAATATATGTTAATAAAAAATAGAATCATTAAATTTGATGTGTTTGTGACACTTAAATGGATGAAAAGACAAAAAAATATTTTATTTATTTTCTCCTCTCAACTACTACTCACTTTGGGTTTATTTAACTTCGTAATAATGTCAATCTAATATAATAATAATAATAATAATACAAAGATATAATAATATTGTAATAATTAGTCTTAATATATTTTATTTCTTTGGTGAAGAATTTAATAGAAATATCAAAATATCAAAATATCCTAATAATAATTTAATATGAAACCCGCCCTTTAAAAAATGCTTGAAGAAAAGAAGATAGGAGAGATATGATTAATAAGGGATGCTTCCGAAACAAATTCACAAACAACTTCTACAATCAAGTGCATATCTAGTGAAACAGACTCACACCCACAAATTAAAAGGACAACCCCACATTGCAAATTAACTCGAATTAGGGAATTTTCAGAGTGGAATGCCTAAATTGACACAATTCAATCAACTAATTGCATCAACCATTCATGTTAATCCATTCAATGTTTAGAGAATTTTCAGAGTGGAATGCCTAAAATTGACACAATTCAATCAACTAATTGCATCAACCATTCATGTTAATCCATTCAATGTTTCCCAAATTTACTGCAAATTGCAAATAGAATTTAACTCCTTCCTTGAAGGAGACCCATAAGCACAATCACACATTGAGAAGAAAATACCAGGGCAAATCGACATATACTTCACATTTCGATTCATATAAAGGGATGAAGATAGGTAGCCCATGAAAGGCGTTTTCCATTTGAAACCACCTTTCGATGTCCCTTCGACTACCTTCTAAGATTTTGATATCTCTTCTGCTACAAAGCGGCCCACTAAAATATTCTCCAACCTATATCATAGAATTTGCACCTCGCAAATTCACAATTCTTTGTATATGAATGCTCCATCTCTTAGACTTTATTTGAACCAGTGCTAATACGATGCCCAACACAGTGCTTAATCAATATATGGTCATCGTCCTTGATTTGTGGGACTTAGAGCCTCCTAAAATAGCCTAGCTTTATGCATGCAAGCAATATTTTCGGCTTTTGTTCTTGTCAACAGATTAAGACTCATTCTTATCAACCACAACTGCAAGCTTGGATTTCTTGAATAACACTCCAACAACCATATTCATGTACTTTTCATGTCGTCGTTCTCATTCCCTCTGGCTTTTCACATATGAAATTATATGAACATCCTTTCTAAAGATCATCTCATGTAGGTGATTCGCCAGGATTGACTTTTACTTCAAAATATCACCTCCTGCGTTACTGGTGCCTTTTACATGCTTGTCCTTCTATGCCTTATCCATTAATCTTCATCTTCCTTGGCGAACTCACAAACTTTGATTGTCTTGATCATCACCCCTTTTATCTAGCGTGGCACTACAGAGGAACAAACACCTTAGTATCCCCTTGCATGCAATTTTATATCTAACCCCTTTGATTGGCACACACGTTCCATATCAGCATCAGTCCCCATCATATAGCACTCTTCCTAGACCATACCATCCACACTAGATTATCCAGGAAAACATTTCCCTCATGCTATTGTGGGGTTCTTAGCGAATTCTATATCTTTTCTTCCAGTCCTCATCGCAAACCTGCATACGTTAACAAAAGGTAAAATTTCATATTGTGGGATTATGGGAGCATACCCTAAGGGTCTCGCCTATTTTTTCATACTCGCATGGTGATAAAATATCACATTATTAAAGTGGTAATGCGAGGCTCCCTTTTTATTTGTTGCACTATCCCACACATCCACATGGTGACTTTGGAAACACTTAGCAGCGTCAAGGGGTGATGTAATACACGAAGGTAGATAATCTACCTAGCCAGCCAATAGTAGAATTCTAGGGAACACCCGAAGGATCCCGTCACCATATGAATAAAAACACATTAAGTAGATCTCTTATAGAGATATTACCAGCAAAAAGAGTCAACGATGGAAATAATGGCATTGACCTTTGGTGCTAAAAAACTTAGCTGAATTTGCTTCAAGGCTTGTCACTGAAGAATTAAGACTGGAGAGACAACACAGTGGACAACAGCTCTAGTTGGGGATGCATGCCCCCTATAGGCAGTTTATTCAAAATTTTAGAAAATTCAGATGCATCCTTCCATTGGTGGCTCAATGCCCCCAAAAAAAGAAAAAAAAGTTCTCGTCTTTATAAAAAACCTGAGTCTCATCATATAACATTTTGATCTCGCTTGTGACATAGTTGAGGAAAACTAGACCATGAATTTTACCAATGATCCCCCTCATTATACTCATGCTTATATCACAAACAATACCATCATTATCATAGTGATCCCTGTAAACAAATTCATAAAACAATTGCTTGCAGGGTAGCATCATACCATACTAGTCCTCTTAATCATACCTGCATCTTGTGAGATATTTTCCATCATCACAGGCCTCAGTAGTCTTTTCAAGAAACCCCTTCATATGGTATGGAAAGCAGAAACATTCATATCCAACTACACTTCTAATTTCACTATCATCATGTATTTTAAGCACAAAACTTTCATTGGAATCCTTTTGCATGTTAAGTAAACAATCCTTAGATGTATAAAAAAAAGACCATTCATATGTTGGCTCACTTTGTATCTACTTCTGATCAAATGTACATGAATCTCAATCTAAACTTCAAAATCTAGATGTTTCATTATTTATTCCCATATTGGCTAAATGAGACATGCCATGATCATCATCATTTACACCCCATGTGAACACTTCCAATTCAAACTCAAAAACATATCCTGAAACAAATTTAGAGGCACAATAAATCTCCACATAAATAACTTCAAAGACGAGCAAAAGTAAAGCTACAAGGGAATTTTCTAAACTATGAGTACTACTATGATCCTCCTCATGATTACTGATTGTCATATTCATATCAACATAAGGCTCAGAACCCTTATTATTCAATGCATCAGTATCTCCTGATTTATTTCCTTCTCGAATCTTCATGCTTAAGAAACCACTTGAATTAATTAAAAAACAATCGTACCCTGCAACATTTGATTCATCCATATCTATGGTTCGATCATCTAAGAACCCTTCAGAATCACTACCATTTTTCATAGAGGTTGTCATTGATTCTTGATCTACATTATCAATGTACATACTCATATCAACCCTTAGTTAATAGGAACTATTAAATATTTCTATGCCAATGTCTTCCTCAGTTAATATAAATAATTCCATTTCCACCTCAAGTAAATCATTGGATATAGCCAGTTGGAAATAATCAAAATTAACCACATGAGGGGGGTTGCACCATAACATTGCAAACCACTATCATCTTCACAGACTACAAATATCTCTATGTCAGCTTCATATGGTTCATTTTGAATGTTATGATGGTGCAAAAAATCACCATGGACAAATTCATCAGTAGACCAGAAAGTGTTATTTGCAGACCTATTATTTGCAGACCTTTCTAGTTTCCGATCAAGCAACTTCTGAGAATGTGATTGCAAATCAAGGATAATTGCATACTGCTAATCAATATTTTGGGATTCTGGTTGATTTATTTCAAACAATTGAGAAGCATAGAATTCATCTCTATTTTAGATGATTTCTTCACATATATGATGGTTGTCCATACACATGTGATGTTGAAAAATGAGGTGTGATTTTTGATTAACAAATATTTGTAATTCTTAAATCCATTTCATCACCCTGTGTCTCAGGAATTTCCTTAGGGAGAATAGGGCCAACCACTCGACTCATGCAAAAACCTAAAGCATTTGACTGGTAATTAGATTGACAACTATTCACAGCCCCTGTTCCTCTATGTTCAAAGTCACATACATCTTTATGAAAACCATTTGGTTCATATTTAATAATATTTACCAACCCAAATTTCATCATTCCTTCAATATCCATTTCCATTTGGAAATCATGATGCAAATTTTGTGGCTCTTTATTTCTTAGTTTATAACTTATCTTCTTATCAAAGGCACCTAGATACACTATTAGTGCCATTTCATCTTGAGGCCTGCAATGGTGAAAAAGGGATGATGAGGAGATCAAGTGGGAAGCTTTACTGTCCTCAAGAAAGGAGTGAATGGTTCAAAAGTATCCTCTTCAACATCTTTCACGCATTACATTTAAAAGAGGGGGGTTGAATTTTCTAGATCCAATATCAATGGAAAGAGATTGAATGCTAAGTGAATTGACAATGAATTTGGAAAGTAAAAGTAACCCCTCTTTTAGAATGGATAGGATGAATTAAGTGAATTGAGACTAAGTGTAAAGATAGCAAAGAAATGATTATAACTTGAGATAGAAATGCGGGATGAAGTTGTGCACCTAGAATTAGTAGTAAAATTCCGAGACGAAGCTCCCTTATAAATTTGAATGAAAGTTGTTAGGACTGTGTTGAAAGTGTACTTGGTCCTCCAAAAAATTTGCGTGCCAAAAATGATTTCTTCATCTCTGAAAATGAAGCTTAAACCTTAAAATACAGCTGCACACCTACAACCTACATACATAAAAGAGAGGATATGTTATTGGGATTGGGGGTTTACCTTCGAGTCAAACCCTGGTTTTGGAATTAACTAAATAATAAAAAGTACTTGCAAGTAAATGGAAGTAAATGATTGAAATAGAATTCACCTCAAGAGAGGATGCAACTGAAATGTTGATAGAGTTGTTTGAAAGGATATGCATAATTGAATGCTTTGAATATTGATAGGGATATCCTCTTCAATGGTTGAATCCTTGACTTGACTGCAACACCTAGTCTTGAAAGGAGACTTGAAATGCTCAAAGCTTGAAAGGAAGGCTTGAATGCTTGATTTATTTTATTGAACTCCTTCACTTATCCAACTTATTCACTTGATTTAACTTGTTGACTTATGCAAATGAGATGGGGAAATGCATCTTATATACTTGCCAATTAGGGTTTGTAACTGATTTTCTATCTCAAGTTGACATAGAAAACCTTTTTTCCCACTTCTCATTTACAAGCCCAAAATAGGGAAAGGACAAGGGTGCCACACCCCTATCCTAGGAGGACAAGGGCACCATGCCCCTCTCCTACCCTAATTTAGGATACAAAGTGCAGGAGGAAAGTGTAGGATGCAATTATTTCCCTATATTGGTCAAATATTTTAAAACATAAAACAAATCTCCTATTTTGACAAAAGGTTTTAAACAAATAAAAAATCTCAAATTATTAGCAAAAGGCAGAGACTATAGCTGTATCACAACTCTTGTTTATATTGAGGTTTCCTGGTTTGATAATAAATGTCATGATAGTCAAAATAAATATTAGATTATACATGTTAATGGTGGATTTTGTTCCATTATTATAGCCAACAAAAATTTATTTATTGGATTTGGGTTTCAATTTAGAATGTTGATCTTTAGAAGTTAGAACATATGCATTCCAACCAAAAAATTTCAATTTTGAATAATCATAAGAATAACCTATCTATGCCTTTTTAGGAATCTGACAATCTATTGTCATCCAAAACGACCAATTTACCAAATAGCATGTTGTATTAACTACATCTACCCATAAATCTTGTTCCAACTTGCCATTATTGAGCATGCTCCTTGCTTTCTCTAGAAGAGCCATGTTCCTGCATTCAACAAGACCATTTTGTTAAAGAGTGTAAATTAAGGTTCTATGTTGTTTGATGATAGCTTCCTCGCAATTATTTTTAAATTCTAAAGATGTGAACTCACCTCCATTAAATCTTCTTAAACACTTGATTGATCTACTAGTGTACTTGTTTCAACCAAAACTCTAAACTACTTGAATAAACTAAACAAATTAGCTTTATTTTTAATAAACTCGACATGTACCTTTCTAACATAATCATCTATAAATAACACAAAATATGATGTTCCTCCAAAAGAAACTATAGGGGATGACCCCCAAACATTTTAATGAATATAGGCTAGAAGACGCTTACTTATATGACAACCTAATTTAAACTTTTGCCTACACTACTTCCCAAAGACATAATGCTTGCAAAAATTTAAATTCAAGAATTTTAAATTTGGAAGTAACTTACTTCCTAACAAATTGAATTAGCTTGCAAGAAAGAGCATCCACAAATCCATCAAAGGGCCCAAGTGACACTATAATGTACATAATTATGTCTCGCCATTTTTATGAGCATCAAAGCTCACACAAATTTTAGGAAATTTAATTTGGGTTAAGCATTAATGTAGATACTTATAGAAAAGAATATTAAAAAAAATATCCTCATCTATGTTTAGAGACAATCCCTTCTATGAAGGTTTGTAAGGAGGCCATGAGATTAATTAGATTTAGTAGCAATATCAGTTTTAACAATCAAATGGTGCTCAATTGTTATTCATAATGTATAGTATTTTTAATAATGAATCTTATTTACCATGTTAGAACGAGGTATGATCTGATATGAAGAATCATTTTCTAAGGTCTTTAGTTGACACAAATAATGTCCAGATCAAGAAATTTCATATTCAAGTAAATAATATAGATTTGTTGAAAAGACATGTATGTATTACAGAGTTCATGGGTAGGAACAAAATGGGATTTTCTCATTCTTGAGTATGAATTAAATCTCTTAGTTTGATTAAATATAACATCCAATTGATATCTGTCCCATGCATTCATTGCATTAGAATTTGATATCATTAGGACAACATAGGAATTTGCATGGCCACTTGAAATCTCCAAAACAATTGTTTGGCTCAATGGTTTGCATGAGAAGAAAAAGAGAAAGTTGCTACCCAAACTAAGAACAACAAACTCTTCCAATGTTTCTTAATAATACTAAGCCAGATAAAAAAGGGTGAGCAAATTCTTAAAGATCAAAAGTGCAAAGGTCATTTCCATAGTAAAATATCAAAACAACATATCAAGATCAAAATTACAAGTGTGAGGATCACTTTCATAGGTATGGGATCACTTTCATAGCTATGGGATTTAAAAGAAATGAGAGTGGACCAATGGTAACAACACTTTCATCAAGAAATCTTTTGTTTCCTCCTTTGTTTGGTAACAAAACTCACCTCTTCAATGTCCTTCAAGACATAAGCTCTTCTTGTCATACCTTCAATACTTCATCTTTGGTCACATTCACACTATTCCCAATAACCACCAATAGGACATATCTCCAAGATCCACTAACACTCACGAATCACTCACAATCCTTGCTTCATCAAACTTTGATCACATCATCTCTGATGCACTTGTCTTCTTGAACACATACCCTTCTTGACTGATTGCATTCACCCTTTCCCTATGACAACATCACACACATTAACTTTCACAATGACAACTAGAGATTCTTCTCTCTGAACTCACACATTATATTCACATACCCTTACAATGCCTTATCAATTCCTAACAACACTAACTCCCTCAACACATTGAATATTCAATGGAATATGACTGTCCCATTTTCATATTCCTACAACCCTTTCACTTTGACCCCTACCTTGGATTAACCTCATACCCTTTTTGAAACTTCAACTTCCACAACATTAAGAGAATCTTAGCACAATATACCTAACACCCCTTGAAATCCTTTAGACTTGGTCTAACTCTCTCACAATGAATTATGACTTTACACTATCAAACTATGATAGTCAATACCTCTGTTCTGAGACAGTCAAAAAGACAACATAAACCATGTGACATTTTCCTTCTAGTCTCTTAGACACACTCAAAACGTACCATTACACTCCTCTAAACCAACATATTCCTTACAAGTACCCTTGATTACATGGATCATCAACCAAACCACCATATCCCTATCTTGTCAAAGTTTGAGACAAGAATCATAGTCTTCCTCCCTCCAATACACATGTAGACTGTTACATGGAATGTGGACTATTTATTAGCTATGTGATGCATGGTGATTTATGATACATATGTGATGCTTATGATTCTCAATTACATATATGATGATACATATGTGATACTTATGATGCTCATGATGCATATGTATTTATTATTTATCAAATTACAAATGTAATGCTTATGATGCTCAATTGTTGGTGCTGATTTAATGTATATATTTTGTGTGATGCTGCCACCCTTGGTGGAAATAGGTAATTGACTATAGACATCATGAACCCTTTAGTTGAGGATCCTGCACAGTCTACACAAAGTAAAGGTAGGGAATTAAAAAATATACAGTGATTATGATGACTACATATTGTTCATGTTGTGTACTATGTAGTTTTTTGTATACGTATCATGTAATTTTTAGCTAACATAAGATAATTGAATTACATATGTAGGAACGTGAACCCCTTTGACGAGGATTCTACATAGTCTCATAGATCGATAGGTATAAGTCAATACACCCTATAGAAACAGTTTATTTTTAAAAAATAAATAGGGCCAAGGGGTTCAGCTTAGTTGGTTAAAGCATTGAGTTCTCAATGTGGAGACCCAAGTTCAACTCCCATGAGGGAAACACCTTTGTATAGAATCCTAATTTGTGACTCTTGGTCTTCCATTGGTTGTATTTGTTCATTGTTTAAAGTGAATTTCTAAGTTGTGACCCTTGGTCTTCCAATTGTTGTTTCTAGTTTTGTGCTCGATTGTAATGTGGATGCTCGAATGAGAAAAAAAAATAAAATTCCTTAGTTTTTCAAACCTCGACATTAGCAACAAATCTAATATAGTTATCAACACTTGAGGCCCCAGTTGGACCTATTCAAATTTTAATCTCAACATCAGATTTAGGGCCGACTTCTTCATCAACATTACCCTCATTTGCAAAATAATTCTCTCATTACCAACTAACTCTCTCATTTGATGGAGTACATGTATCACCAAATAGGTATTTGTCAAATGTGTCTTCCTCAAGTGAGGGAAATGCAGGAATATAAGACGAAAGTGAGACATGTAGTAGATCTAAAATAGGGAGATCAACTAGAGGTCAAAAGATTAGAAGAAAAATCAATAAATGTATGGAATTTTTCCTTGCCCAAGGGGGGTCATGTTCTTATGATGATAAGACCAAAGGTGACATCAAGGTGCTAGTTGATTACAATTTGAATCATATAGATACAAACAATATTACTATCATGGGGGTGGTATGTACTATATACCATTTAAACCAACCTCCAATTAATAACTCCAATATACCATTTTATTATTAATTTTTTTTCTAAGTCTATTAGTTTCATTTTGCTAACGTTTTTTATATTTTTTCTTTGTCACAGGGCAGCATGGATCCATCACATAGCACATACAGGGATGTAGGTCCCGACACTTCTACCAAGTAGGTAAACCTCATTGTAATTGTACAAATTAGATAGAAGCAAATTGTTACATTATTATGTTATTTTCTTGAGTGTTTTGGAGTAATTTTGCATAGCCAGGAAGCATAATTTCCATGAGGCCACATATAATGTATGGTGTTAGTTTGATCTCTAGGTTTATGGAATTACCAAAGGAATCTCATTGGCAGGCTGGGAAAAGATTTTTGATAAATTTCTCTTCACTACTCTCCCTTTAGGTTTTCAAAAATTATTTGTTGGTAAAAAATGATTTACTGTCAACCTCAAATGTTGTATCTCTTGAGATGGTGTTTGGGCCTGTCAATTAATCCGATATTTTAAACTATTTATAATATGAAGTAGAATGTTATTTTTCACATAGTCAGACACTATAACTATAACAATTTTCAATATAACCACATATAAGCGTGAGATGTATTTGATGAGTAAATTTTATTGATTTTAAGCAATCTATGTTTTGAGAGTTTGTAGAGAAAAATTAAAAAAATACTTAGTAGTTAAGTTTATGGATACAAATCTAGTTTGCATGTGAGCTACATATAAAACAAACAATGTTGAGCTAACATAGAGCAGACGATATTGTGATTTTGATCCATGATGATTGTTTGCATCCATTAATTGCATATAAATATCATAATATGCATCAATCTATCCATTAGAATTCATTTTAGTGGAGACAACAAGAGATGGAATGAATATTTCAAAGCATCATCTAAAACAATCATCCATATTTATACTTATATTAGCATGTGTTTTAGATTTAATGTGCATGTATTGAACTAGTTAAGTTTAAGGAAACAAAGAAAGTTTTCACATGAACTAGATCTAGAAAAAACAATGTTGAGCTAATATAGAGAATAGAATATTGTGATTTTGATCCACACATTATTGTTTGTATCCATAAAGTGCATATAAATATCATCATATGCATTAATCTACAAACAATTGTTACTAATAGAATTTATTTATTTTATTGAATTATTCATGGTGTGATTATACTCATATTATATTATTTGACTCATTGTATTCCAAAAAAATATTAGTTAATCTAAATTAATTGAACCTTAAAACTTAAACCACCAACTAATATAAGAACTATAAAATAGAACACATAAAACATTTTTAATCAAGCCAAAATAACCTCATTATATTTATCTATTTTCTATTATTGTAATTGCCTCGCCAATATACTTATCTATACCATAGCCACAAAAATCTTTCTAGGAAAAAGATTGGCAAACTAAAAGTATGACTTGTTTTTTCTTAAAAATGGAGGATTTATATTGGGGAAAATTGGATCAAAAAATAACGCAAAAAATGCAAAAAAGGGATAAAAACTTATTTTGAAAATTTTAAGGCATTTCCATAGTATTAAAGATACAAAGCAAAAAAAAAAAAAAGAGGGTTTGGCCCATGAAGTGCAGAATATAATTGTTTATTTTTTCTGTTCATATTATTGATTGCATTGCAATGTACTGCATTGTATAATGCATAGTTTATACTAAATGTAACTATTTATTTTGAGTAGGAAATATCAATAATAATCCTAGTCATATGATAAGGATAAAAATATATAATAATTATAATTTTAAAAATTAATGTAATGCCTTTGCCTACATCTATCCTTGTTTTTAACAATTGTGATTGAGAGCATGATATTAAAAGCTTAGGACTACTTATTGCCTTCATTGTAATTTGAAGTAGTTTTTAGACCAAGCTGAAAGTAATGTTAAAAGAAATCTTATGATGTAAGATAGTCTTTAAACATTACATTACCCATTTGTTTCAAAATGAAATGGCATACTTTTATGCACACATTTATATCTTTGATTATTTTTATCACTAAGATAAATTGTTATAACAAAAAATATTTTAGCACGACTCCTTTTGCATTAGGGTTGGGTAGTTGATTGTATTGTCAGCCAAATGACATTAAACTGAAATGTAAGTTTCAACTAAACTATATATCTCGAAGATGGATTGACCTTTGCACTAGTTTATCTAAAATTTTCATCTAAAGACCAAAACTAATATAATTATAGAAATTAAATTTTGGTTGTTACTATTGCAGTTCTTAACTAATCATGTATTCAATAATTACATACACGCTTTAAAGTCTTTTCTTATAATGTACTCAATAATTACATGAAAAGTAAATTGTTTGATTTACCCTATTTCATACATATTACTGTTATTTGCAAATCATTAAGAAAGACCGGGATAACATGATACTATTAGTTGAAAGAATAAATTTAAATAAGACAGGATATCCACAGTGTTGAGATGATGGGCAACCCATTTTATTTGTCGGCTTTTAAAAGACATTGAAGTTGGACAAGGATTTTAGGGTTTTTACTGTGCTTCTGGGTTGTATGAGACATATTTTCATTTCCTTGTATACATTCATGTTACTTTTAATTTTCGTGTTACTTTTAATGATCTTACTTGAGTTAAGCTGAGCATCTGCATCTGTGTGATTGAGGTGAGCTTTGGGAAACGGAAGAGGAAGAGGAAGAGGAAGGAAAAATGGCAATAAAAATGGGCAGCGTTGCAGTTTTAGTGTTGGTGTTAATGGCAATAATAGTAATGGCCAATATTAGCTTGGCTTCGGCGTAAGCACGACCATGCTTTAAATTCTTGTGTGTTAATGATGGCGGCTGTACAAGATACGTTGATCAGAAGAAAATTTGAAATAGTTGTGTAGTCACATAAATCTGTCCATTTTAATTAAATGAATATTTCGTATTTATTTGATTAAAAATCCACTAGCCACCAATTAATTAAATTAATATTTAATTAATTCATCCCCGAACATTCTTCTATTAATTAAATAAATTATTCAATTTATTTTAATTAATTCATTAAACCAAATACAAATCAATTAAATAAATAAAATCTATTTATTTAATTAAATCCCCCTATTCGTCTTTTAAATAAATTAAATAAAACATTTATTTAAATCATTATCCCCACCCCACTTGCATTTTCCTACAAATGCAACTTGCACACATTTTGAAATAAATGAATTTTTATTTTAAATAAAATCCTATTTTCCCTCACCCACCAAATCCACTTGCAAAATCTAATCCCCTTCTAGATTCTTCTAACCCCTTCCTAATTAAATCCATCCCCTAATTATTGTCACATTCCTAAGCAAAAGGGAGTCACTTCTCAAATGGCCCAAAGTCTTGGATAACCATTGAAGGTTTTCAACCTTAAACCACCAAAAACCCCAAAGTCTTTGAAAACCATTAAAGGCTTCCAACTTTCAACCACTTAATCCACAAAGTCTCCAATAACCATTAATGGTTAACCCAAACCCTCCTACATGGTTAAAACATTTGTTTTGACTCAACCTCTACCCAACCCAAGGGTCTCATCAGGTCATTAATGCTTTGACCATGATTATCTCTTAATCATTTGCACAAAGGTTTATCCTTGGATTAACTCCTAATCCAGTGGGTAATCCTAATTTAGGCTTGACCCTTAGCCTTTAGATAACCATGAGGTCTTCTCAGGCCTTTAATGCCTCCAACCTCTTCTTTCAACCCAACCCTATGTTGACACTTGTCACCATGTCATTGGTGCAAATTGTGCACATGGATCCCCAACTTTCAAGCTTGACCCTTGATTAAACCTTTCAATCCTGGCCATCCATTGCTCCATTTTTCCTATAAATAGAGCCCATTCCTTCATAATCCAGATCCTGAAAACTTGTAAGCATTTAGACTATAGCCATTTTAGAGAGCATTTAGCATAGCATAACTAAATCTTGTCTTTTTGGTAAAATCAATCATTTTAGCATTAAAAATAGCTTTTCATTTCATGTTTGGAGCTATTCTACAAATCTCAATCCTCCATAAGCATCCATAGTGCAAAAAGCTGCTGAGAGCTACACTATTTTGGAACTTGGAGAGGAGAGGAACAAGGGAGAAAGGAGCTAATATCGTGTTAAGAGATAGTTGGAGATATCTCATTGTCTTACTTCTTTAGTTAGATTCATTAACATGTTTTTAGTGTCTCCTTTGGAATGCCTTCATGTTTTAGTTTTTGATTGATTAACTCTAACATCTTGTGTGTTTTGTGTTGTTTGATCTTAAACTAACTATTTTGTGCCATTTAGGAGGGCATCATTTGGTGAACCCGACGTGAATCGAACACACAACCTTCTGATCATTTTTTTTTGAAATTAACATTTTGCTTGTTGAAATTGCCACACAGGTCGCGCTTCGGCGCAATTGAACGCGTTTTAGCGCTGTTGCAACAATTTCTTTTAGCGCTATTGATCCTAAGATAGCGCTATTGAAAATGTTTCAGCGCTATTGGAAACATTCTAGCGCTATTGTCACAGTTTCAGCGCTATTGACACACTTCTAGCGCTTTTGTCTTCTCGGATTTTTCTCTTCTTTCAGCGCTACCATTTAAATTAGCGCTTCTGCTAACGCAGACTAGCGCTATTATATGAATCAGCGCTTCTGCAAAAACACAGAATAGCGCTATTGCGACAGAGTGTCGCCCAAATTGACTTGTAACCAAAATATCAAAATTTAGGCTTGTGGAAGCCCCCCCTTTGAGCATTGATTTAATTAACTTGTTTCTTTTCTTTGTGCAGGTTAACAACACAACAAAAATCACAAAAAAAAATAAAATTTTTTCATTTAGTGCTTAAAAAGAACTTAAAAACACAAAAATAGTTTTTCATTGTTTTCTAGTTAGGCCTCATTTTCTTTGGTGCTTAAAATTAACAAACACAAAATTTGATTTCATTGCATCAATTGGGACCTAAAATTTACAATCCACATTTCAAAAATTTGGTGCAAATAAAACTAACAAACCACTTGTTTTTGATTGATTTTTGACAAACAAATTTTCCTTCAAAGCAAAACGTGTTTTTCATTAAGTTGACCAAGATTTTCAAAATTCTAGATTACAAAACACATTGCCTTTGAAGTTAAAAAGAACACCATGGCTGTTGGAGCAACATCTCCAAATAGTTAGATCATCTTTGCAAATGTTGGATTAAAAAGAACAAGTGAATTTTGTGTTTGGCACGCTTGTGCAAAAAAGTCAGTCGAGTGGACCTACTTCTAACACACACTATCCTCTCCCTTGGCTCTCGTGGTCCTAGGTGCAAGAGAAAAGTGTTAGTAACGCTCACATTTTATCTTTTTAAGAGAGGCCTGCCAAGGGATCGATACTCTTGGGAACGACCTCGAGCAGTAAATCCTTCGAGCCGCTATAGAAATCAGGTGAGAGCGAAAGCTGTAGCCTTGGGTATAGCTGTTCCTACAGTGTAACTGGCCGAAAGGACAATGGGCCCCACCACCAGTTACAAGGCTCTTAAGTGAGTCACTGCAGAATGAACTTATGTCCAAAGCCATCGAACATGACTAAACACCTTTAAGTAGTAGCCTACCTGTTCTATTGATTGAGGATATTTGAGGTATAATTTAGTGCAAGAGCATAGAAGGTTTTGCTCCCAAGATACTCACCATACATATTTCCTTGAGTAGAAACATAGCTTTTTGAAAAGTCACTTGTGGCTTGATAAAAGTGGTGACTCCCCCATCATAGGGATCATCTATTTGTTATGCTCGTGCAAGACTTAGTATATCACATCCTTACCTGCCACGGCGGGATTCATAAGGTATGTAGTACCAAAGTTGAAGAAATATCAAGATGTGGGCTAAATTTATCACAACTGGCCATTTGACCTCAGGGATAAAAAGTGTTTGAAGTGTGTTCGTTTTACAGACCTAGTGCAAATTGAGCCGACTTTAGGCTTTGGAACTACACCTTAAAATACATCTAAAGGAAGGGTCAGAAACAAGTCCAAGGATTGGGTTGATCTAGACCCATACTCATTTGTGCCTTTAAGGCTACAATCTTGTGTTTGTGTGCTTGCTTTGTTTTCTTGTCAAAGAAAAATCAGAAAATCACTTCCCAAAAACAAAGTATTCATCCAACATTTCTCAAAAACAAAAGTACCAAAAACAAAGTGCAAACAACAAAGAGTCAAATTTTATGACCATTCTTCACATCTTGCGAAAGAAGAAGTGTCATCAGAATATCACCTTGAAAAGGAGACCACTAAGCTCAAAGGCTTTAATCAAAAGGAGGAAATTCTTCTATCTAAATAGACAAATCTTTGTCTCACATAGAATCTTTCTACATCGCATGCGTCTATACCTTCAAGGAAAAACAAACGAATTTGATTCTGAATCATTGAACTGCAGAGCTTTTATGCAATATAGAGCTTTGAGTTATCACAAAAACCAAGGAGGAAAGATTAATCCCAATTTCTTCCCAAACATCTGTATCACCTACAACACAGCTCGAGAAATACCTCCAACACCTGAAAGGGAAGAGATAGAGTTTGTCCCATTTGTAACACAAAGTTTTTATTGAAGTTGAAAACATTTTCATCCATCATCTCACTCATACATCATCACTTCATCATCAATCCGTCCCAACTCTCAAAACATTAAGAGGTTCTTGTCCCAAGTTCTCTTTTAGATATTGCTTGAAATCAAACACATCACATCACTTTTTAGATTGTTTCTACATCTAGGATAAGCTCATCCTAAGAGACACATCTACGCAGGTTAAAACTAGTTCATGAGTGAATCCTCTCATTACTAGGTAGTCAAAATCTGTAACACATCTCAGATTTCTCTACACCTTATCACATCCAAAATCATCAAAACAAACAAGCAATTCAAAGAAAGAATTCTGGTTACATTTACCTTTAGAGTGCTAGAGATCTACAATCCACTAATCATCCATCTTTCATCGAACAACTCATCATCATCTTCAATCAACTTCAACACAAACTTGCAAACAAAATGGCTCAAACCCGATCGCGATCAAGGCAACGCGAAATAGAAATTGAGGAAGAAGAGGACAACCTCAATGAATTTCAAGAAGCACTTGGAGGAAATGTAAATGATGAAAACCCAAGTAGTCCCACTCCTTCAACAATCGAAAGGGTTCAGCATAACCCTCACTTTAACAGATTATTTGATGAAATTCTCAGGAGCAATGCGGATGCTCACTTCTTAAGACTTGCTCAAGAAGGAGCCAAACTCCCCTCAGACTTTGATCTTGCCCAATTAAGACAAGCATCAGAAAGACAAAGTCGCCATGAGGAGGAAAGGCGTAGAGATCCCATCAGATATAACATCCCTCGAGGTAACCCACCACCTCCTCCTCCAAATGAAATGGAGATGTTGCGGCAACAAGTTGAGAATCTCGCCCAACAACTTCATAGTGGTGTTAAGACCAATCAATTCTCACTTAACGACATCTGTCCCTATCCATTTGATAGGAATCTTTATATGCCACCCTTTCCACGCGGGTTCAAAACACCAAAATTCGAAAAATATAGAGGAAAGGGAGATCCCCGTGATCATGTTCGAGAATTTCATTCCGCTTGTCTTGAAGTCGCATATGAAGACACATACCTAATGCGCCTTTTTCCCCAAAGTTTGGGAGGAACAACCACATCATGGTTTTCCTGACTACCAGGTGGCATACGAACATTTGAGGAACTCATCCAGAAGTTCCTATCTCATTACTCTTATAATATTGAATGCGACATCACCATGGCTGATCTATGCAACACCAAACAAAAACTAGGTGAATTATTCTCAGTATTCCTGCAACGATGGCGCCAAATGTCTAGCAGACATTCTCTTCAGTTACCTGAACGAGAACTAGTGGAAATTTTCATTTCCAACTTAAACGAAGAAATGGAATTTCACCTGGATGTCAAAGACACAGACTCTTTTAACGATATGATCACCAAGGGTATAAAATGTGAAAGGGCACTCATCAAAAAGGACTCATCAAAATCTTTAATGAACCCAAAGATGGTCCTCGCCCGCACTTCAATAGTGATAAACTGAACTTCTGGAACAAGAATAAGAATATCGTCAATGATGGAGTTGTGGATACTCGAACTATCCAAAATGCACAACCTGTGGTTCGGTTTGCAGGACAAAATCCTCCACCTCAAAATAACACAAATGTTCCTCCTAATCAAGGTCGCATCACATCTCATGATGAACCAAGACCTCATCCACAAAAACAAAAATGCACATACACTCCCTTAGGGGAACCCATTGAAATAGTGATGCGACAACTCATTTCTCAGAATTTGATCACTCTACCTAAGCTATCCAACTATGAGCCGCAAGTTAAACCGGCATGGTGGAGAGATACCGAACACTGTGAGTTCCATCAAGGAAGAGGACACAAGACAAGTAATTGTCACCGATTGAAAGATCTCATTCAGGATCTTATTGACCGAGGAGAAATTGAAATTGAAGGGCATGACCCAAAAACGACCAATAATGATCATCAGATGTTCAAGAATCCACTTCCATCGCAAGATCAAAGGGGTCCTTCCACTTCCAGACGAGGCACTGATACCACTGATTATACGCAGGCTGCGTATAATTATACTGTAAATCACCTGTATGATGCCAGTGAACAAATTGCAACCATAACCTTCAAAAATCCCACCTCAAATTGCAATGTTGTTACATGTCGTGGCAAGGTCACCATCAAGGCAGCTCCACAAGGCACCACCTCCATCCCAAAGCAGTACAATCTTGTGGAACAATTAGACAAAATGCCTGCGCTCATATCCATTTTAGAGCTATTACGTCTGTCACCCTCTCATAAAACAATCTTGGATCAAGCACTCCAAGAAGCGTCAGTCCCTGCAAACCTGAACACGGACCAATTTCAAGCCATGGTTGGAAATCTAAAGTCATCACCTTGTCTCACTTTTTCCGAAAGTGACAACTCTTCGTTCCAACAACCTCATAACGCCTCACTCCACATTGAAGGCTTTGTCAACCAACACAGGATCAAGCGAGTCTTGATTGATAATGGAGCAGGCCTAAACATTTGTACACTACAGTTGGTCACAGCATTGGGATATGCAATAGAATCAGTGGATCCTCGCAAGAAGATCACCATCAAGGCCTATGATGATGCAGAGCGTTCATCCAAAGGAGCTGTGGTACTACCAATCCGAGTGGGCCCTGTGGTAAAGCATATCATTTGTCAGGTTCTGGACCTTCCTCTGCCATATAATCTATTATTAGGGAGACCTTGGATACATGCCATGCAAGCCGTTCCATCTACCTACCATCAATGTATCAAGTTCCCACATAATGGTGCAGAGATCACAATCCTGGGCGATGCAAATCCCTTTGCATTTTGCCATAATATCAGCCATCAACCAGAGATTACTGTTCCTAATAATAGGGAAGCCATTTCCTCCACATCATATGTAAATCCCGCCTCTCTTGCAAGTTCAAACACTCCTATACCCAAGCAAGAAAAGCTTAAGATGAAAGTCGCAGAGGAAGGTCCTAGAGAATACAACTTGAGTCAGCTCTTTTGTGTGGGACAAATGCCCGCTTCTCCTAGAACACATGGTAAACCACAGCAGTTACTCCAGCAACCACTAATCATGCCTGCATGTGCCTTGACGCCTTTCATCCTTGGAAAGAGTCAAGAGGAAGAGACACAAGATGAGGACCTAGCGGAATGGATCTATAAAGATCCCATCACCATTGATAAACCGCGAGTTACACTTACTACAGAACAATATGGCAAAGGCCTCCTCATTATGCAAAGAATGGGATATGATGGTCAGAGTGCTTTGGGATACTGCAAACAAGGACGACATGAACCTCTGCTACCAGAATTCAAGCCCAAAGGTAATATAGGCCTAGGCTTTGAAAAAGAGATCCTTCCTAAACTCAGATTCAAAGGAAAACCCAACAAACCATTTTGCCCACCTACTGCAAAGAGGACACCTTTTATAATCAAAGCACCATCAAGCACTATCCCCACTGCCCCATCGAGGCTCATGACTCCACTGCAACCATCACTAGTGCCAAACATCCCACCAAATGAACCAGTAATCCCATCAACAGCACCCATAGCAGCAGCAACTATATTAGAACCCGCAGCAGCATCTATGGCACCAGCCATTCCAACAGAAGCCACTAAATCAACACTGCCGATACTTCCTATGCCAGATTCTTTTATCCCCATCAAACTTCCTGTAGCACCGATCACTACAAAGGTACATCAACCAATCACACCTGCCATATTTAACTCCAAAGACATCCCAGTATGGTATAGCAATCAGATGCTAGAGAGTGATTCAGAGACCGACTCACATGAGTGGGAATTCGATTCAGTGCAACTTAATACTTCAGATGAGGAAGACACATCACCACCTCCACCCCGCAAAGACATCCCTGTCTACGGAGAAGCACAGATAAAGACCACTTGGGTACCTGAGCTGGAAACATCTTCCACAGACCCTACGTCTCATCCTACGCCTGATTCTGACAGGGAGAGTACCATCAACGACCTTCACCACACTGTCTTAACCCTCACTGATACCTCTAATGAACTTAACCTAATCGATGAAGTAATGCCCATTATCCACCCTGAACTCATCGAATGGAACCAACCAAATCCCCCATGTCTTGACCTCTTCCAGAATGATGAGGCTATCATTGACTTTTTGGAATTAAGGGATAATCTACCAAGCGGGGATCACAAAGCTGGATTCGACATTGAACTTAATAGCGCAGCATACTTCGAGGCGGATGCCAAACCTTTCAGCTGCAAAAATATAACAATAAAACATGGATCTTCCAGTGAAAACCACACTGTGGCACTGTTTGATCTGACAACAGTAAAAAGAAAGAGCGTATCCAACGGTGAAAACCTCTCTGAGGCGCTTGAGGATGAAGGGTTTGACATTCTCCCTGCTAGTTCACAACATGAATGATCCACGATTCTTATCGAGGAAACCAATGAATACAATGTGGGGACTCCTGAAAATCCTCATATCATACATCTGGCATCTCTTCTCACTCCAGAGGAACAGCCTAAGTTTATCAAGTTCTTCCAAAAGCGTCAGATCAACTTCGCATGGTCATATGCAGACATGCCTAGGCTTGATCCTGATTTAGTCATGCATCACCTCACCGTAGCAGAAGGAACCAAACCTGTCAAACAGAAGCTTCGTAAGATGCATCCTCAGATTGCAGTGCTAGTCAAAACAGAACTCAAGAAACTCTTGGATGTTGGTTTCATTAGACCAATTGATTATGCAGAATGGATCTCCAATATTGTGCCTGTCGGAAAACCAAAAGGGGGCATCCGCATTTGTACTGACTTCAGAGATCTGAATAAGGCTTGTCCTAAGGATGACTTCCCCCTACCAAATATCGACATCATAGTGGATTTGACAGCAGGACGTGCCATGCTTTCACTCATGGATGGCTTTTCAGGATACAATCAAATAAAGATCGCACCAGAGGACCAACATAAAATAGCCTTCACATGTCCATGGGGCACATATTGCTGGAATGTAATGCCTTTCGGTCTAAAGAATGCAGGAGCGACCTATCAAAGAGCAATGACCACCATCTTCCATGACATGATGCATACTATGATGGAAGATTATGTGGATGATTTACTAGCAAAATCACTTACTAGAGAAGGACATCTCCACATCTTAGATAAAATCTTTGATAGACTGGAACAATACCATGTTCGACTCAACCCAAAGAAATGTGTCTTTGGAGTAACCTCCGGGAAGCTTCTAGGATACATTGTCTCAAGCAAAGGTATTAAGGTCGACCCAGCAAAGGTAAAAGCAATCATGGACATGCCACCACCAAAGAATATCAGTCAGCTAAGGACACTACAAGGACGGCTTCAATCCATCCGAAGATTCATTGCACAATTGGCTGATAAGTGTCACCCATTCACACACCTGCTACACAAGAACATACGCTTTCAATGGGATGACAGATGCCAGCAAGCATTTCAGGCACTTAAAAACTATCTCATGAATCCACCATTGCTGATCCCACCAGATCCAAGTAGACCATTGTTACTTTATATCTCAGCGATAAGTACAGCACTGGGTGTGCTACTGGCACAACATAATGCAAAAGGAAAAGAGTGTGCTATTTACTATATCTCTCACACACTGGTGGGCTATGAACTCAATTACACGCCTATTGAGCGAGCTTGCCTAGCAGTAATCTTAGCAGCCACTAAACTGAGGCACTATCTATTGACACACAAGGTGCAACTCATTGCAAAGATTGATCCACTCAAGTACTTACTCAGCAAAGCAGCATTGACAGGTCGCTTGGCCAAATGGGTAATGATTCTAAGTGAATTTGACATTGAGTATGTGGACCGTAAAGCTATCAAAATTTCAAGTTATTGCAGATCAGTTGGCCGATGCACCTCTCATAGGCGATCATCCTCTCATTTCCAATTTTCCAGATGAAGAGATATTCATGATCATAGAAGTACAACCATGGAAACTATATTTTGATGGTTCATACACTAGGCACAGCTCGGGGGCAGGCATTCTGTTTATCACACCTCAAGGTGACAGCATCCTGAAGTCTTACAGGCTCACATTTCCATGCACAAACAACATAGTAGAGTATGAGGCCTTGATCATAGGACTCAGGTTAGCCGTACAATGGAAATTACAAGAACTACAAGTATATGGCGATTCCCAACTAGTCATTCGACAAGCAACAGATGAATATCAGACCAAGGATGATAAACTCATGCCATATAAGCAAATGGTGGACAGTCTCAAGACATCATTCACTACTATCACTTTTGAGCAGATACCAAGAGATCAGAATCGAGCTGCTGACGCCATGGCTACCATCGCATCTCTCCTAGATCTTCCACAAAATTCAACATGCTACGAGTTCTTGGTAGAACAGCTTTGGATTCCCGCTTATGATATCCCCGAATCCAAAATGATATGTTGCCTTGTTGGTTCCGAATCCCCATGGTACGGTGAGTTCTACACCTATCTCCGTGATCACACCCTTCCTCCCAACCAATTAAATAACCAACGTAAAACCTTCATTCGCCAAACTGCTCGATATACCATTATTGCCGAAACCCTATACCGATGTAGTCTTGATGGTACTCTCCTTCGATGTCTGGAACAAGATGAGATAACAAAGGTTTTGGGAGAGGTACATGAAGGAATTTGCGGGACTCACTCAAGTGGTCCATCACTAGCCAAGAAGATCATGCGAGCTGGATACTATTGGCCATCGATGGAAAAGGACTCCTACTACTTTGTCAGGAAATGCAAGAAATGTCAAGTTCATGGCGACCTAATACATGCACCAGCACAGGAACTGCAACCAATCACAACACCATGGCCTTTTTGTCAATGGGGCCTTGACCTTGTGGGTAAGATTCACCCATCTTCATCCAATGGCCACAAATTCATTATTACCACCACCGAATATTTCACCAAGTGGATCGAAGCTGTTCCACTTACCCAAGTCACCAGCAAGCAGATCGCCTCATTCATCCTCAATTACATCATCTGCCGGTATGGTGTACCCATGTCCATCATCACAGATAACAGTCTCCCTTTCAAAAATCAGGATGTCCGTGAACTTTGTGAGAAATTTCATATCCAACACCGCTTTTCTACTCCCTATTACCCACAAGGCAATGGTCAGGCCGAAGCATCCAATAAAAACATATTAAGAATCCTAAAGAAGACAGTCAATGATGCCAGTCGTGATTGGCATGTTCAATTGAATCCAGCGCTATGGGCATATCGAACTAGCATTCGAACCCCTACAGGTGCAACTCCTTATTCATTAGTCTATGGTGCTGAAGCTATCTTACCTATTGAGGTCGAGATACCATCATTACGGGTTTCCTTGCATAATATGATAGATGATGAAGCATACAGAGTATCCCGTCTTCAGGACTTGAAGTTACTTGATGAGAAGCGGCAAGCTGCATACAATCACCTCAAAGCCTATTAGTAGCGCATGAGTAGAAGCTACAATCACCGAGTTAGATCTCGTACATTTGAGGTAGGTGATCTTGTTCTTCGCGAAAATCCTCGCAACCAACCAAACAGAGAACATCAAGGCAAGTTTGAATCAAACTGGTTGGGCCCATATGTTGTCACTGCTGTATTCGGGTCCGGGGCATATCAGTTGGCTACATCAGCCAGAGAACCGCTCGCAGATCCAATCAATAGCATGCACCTCAAACAGTTTTATACCTAAGGTGTACAGAGCATCAGGCTCCCCTGCATACCAGAAAATACCAAAAACATTCAGAAAATGTCCTGAAGAAAATACAAAAACATTCAAAAAAGTAAAGAAAAATCATGCATCCAAACGGTGAACAACCACTCCAGTGGCACCTTGGGTAAGTGCGATGGTGAAAACCTGGCAAACAGGCACCACTCGTGAAGGCAATGGCTCCAGTATCTTTCAGGCTTGTTGCGATCACATTCATGCACACACGCATCCATCCATCCAAACCATGGCTTGTTATTTGACCTGCAATTAAGAAAGTACTCCATGCGTCTAGCATCCCACCTTTTCATAGTCAGGTCTACAAAATGGGGGCAATACCCTTATCCTATTGATGGAAGTGGATTCTACATTGTCTTATATGTCATTACGCTCTTCATTCAGGCAATCATCAGCAAAATCCAAAAACATTCAAAAATGACTCTCAAAATACCAAAAACATTCAAAATTGTTTCACAAAATCCAAAAACATCGAAAAACCCATCAAAAATCACACAAAAACATGGCAACACCTTGTACATATTTATCCGATCAGATACAAAATAAACATTGACAAACTACTCACAAAATGACCACTTACCAAACGACCACACAATCAACATCCAACAAATCAGAAACTGTCTTTAAAAACAAGGATGCATCCTTCCTTATCCAAAACAAAGACAAGATGACATTTTCTTTGACAAGAAAATTCTGTTAGGCTATCAAATACTTGGTTGATTTGTGAGTACAATCATTTGTTTATCTGTATCAGGATCCTTTTAGCATTGTTTTGTGTCATTTACGCATTATTTCCGATGAAGTTCTGGGGCATGTACTAATGGTGTCTACGTGGGAAGTTCACCAAGCTACGTGATCTTATGCCAAATACAGTCATAGATCACTACGGCTTGCTGACTACAGTGTATATCTTGACCATATGGGCATGAACCATTACCAAGGATCCTTATTCTTTATTCTTTATGTATATATTGTTTGTTTGCAGGTACAATGCTCATTCTTTGGTTCCTCTTCCTCCAAATTGGATAAAGGTTTTATTTTCTTAGTACGGTATGAACTTGTCTCAGGATCTGATCAGCCTAAGATCAAGGAGGACGATCCAAGTCATGCACAAAAGGAGATAATCCTTGTCTGTTCCGCAAGCAATACTTTGGTCGACTTGACCCTTATATCAAGCCGTTTGTATTAACTTGCTATATTAAAATCCATGAAAGAAATACTCAGGTCATCTTGAATTATTGTGTCAAGATGCTTGTATTCTCTTCCAACATTTTAAAGCTCAATGATGAAAATAGAGCACTATGGATCGTCATTTCACCTCATCTGTTTATATCTTGCATTTCGTTGCGTATCCCCCATCCATTCATTCATATGTAGGCTTTTACATGCAACAAATGATTAAATAAAAGTTGGTCTTGGATACAATCACGACCGAGTACTCTGATACATCATCAATGCATCATGCAAAGTCTTAAAAACCTTGCATTCCTCATGATCATATCATCATCACATTTAGGTGCATCTTGCATTACGTCCATTCATGTCATTTTTCAAAACATTGCATATAGTTCATTATTGACATTACTTTTCATTTAAAAATCATTTTCATCAATCATAAGTAATTAGATTCATTCATGGGATAAAATTGTCTTTGGTTGTATTACATCATTTAATAAGCATTCATTTCATATCAATTATCCATTATCATGTTATTAATCTTTTTATCATTTATCATCTGCATACATTTCTTTATAGTTAAAAGGTGCATTCATTCATTACTAAGTATTTTATTATGCTCATCGTAAGCTTCATTCACCTTGCATTCATTATCATTACATTAAGCTGCAGTTATTATACCCATTAGTTATAGTATCATCCCACTTTCATATTTAATGCATTTTAGATTCATAAGACCATTTGTTTACAAAACATTGGTTCATACCATTTCATATATCCATTTTACGTACGCATTCATTTACACATCATCATATACACATTTGTACTTTACATTTTGTTTCTCCATATTACATTCATCTAAAACACATCTAGATGCATATTCATACATAACATCATTCATCTAAACCATTGCATTAACATCATCACATAAATCATCTTATCATTGCATAGCAATAGGAAACACTATAAATCCTGTTCATGCATCAAGCATAAGCATATATCCTCATCATGGCATTCCATACATAAAGCATTACATCACAAATCAAATACATCAATAAACATATCATCCTGCATTCATATGTCAGTATCTCACATCATAAATCATCATAAAAACATGCATAAAAGAAACATCTCGTATACATCTAAGCAATAAATCATCATCATGCATAAACATCCATACATCATCACATGCATAATCATCACAATATGGGATCTCCTCATATATATCATCTCATATATCAGAGTACAATGAAGTCTACAAAATTGGCTACCAAAGAGCCATCCAAGATACAGTCCAAAAATAGACAATGATACAATACATGTATGCAAAAATGCTCTCTCAAATGCCGCTCTGGCCAGATGCTGTACCTGCACCACCCCTACCTGCTCCACCACTGGTGCCCGCACCACCTGATCCATCTCTCCGTGGAGGCCTCATCAAATCCACACTCCCTCCTGCATCCCCTGATCTCTCCTGCCGTAGAGGACCCATCACACCCCCACTGCTCTGCATCCTCTGTGATCGCTCAGATCTCGTCTGCCGCATCTGGGTATAACTGAGAGCTCGCTGACTGAATGGCACAACCTGCTCCTATAAACCTCGCCAATACTCTATCTCAGCCTGTGCTCGCCCAAACTGCCTCATAATCTCCCCTGTAGGACCCTGTGCTCCTACTCCCGCTTGGACTCTCTCCTACAGCTCCGCCAATCTCTCCACTGCAGTATCTCTCTCCCGCAGCACCACTGTTAGCTCTGACTCACGTGCAAATAGCTGCACATCCCTAGCTGCTACCTCTGCCTCTAATCTCTCCACCCGGGTCTGCAAATAACCTATCATATGCTCCCGCAGATCCCCAGTAGCTCCCTCCCCCATGTCCATGGCTACCGCACCTGTATCACCCCCTCCACTAGGTCCCTCCCCTGCACCACCCTCCCCTGCACTTGTAGCCATCGGGATCTCTCTCTCCATCCCCCTCCCACTCAGCTGCACTCCTCCCTGCATCAAAGGTCCTTGTGATATCTGCAGAGGTAGTCCACCTCTCCCTCTCCGCTGCCTCGACATCCCCAAACCTCCTCCACCTCCTCCACCACCTCCTACTCCACCTCCTCCACCTCCTCCTCCATCTCCTCCACCTCCATCTCCTCCACCACCTCCATCTCCACCTCCTCCTCCTCCTCCTCCTCGACCTCCTACTCTCCGTCCTCGTCCCCGTCCTCTCTTATCCTCAAATGCTGGGATCGGCTCAGCTGGGTCTGATATCCGCAGGATCGGGTGTGCCGCCCGATACTGTGTATACTCTGCTGTCACACCTGCATCCACGACCCTCGGTTGTAAGTCCCATGGCCTCGCCTGCAGTGTCCGAAACTCTGCCAGTGCCTGATCATACGGTAGCACTAGACCCCATGCATACTGCTCTCGGATCACTCATGCATACTCCCCTGATCCACTAGGCAGTCCCTGCTGCCGTCCAAACTGCCTCATCACCCGTCCTGGCACCTGTCTCTCCACATGATAAGAGGTCCTCCCAATGAGGAATCGGGTCATGAAGCAATACGGTAATGCCTCTGCATCATCCTCCCATGGCTCACACTCCAAGTATGGCCGTCAGATCACTGCATCCAAATCATCTAATGCCCGCCGCCACCACTCTACCTTCCCCGAGTGGGGCTGGCTCATCATCCCACTATACATAAACATATAGGGCTGGTTCACGGCTCGGAATCTCAGACTCACTGGTCGAGTCACTGGTAAGTGCTCCCATGCCCACACATGCAGCAACGTCATGCCCACTGCTAGAGACCCCCACCCTCTGTACACTACCTCGTGTAACTCCTGATACATGTGTGCTAATACGCACGGCCCCCAGGCATATCGGGTCCCCTCAGTCATCATCATCTCTATCATCTGTCTCCATCCCACCGCCAATCCATGTGACCGCCTGTCGGGACACAGAAGACCTCCGACGATCCCTGACAATACTGCTGGAAGGGGCTCATATAGTGCCGCTATGTCCTCCCATGCGATCGAGCCATCATCAATGTATACATCCTCATCAAATATCCGCTGACAAGACACCATCCTCCAGGATCTATCATATGTCACCAGCTGCCCCCAAATCGGAATCCGAAGGATACGCCACACGTCCTCTAAAGTCACCGTCATCTCGCCCTGAGCTAGATGGAACGTGCATGTCTCACTGTGCCATCGCTCTACCAATGTTGTGATCAGGCCGTGATTCATCTGAATCACGGGCATATGCATCACCTCGTAGAGGCCAGTAGCCGCAATACAATCAATCTCTATTTGCGTTAATCGATCCCGCAATCCCTGTGTCGCGGGGTGGCGCTCGCGTAACTGCAACACGCACAGATCCTCTTGAACATAATCATTCAACCACCCATCAGTTGTTTTGTTATCAAAATTTCTTAAGTTTAAACCTAGACTATCATCAGATACTTTGATCAAGTATCTTCGGGTCTCAACAGGTAAGCAATCATGGCCGCCTAGACTTCAACAGGCATTTATCCTAACAAATGACCTAAGTCTCATCGGGCTGCTATGGTTCAAAACAACTCCCACTTCACCTCGCCATCCATCAATCGTTAGGCATCAGGAGATTTATTTTGTCCAAAACTGGGGCATCTCATCATCCTAAGGCAACAGCGCTATTTTATCTTCAATAGCGCTAATTATACACAATAGTGCTACAACCACATCAATAGCGCTCAAAAATCTCTACAATAGCGCTACAAAAACCAAAAGCGCTAAAACTGCTATACAATAGTGCTATTCCGAGCCAATAGCGTTCAATTAACCCTACGATAGCGCTAATTTTCCAAAAGCGCTACAACTTGCCTGCAAAAGCGCTAATTAATAGCAAAAGCGCTCAAACTAGCCTACAAAAGCGCTATTGCGGCACCATAGCGCTAATTCATGGAGCAAAAGCGCTAAAAACCTAGTTCCAGCGCTCTTGCTCCGACTTGACTTGGACTCAGCTAAAACCATATTAAAAATGCATGAAAAGACAGTTTTTGAATTTGCGTACCGCTGGTCCATAGTCGGCTGGGCGTTGGAATTGTCGCACTCGCTCAAATTGGTGCTCGGTGATCGGAAACGGCATCGTAGCTCCTCCTTGCTCCTCCAAATGTCACTGTCAGAGCTCAAGTTTTCAAATGGTCGCGGTCAAAAATGATCCTATTTTCACCCCTTTCACCCCATTTATACCCCTGTCGTCACTGTAACTTCGCCCCGCTCATCGCCGTGGTCCCCGTGAACTTCCTGAGCCCCCCATTTCTCCATGTTTCCCCCAATTTTTTCTATTTTTCCCCAGTATACCTAACTTCTTCTCTTCTACCACCCTGCCAATTTTCATTCTTTTTTGAGAGATCGCCCGATTTTCCGAAATTTTTTGGCCTATCTCTTGAGGGGGCATACCACCCATTAAATTTACATTTTATGGGGCATTTCTTCACACCCATTTTTCTTTCTTTGAAACGACGCGATAAACTGCACCGTCTCAAAGAGGGGCAAATGTAGTCACATAAATCTGTCCATTTTAATTAAATGAATATTTCGTATTTATTTGATTAAAAATCCACTAGCCACCAATTAATTAAATTAATATTTAATTAATTCATCCCCGAACATTCTTCTATTAATTAAATAAATTATTCAATTTATTTTAATTAATTCATTAAACCAAATACAAATCAATTAAATAAATAAAATCTATTTATTTAATTAAATCCCCCTATTCGTCTTTTAAATAAATTAAATAAAACATTTATTTAAATCATTATCCCCACCCCACTTGCATTTTCCTACAAATGCAACTTGCACACATTTTGAAATAAATGAATTTTTATTTTAAATAAAATCCTATTTTCCCTCACCCACCAAATCCACTTGCAAAATCTAATCCCCTTCTAGATTCTTCTAACCCCTTCCTAATTAAATCCATCCCCTAATTATTGTCACATTCCTAAGCAAAAGGGAGTCACTTCTCAAATGGCCCAAAGTCTTGGATAACCATTGAAGGTTTTCAACCTTAAACCACCAAAAACCCCAAAGTCTTTGAAAACCATTAAAGGCTTCCAACTTTCAACCACTTAATCCACAAAGTCTCCAATAACCATTAATGGTTAACCCAAACCCTCCTACATGGTTAAAACATTTGTTTTGACTCAACCTCTACCCAACCCAAGGGTCTCATCAGGTCATTAATGCTTTGACCATGATTATCTCTTAATCATTTGCACAAAGGTTTATCCTTGGATTAACTCCTAATCCAGTGGGTAATCCTAATTTAGGCTTGACCCTTAGCCTTTAGATAACCATGAGGTCTTCTCAGGCCTTTAATGCCTCCAACCTCTTCTTTCAACCCAACCCTATGTTGACACTTGTCACCATGTCATTGGTGCAAATTGTGCACATGGATCCCCAACTTTCAAGCTTGACCCTTGATTAAACCTTTCAATCCTGGCCATCCATTGCTCCATTTTTCCTATAAATAGAGCCCATTCCTTCATAATCCAGATCTTGAAAACTTGTAAGCATTTAGACTATAGCCATTTTAGAGAGCATTTAGCATAGCATAACTAAATCTTGTCTTTTTGGTAAAATCAATCATTTTAGCATTAAAAATAGCTTTTCATTTCATGTTTGGAGCTATTCTACAAATCTCAATCCTCCATAAGCATCCATAGTGCAAAAAGCTGCTGAGAGCTACACTATTTTGGAACTTGGAGAGGAGAGGAACAAGGGAGAAAGGAGCTAATATCGTGTTAAGAGATAGTTGGAGATATCTCATTGTCTTACTTCTTTAGTTAGATTCATTAACATGTTTTTAGTGTCTCCTTTGGAATGCCTTCATGTTTTAGTTTTTGATTGATTAACTCTAACATCTTGTGTGTTTTGTGTTGTTTGATCTTAAACTAACTATTTTGTGCCATTTAGGAGGGCATCAAGTTGAAAAAATATTTTCATATTTTTTAAGTTTTTCTAGACATTAGTAAATGGCATTTTTTGAAGGCCTTCAGGGCATTTTTAGCTCTTGAAAGTGGCACATCTTCTTTCAGATTTTTGCCTACAACTCTTGGAGACCTTTCCAACGAGTTAAATGGCTCATAATTTTGAGTCGTGTGCAGAACGTTATGCCTAGTTAAAGTTAGGATAAATTTTATATAGTTTTTTGAAAAATTACATAGTTTTAGATTTTATTATGTAAATAAACTTGATATGACTGTTGGTTTTTCGGTTCTCAAGGAGTTGTTGGTGACCCTTGGAATCCCTTGGACTACTATATGTTAGATTTTTAAATTGAACACAATACTTTTTGGCTTGCTTCAATTCTAAGCTCTCTTGATCATGTAACAACATTGTCATCTGAATCCATAATTTGGATCATACGGAGATAGCCCTAAGTGCTGCAACATCGACGACTATGGGAGTGGGATTGGATATTGTGCCGTCACATGCTAGCAACCACCTTCTATTACCTTTGCCTCATCAAAATAAATTGAATTGAAGGGTTTTTTGTTTGTCTGTTTAAGAAGGATACTTACAATCCTTGTTCATTTGTTTCAACCATTATTTTCGCTATGTGGCTACTATCCAACAAGTTAAAATTGTTGTTTCAAAATATTTGACTATATATATCTTATCTTATCTTGTTCATGTTTCAATCTTTTATTGAAATAGGTTCTTTATCGAATTATATCTCCACCTCCATATATTTATAATGTGGAGTAGAATTCTATTTTTCACATAGTCACATAGGTGACATTTTCAAACACTAATACAGGGCACAAGTGAATTATTGAGGTTTGGAGATAATTATATTGATCAATATGTTTTCTATAAGATGGGATTTTAATTAGAAAAAGATCCAAACATTCTATTTGTGTTACTTTTATGAAGAGAATTATAACTCTAAATTCTTAAAATAGAAAATGGTCAAATAGATCAAAGAGCTTATATCCATAGACATATTTATGTGGTTAGTGTTGGACACATTGGTTTTATGAACGAATGATTGCACTATCCCCCTTTCTTGAGTAATAGATTTTATTTTGCTTGTGTCCAAGGCAGTGACTTTATCAAATGCCTATTTACACTACTAGCTATGTACTTGTACTCATGTTATGGCTTGACAAGGTAAATACTTTGTTCTCATGACAATGTTTCTCTCATGGATAGAAATAACTTCATATAAATAAATGTATTATTAATGTTTATAGGCATTATTAAAACCTTATTTACATATCCACACAATTTTCTTCTTACATAGTACCCTTTTGTAGAAAAAATGCCACTTCTTGTTTTGGAAACATTAAGGGCCCAAATATTCTTGTTACGCCCTCTAAAAGATAAGTGCAAGATCTATAAACCTTCATAGAATTATCACATATCTACTCATATAATTGATTGCTAATGGATTGATGGATGCATTAGATAAAGTTCTGATATTAATATTTTCTTGTTGTTTCAAATAGAAAATGGATGTGTTAGGTAGCTAATTGATCTTTGGATAGATATACAATCTATATAGAGAGGCCCCACCACATATGCAAGCTAGCACATATATTAAGAGGAAATGTGTAGAGAAAATCATATTTATAAATATTCTCACAAGAAGCAGTTTCCTCCACTATTTCATTCATTGTAATGTTCTATTTGGCTAGGTTACTAGAATCGACTAATAGCACAAGAAGATCAAGGAGACAAATCCCATCTCCTTTTGTTTGTTGGGGGGTTGTGGAAAAAAATAAATAACCATAATTTTAGAGATCAACCTCTCACTTCATCACATAATTTTTGAGAGCTTCATACTATGATTTGTTCTTCAATGTCAACTCACCTCTCACTATATGATACTCTCTCTTTTTAAAGATCGTCACATTGTACTTGAGATAAACTTCCAACAAGATAAGTTACATGTTCAAGCAACTCCATGTTAGCCTTAACATTGTAAAAATACCAAGTATTTCAACCATCATACCATAACATATACTTACCTATCCCAACTCACCTATCTAGTAGGTGTATTCTCTTGGAGTCTCAACTAGGTCTCATTTTCACATTTCATCAACACCTTTCATTCATAGGTCTCTCAACTCACCTAACCAACCTTCCACCCAAGGTTATCAAACTCTCTCCATGACACAACTCTTCCTTGTCTCATCACAAGACTCAATGCCAACATACATCCCTCTAGGTTACTCCCTATTCTCAAAACTCCATCCTCTCAAGAACAACTCTTACTAGGTCTTTAATTTGTTCATACACCCAACACCCCTTGACAAACACATATATACCACCCAAAGTATCATATGGCAACTCTATTGGGGCAATATTTCATAGATAACACCAAGATTTATCCCTCCCAACCACCCTACAACACAATAAGGACCCTGTTGCTGTAACAGTGTTCATAGTGACAAACAACACTAAACTCAACAATACACTTTCTTCCCAAGTCTGAAATATGCAATGTTCCTATTCACTGTTAAATGGTGACAGTCATATAAGGGTTTAGGACAATTATTTATCCTCACAATTATATAGGTTCTTTGGGTCTTCAATCACTTGGAATATATGTAATATGTCCCTACACACTCAACAAAACCTTTACTTGCCTCCTCACAATCAAACTTGGCATTCTCATACCCCCAATCCTCCTTCATTTTCAGTTTTAACAGTCTGAGACTCCATAACAATCATCAAAACTTAATGAGGCACTTGTGAACTTGATTATCTATCCCTACACACTTAAAAATATAAATACATATACTTATACACATTTGTGCCCATTTGTGGGCTTATTGGCCATTAAATACAAAAATATTGCATTTCTAAATTCACTGTTTATCCTAGGACATGGTTTAATAGTTTTTACAAAATTTATTGTTTCTCCTTCAATACTTAGTTAAATCGAATGAAATAAAAGGAATAATAAACTAGATTCATTTCCCTTCAATGCCAAATTAGTATCAATGACAGATCAATAAGTTTTAATGGTGAACAAAGGGCATGTAAAGACTATAATGTGGTGATTCCCTTAATTAAGTGTAGGAATTTGTCAAATTTTATTGATATTGCTTCACACACACCATCAGCAACCTTGAATGACTGATGCAAGCCCTTTATATATGTGTTCTAAGCCTCCTCATTGGTTACAACCCCCTTTTAAATTTGTATTACTAACTAACACCTAATTACTCTCATGATGCAAAAGTTGCTTTGAGCATTTTTTGACAATGTGAGCAATTTTGCAAATTTTAACTTCTAAACCCAGCCTATGATTTTGAATGACTCAAAATGACACAAATAGGTCTAGATAGACATGAAAGGACCTTTGGAACCAACTTTTACATTATTACATCAATTTGAAAATTTGCTTTGACAACATTTTGACAATATGATAATTTTAACTCTTATGACCCCCAAACCAATTCAAAGACTCACTATTTGGCCTTATTACATCATTCATGATTAATCATAATATTATTGAACTTATTAGGTATCCTTTGTGCCATTATTACATATTTAGACCTAAAGACCCCCTATTAGGTCCATTAGGACTCATGATTCCATTCATACTTCCTATTACATTCAAATGCCTCATTACATCATGTTTAGGTCCTTTGGACCATTGACCACATTGATCATGCCATAGTGGCTTCCTCAACCTCCATGTCTCATTGGGTGCTCCTGTACCACAGAACCATTGCTCTAACTTGGTAAAAAACAAAGTTAATTCATTACACTTCACCCTCCAATCCTTTATTAGACATTTTTGATCTATTTTCTTAATGAGAAGAAACTTGAAACAGTGCATGAAACGTGTCTGTCATGGAAATTTGCAATTAACAAGTTCCAAAACACAAAGTTTTATTGATTTCATTATGGTGTTCTTCAAGGTGTCTCCTTCCTTCTTCCTTTACACTGCCCTCTTGTCACAAATTTCCCTACCTTTGTCCTCCTTCATATTGTTGTATCATTAAAATTAGCATCGAACACTTAATAAAGGTTCATCTTTTGTTAGAATTGTTAATAAAAGTTCATCCTTGTTTACAATTCTTGCAGTTTTCGTATATTTAATGTTTTATGTATTTAATGTATTATTCTTTAGGTTTTGTCAATGTTCTTATGCAAATGCCACCTCATCCGAGGTTAGCCCCACTTGTATTGCCGATTGCAATATCGACAACATGCATCATGTAGACATCATCTACTGCACGTCATGTTGACTCGGCCACTATTGGTAGATCCCTCTTTTTCTCTCTCTTTTGTTACATGTTTATTTCCCTTGAAGTGTTCTTTCTTGGGGGCATTTCATAGTGGATTCATTTTCTGCAGTGGGATATGCACATGAGGATGCGCCAAAGGCAACTACTAGTGATAGCATGCCATCATTTCATGGATCTTCTTGTATTGCTAGTACTGGAACGCTATAGGCCACATTGGTGGTGAGCAACGAAGAGTTGATTCCCTTAAAGATACAAAAGGTTCCAGGTACTTTAAAATTATTATTATATATAGTATATTTGTAATTTACTTATTGATCACTCATTTTAGACTAATGATCCCATGATTTTTTTGTAGGAAATGATATTTTTTATAAAAATCTTAATGGAATTGCATTACATATATCTAGGCCCACCATAGGTAAAAGGTGAAACATAATATGTGAACTAACCCTAATCCACTATTTTGATTCATATCATTGCTAGAATAGTTTTCCTTTGATCCATTTCTTGAACTATATCAAAGGTAGCTTTAGTTCATTTTTGAATCTAATAGATTTCTTTTTGCTTTAAAGGTGGAATGACCAAGAAAAAAAGTCAAAAGATACAAACCGTATGGTTGGGTTGTTTGGAAATGACACATTTGACAAAACCAAGCTCCTTGAAAATGCTGGCACATATCTAAAGTATGTAAGGGACCAATATAGGAGACATTTAGAGAAGATCGTAAAGTATGAGCCTCCCCCCATGATTCTAGAGAGGGAGTGGAAGGACCTGATTTTGCATGTGAAGGAGAAAATTGAAAGGAAAGAAAAGAAATACACCACTAGACGCCAGAAGAAGGTATGCGATACTATTAAGAATGTAATTATGTACTAATTACTCTTTATATTTATATAATCTAACATATTTAAAACTTTTCATAAACTGAGTGACACGTCAAAGGCAACCAAGGCAAGACTAGAAAAGCACGGGAAACACAAACTCGAATCTGGTGGTTATATGAAACTTGTTGCATGAATTGTAAGAATTAGTAAATGAAATATCATATCAAAATATTTATAAATTGCAAACAATTTTTTTTTTATCAAACAATACAAGCAAAATTCACGTTACTAAGCAAAAATGCAGGTCTCTGAATTCAATAAAGTGCCCATAGAAGATGAAAAGAGAATTTCCTACTAGCAAGGCTATACAGTCGTGGCTGAATGGCTACGAGAATTGAGTGGGAAAACAAGAAATTATGGTGCATCCGTCACAGAGGTAAATAAGCTAAATGAAAATTATTTCAAATTGAATACTTTACCAATAATCTATTTGATGTTAAGTTCCAACATAAAGTGAATATATTTGTTTTAATTAAGCAAGCAATTATAACAATGCGCATGACATTGGAATGCATCTTGTTAATCGTGGAAAATGACCTCCACATGAAGCTTCGAATGTGAATCCCAGTAGTGGAGGTATTCACTTGCTATTCAATTTTTTTATGTAATAATTAATACAAATAAATATCTTAAATTGTAATTGGTGTAGAAATTAATGTAACCTTTTTTATTAATATTTTAGAGCATGCAGCCAGTGGTGACCAAGTGGAGCATGATCCGGGTAGACAACATCAAGAATGTGATGTTCCCCAATAAGGTAAAGAGGACCATTGTTATTCCTTTAAACAAATTTAATCGCAATTGGTGTATTGATTAATGTAACCTTTCGTATTTCAACTCCAGAGGATCTCGAGGGTGTTCAAAATGTTGAGGTTGAGGCTAGACAAAATGATTTCGAAGATGATGTGGTGCCATCAGGCAAAGAGCACCACAGTTATGTTTTATAAATTAATAAAATACTTTTAACAAAAATAAAAAATGAGTTGAATTTAACTCATTTTTTTGTTATTGCATATGACCCCCCTTTGCATTAGTCTACTAGTCCTCATTATAAGACTAGGCATATATCTAGATCATGAGCAGAGGGCAGAACAACTGAAGAGGGGGGAAACGATGAAGAAAACAATGCTCCACTTAGTCTTTACATAGCTTCAAAAAAATAAAAATGATTGTAATCTACATTATTTCATAATTATTGATGTTTATGTGTTAATGAATGTAATTATGTGCTAATGAATGCTCATGAATGATATGTGTTAATTAATATTGATGAATGTTGTGTGTTAATGAATGTTAATAAATGTTATGTGTTATTGAACGTTATGTGATAATGAATGAATGTTATATTTTATTAATGGATGAAACAATGAATGAATGCCCTATTAAGTAGAGAATATTAAATTATTCTTGAAACCAAGCGAAGCTCAATAAGATAACACACCTTTCAATATTTCATTATGCTGCACAGTTAATCTTATTGAATAATGTACATTGACTCTTAATTGTAGGGTCCAACAGAGCCAACACGAAGGACAACACCACAAGTTGCTGGTTATAATGAACTCCCATATTTTCGTGTATGTACACTAACACTATGAGTTTCTTGTAGTGTTGACATCCATGGCGACACTACAAAATTTATGCTATATGCCTCATCCTTGTAAGTTTTTTATTAGTTGACATTTTCTTTACCATTTTAAAATTTTCCTTATCATTTAAAGTCTAACCACTTTTATATGGAATTTATTGTTCTAGTTTTTTACTATCTGCTAGACATTATTGATACAAGGACTTGCATTGCATTCATTTTTTCAATTAGGTATTATAAAGGTTAGGTTGTATTTGTAAATGTCTCTTTGAGTTCATCCAAATTTTATAACTGTTACCTCACATCTTGTTATTTCTGCAATAGGGATTATGGCCAACATAGACTATGATTGCAACCTCTTGGTGCCATAGAATCTCTTTGTTCTTAAAATTGTAGCGGACTGTCAGGTACATTCCCTCTTTTGCATTCCAAATTGTAGCGGTCAATGAACATGACAAAATTTCCTTTGACATCTAGAGCATAGTATTAACTTTTAAGTAATAGGGGGAGGAACCAAGTATTCAAATTGGTACCAAGTGATATAATATTAGTACTGCTTCTATCTTTCTCTTTTGCTTCATGGTTTAAACTATTCATTTGTTCTTTTTTTCTTCACGTTTTGAACTATTCATTCAACAAATTATTATCTTTTTCTTTAGTTCTATATACTTTTTTTATGCATCTTGGATTTGCAAGTGCATCATAACTCACATCCTCTAACGGATTTTTCTGCTAATTGCATCCTTGAAATTTCATGCTACTTTGCAAATGAATCACTATTTTTCCGCCACCAAAATGAATTTCCACATTGGAGTGATGTGCCTCCAATAGTAGAAACCATGCCTTGGACACATTCAATTATGCTCGCCTATATAGTACTAATTTCTTGTTATTTGTATTCCCCATAGTTTGAGTCTTTCTCATACTATTTTTTATACACTTTCTCATCATCTAGACTCATATATAAAGTTCTATCATAAGCCAGATAGTACCTCATTGTTGAAAAGAAAACCTTTGAATAGTAGCATACTATTTTACCATCTTATAACAAGATGGCTCCCATGACATTCTCAGTAGCATTTGTGTAAGCTTCAATGAGTAACAAAGAATTAGGTAAGGTTAACATTGGAGAATTTTGATATAGAGAATCCACCATTCTCAATCAATTAGGGAAATCTTTCTCCCAACTCACCTATTCAATAGGGAACAAACCCCAAGCCCTCACTAGGCTACTAGCCCCTCAAGTTGTTTCAACACCCCAAAGACTCACTCCTACTCCCTAGTCCCATACAGCCACTGACATATGTCACCTTAGGAATACTCACCTTGCCCAAATATATCTTTAGGTCTTCCAACCCTTGAATCACACCAACTCACAAAATCTTACTCCCTTAAGCCCTTTTCCAATTAGGACTCCTAATGGATTTTGGACACAACTCTTAATGCCAAGTAGGCACACATCAACCCAAGGGTACTCAAATACATATCAATTACTCTCTCTCATAACCAAAAAAAAATTATTCACCCTCCCATCCACCCTAAAGACATAAGGTACCCTGTTGTGGTAGCACTGTTCACAATGACAAATAGGTGTCATTAAGGATAGTTAGCAAAACCCTGACATTTTGGCTTATTCAAAGGTTTTCAAACCTTGACACAAATGTGTAGCACCCTCTCACTCCCTTCTAAACCCTCAATATCCCTCCAAGACCCTTTCTTTACATTCAACCCTTCCAAACCACCTCTTTGTTGTCTCATTCTGACCGAGACTCAGAAAATAGTGATTTATCCACACCTTTTGCACATGCCTTTCTTGACATGGAGCCTTGCAGAGATTTGGACATGAAGATGCATATCTACAAAGATTTTTCCACCCATTGGAAGAGTTATTCAACATGGAAACAAGATATAATGCATTTTATTCATTCTCGGGTTACCCTAGTAATAAGTTTTTAATAGATTTTACAAAAATCAAGAGAACTTTATCTGTACTGCATAAAATTGAATGAAACCAAATGGAAACTAAAGAAGATTCACTGTCTAAAAAGGATAATCTTACAATGATGCAATGGAAACTAAATTTCAATCCTTCAATCAAATCTAAAAGGAGATCTATTTTTTAAAAAGAGTATCCCTGAATTAGATCTTCATTAAATCCTCATCAAAAACAATATTGCACTCACCTTGATTTGATGAAATCAACCTGAAAAGAAAGGGTAAATGATAAATTGCAACTAAAATCACCTTCCTTGTTGGATGGCTTACAACTCCCTCTTGAATTTGCACTTTGAATGGATTAGGTTTGCACTTTGAAATAAGATGAATTCACCTTGTCTTACACTTGAAGGACCTAAAATTTGCCTCCTTAATCACAAATTATAGTCGCTCCATTTCAAGTTCGCCATTTGGAGAAGAAGAAAGTGTTTTGAGTCATCTATGTGCATGTTAGACAACCTCAATCTATTAGAAGCCTGAATTAACATATAATTAGAGTGCACATCAAAAAGTTGCTACTTCCTAGAGGTAGGAATAAAATGCATCAAAGTAGCCTTGTAAATTCATTACTTTGTTAATATAATACTTGATCTCTCTAACAAAAACGTGTTATGCATAGTGATTATGATAGCCAATAGTTCTCATTTGATGATCATTGGTACAGGAGCACCAAGAGAACCAAGTGTACATCCATATTCCAATGACCTATATGGGTCAAATATGAACATTTTGAATTTTAGATGGTTTCTTGTGTCAATAAGGTCTAATGAGACCAATAGCATTGTAATAAGGTCATTTGACCATTCATGTAATCAAGTTGTCTAGTTGGTCCTAGGAAGGTCTTGATTTGGACAATACTATGTAAATGGGTCAAAATGGGTCAAATTGATGTAATAACGTAAAAGTTGGTTCCAAAGGTCCTTTCATGTCTAATTGGACCTATTTCAATGTGTTTAAGGTCATGGTTTAACAAAATGTTGAAAGTTGTCATTATTGACAAATATTGTCATGAGCAAATTTTCTTTGTAAAGGGCAATTTTATATCTCCAACAGTTAAGTGGAGTTTAAAAGGTAGTTATAAGCATTGGGAAGGCTGAGAAACCTATAAAAAGGCCTATCCTTATTCATTGTAAGGTTGGAATGCCATATACTAAGGATAAATCAATAAAATCTTAAAGCTTTCTACACTTTTCTTGTGTTTCTCCATGTGACAGTCGCTTATAGGCCTTGGATCCTTAAATTTTGTTATTCATTTGCATTTATTACCTATGGTTGATGAAAGAGGGTTGAATCCCCTCTATTTTGGTTTTGGTTTCATCCAATTTGATTTTGTTTTGAAAAAGATATTCCAATTTTTATAAAGCACTGTCAAAACCCTTGCTAGGGTTAACAGTAACCATAAATAATGTAATGCATCATTTGTAGCCATAGGAAAACCACCAAAACTAGTAGGAACTTGTAAAATATCATGCCTTTTCATATTTTGGTGTTTGCAGGGGCTCATGAGTAATTTTGGCATGTGCTAGTTGAATGCAAGGGATTGATTTTTGAGTCACAGTCTGAAACACAGTGATTTCATGGAGTTTAAAGTGATGTGAATGCATCAATGGTTCTTGGGAAGTCTAGTGAAGGGAAAGATGAATGTGTGAGGGCTTAATTGACAAGGTCAAGGATCATTAAGTTGAAGAACCAATAACTAAGAAAACCTTTGGCTGTCCTAATTTAATAGGACTGTGATTGTCTTAGCAAAATCAATGACACAACAATTTATTGTTTGCCAAATAGGGTGTGATGGGAAGTTCAGTGGTTGGAGTTTTGGGAAGGTTAGTAGGTGGACCCTATAAATTCCTAGAATCCTTTTGGAGGCACTGAGTAGAGGGGAGGAAGGCCATGTTCATGCTTGTCCCAAGCCTACATGACTGGCACAAAAGGACAGTGGTGTAACAGTAAGATTTCCATTGTACTTTGGTTGCTTGGTGGAGTAGAGACCCCTTTTGTGTATGTTGAGAATCCTTCTTGGGATGTCTATGATTTATATGTGTTGGGGGTTATTCATTGTATGCTTTGAAAGGAGATTGGAAATCCTAATTGAGCATGTACTAGGGTGAGTGACTAGTGGAAGGTCTTATGGTGTTGGAGTGTTAGAGGACATGGGGTTTGGATTCATACATGCTGGAGAGGTCTATGTGAGCATATTCCAATGAGTGAAAGGGGGCTAATAAGAATGAGTATGGTTTTGGATGTATTCTAATTTGTGAGTATTAAGAACCTTGTGAGGGGTCTTGTGAGGTTTTAGAGGGCTATCACCTTATTGTCTAGGTGAGTTGGGAGAAATATCTCCCCTATTGGTTGAGATAGTTGGATGCTCTGCATCAATCATCTAGGTCAACTTTTGATCTAAAAGAAAATTATCACAAAAGGGGTCGTGAACTATCCTCATTCACAGTCAAACCTCACTATAGTGGAGATATCAAATCTTTCAATCACAAGAAAGAGGAAACATAAGCATTTACAATAAGGATTGAGACAGATAAAAGAAAGAGTAAACAAAAGGTAACCAAAATTATGGCAATATTTATCATGGCATATATCCAAGAAGTGGTAGGCACAATGCCTTATGAGATCTCAATGATAATTTTACTATCAAAACAAGCTTATCAATTCCAAAAAATAGTCAACAATGATATAGAAATACTAATGTAGATGTCAACTTGAAGAGAATGAGTAGTGACAATAGAAGTCATACAAAGTTAGAGACCAAGAGTTGCCAGTCAAACCAAAATCCCTAGATCCATAGATGATACAAAGAGAGGTCAAATAAATCTCCATGAGTGTAGATAGTTAGCAAATCATAGTGATGAAGGTTTTTTAGTGGTGAGATAATCAAAATAATATGAGAAAACACTTAGATAAGAGATCATTTTTAAAAGAGGACAAGGATGCCATCATACTCATTATATGTGACAATAAGGACATTCACTATTGCAAAGATAGTTCTGAGTAAGAATTTTTGTATGAAATGAATATAAATACTATCCTATGCTTATTGCAGAAGCTAGACACCTGAGCCAACATTCATAGTGATAAAGGAGTCTTTCAATGTTAGCAACATAGAGGATATAGACTATAAAAGTTTCAAACAGTGGTAGGCATGCATTCAAGGTAGCTCAAATAGAGGAGATTTGATAGAGCACAAGACATGCTAGAAACCTAGAGACAAATCCCTATATCGAGCATAGTTAAGAAGGATAGTGCCCTAAGAAAAACATAGAATCAAGAGTCATGATTTAAAGATCTAATGTGTAGATCTTGCCTAATATTGCCCTAACAAAAATACCTAATATTGCATTAGCCATTCTTTTGATAGAGAATCGACCTCTCTCCCCTTATAATCAAGATTGGAAGGATGAGGGCATGTTGGATATTGTTGACTAGAGCAGTATGCTTCTTATCTTTATATTGTTAGATTATGTATGATTTTTTGTGTTCCCCCATACTTGCATGTTTGCGTTTGTGCTCTCCTTTGGAGGACCCATGATACCCATGATACTTGGATCCCTCAATGTTTCTTGTTTGTATATTGTTAATGTTGTGAGTATTATCTATCATCTAATATTTCATTAATACATATCATTATGCTTTTCATTACACAAGATGTCTTCTTCTTGGAAGTTTGGGGTTTTCCCTATCTTTTGACTTCTTGCAGGTGAGGCCATAGATTGACACTTGACCCTCAATTATATGGCTGATTTCTTCTATCCTTTCCTCTTGGCAATAGTTTATTCATATCTTCAACTCCCAATGTGTAATAACTTTTTTGACATGAGTCAAGCTACATGTTCAAACTTTGAACTTTAACATCACCTTGACATATGCTGGGTAGTAACTCCAATCTTGAATTTCTTAGACATGAATAAAGTTGCAAGTTGAATCACTAATGTAAATGTTGTGGTATACTCATTAGTAGAATTGCTACACTCATCTAGCTCTTGAAAATAGACCCCAACTAACCTTGAATGTATGATTGATCCTTATCCCAACCAAAAATATTTGGGATGCGTATTATTTTTATTTTTTAAAATTAAATCATTGTCAGACAAACGACATCCTCCTAAATTTGCACCAATGACCAAACCATCAGACAAACGACATCCTCGTCGCTGCATAGTTCTTGGTTGTCGTTGGTAGGCGTCAAAATTTTGACACCAATTGATGAAACATTCAACAAGGATGTTGTATGTCTGATGACACTCTCTCGTCGGATGTTTGTCATAATTGTGATGTCCATCCGACGAGGATGCTCTATGCCCAATGACATTCTCTTGTAGGATGAGTGGTCATGGCCACCGTTAGAAGAGTTCAGGGTGTCGTCGGAATTCTGACATTAGCGGGCAACGCTAGAATGTTCGACTATGAATTTTCAATCGCTTCGTTTGTCGACAGTCCGACGAAAAATATTTGAAATTCTGATGTTCGACTGTCAAAAATGAGCCCAAAATGTACTAGTGGACATATGGAAAACCATCGATATGACTAAAATCTATGGCTTTATGGCTTACGACACTAAAATTAATTTTCAAACTACATGGTTGGGACTGATTATAAATCATGGTCACACTTGAAACCATGTTGGGATACATATATGGGAGCATCATGACAAACTCTCACTCTTCTATCTTATTTTGAGACCTAAAAGAAAAACTTGTGTAATACAGCTTAACAACAATGACTGATGTCTCAATCCACAACACATGCATACTTCTTTTCAAAATAAATAGAAAACAAATCACAACTGAGAAGTACACAAAATACTATCAATAAACCTTCCCTAATTCAGTTCTTTCTTTCACCTAATAAGGAGCTTCATTGTTTCATGAAAATATGACGAATACTTGGAAATAAATTGCAGCAATTGACTAGTTTTCTTCCTGATTCAAAACATGAGAATCTTCATCAGATCTCAAGTTCATTTTGTATAGAGGCCATGTCCTTGGTAGGAAAAATTTCAAATAGCTGGAAGTCATTCGAAGCACATATTCATTCTAGGTTTCTCTCAATAGCAGAGTCACACATTTTGTTCTAAAGCAGCTACAATAAAACATTCTTCCAGGCATGAAAACTTTAGATCTGAAATAAACTTTTAGATTTTTTACATTCTTGACTCCTTGCCATATGGATAATTTAATAGTTCGTCCCCAATAGAGTCGCCAATTTTGTTGACAATTTTTCCTGCAACCTCCAACCCTAAGGAATTTTTAATGCTATAGGCCAGGAAATATACTCACAACATTTAATTTTAACTATCAACATATTGAAGATAGGAAAACACAAACAACAAGGCCTTAGCAATCCTTCTTCACTTTGAACTCTACCTAACTTAGGAGGATATTCCTACTTAGGACCTTCATGCCCAATATACTTTCAAATTCGTCACAATCATACAGGGTCATGATGGGTAGATGTTTCTCACCTATAAGGGAATAATCTGCAATTACCCTATATACACCCTTAATACTTCACAATCTGCAATTTGGCCGAGAAAATAATACATGCGCTACTCCAATGGTACAAGGGAATACCAAGCGTGCACAATGAAACTTGCCCTTTAAGAAATGGTTGAAGAAAAGAAGATAGGAGAGATATGATTAATAAGGGATGTTTCAAAAAAAAATTCACAAACATTTTCTGCAATCCAGTGCATATATAGAGAAACAGAGTCATACCCACAAATTAAAAGGACAAACCCACATTGCAAAATAACTCGAATTAGAGAATTTGCAGAGTGTAATTTCTAACATTGACACAATTCCATCAGCTAATTGCATCAGCTATTCTTGTTAATCCATTCAATACTTCCTAAAGTTACTACAACTTGCAAATGGAATTTAACTCCTTCCTTGAAGGAGACCCATAAGCACAATCACACTGATAGGAAAATACCAGGACAAACCAACATATCCTTAATATTTTGATTCATATAAATTCCTAAAATACAAATGGAGACAGGTCAATGCAACCATTGAAACATTGCATTCAGTACTAATTGAGCTTTATAATATGGAAGGATAATCATTATTCTTCGTGAGCCTGCATGAAACCCTGGATTAACAAAGGCCTGCTTCTACCCGACCAGAAATAAAAAAATTCAGAATCTTTTCTTACAACCCTGGTATTCCTTTTACAACAATAAGGAATTCTTAAAAGCTTCATGATGCTTACAATTGATTTTTTCCTCTTTTGACACATTTTAGACCATATGCAAAGAAAACAAAGCCCATCGCCCATTCAATATGACAAAAATGGGCCACACATACAAGAAGATGCCTTGGTGGAGTAATATTTCATTGAAGTCTTGGTGCTTTGAGCCATGCCACCATCGCACCAGTGGAAAACCTACATAATACAAGCTGGCAGAGACACTCATCAGACTAGAAGAGGAGCCCTGTAACATTGCAAAAGAAATATCCTCAAAACTAGAGGATGAAAATACAAAGCAAAGGTAGGTAATGTCAAAATGAAAGGAGAAGCTTATGGAGCAATATTGTAAGTAGAGCGGGGGGCGCATCTTCCATACTCAAGATGAATTTCAAATGCTCTACATTTGAACCATCCACCCCCTACCTTCATTGTTCTCTTTCCCCTTCCCCCTTCCTCCTAGTCGTTTGATGGTGAAGGGATGAAGATAGGTAGCCCATGAAAGATGTTTTCCATTTGAAACCACCTTTCAATGTCCCTTTGACTACCATCTAAGCTTTCAATATCCCTTCGGCTACAAAGCAGCCCACTGAAATATTCTCCAACCCGTGTCATAGAATTTGCACCTCGTGAATTCACAGTTCTCTACATATGAACGCTCCATCTGAGACTCTATTTGAACCAGTGCCAATACGAGCCTCAACACAGTGCTTAATCATTATATGGTCATTTTCCTTGATTTGGGGGACTCCAAACCTCCTAAAATAGCCTAGATTTATGCTTGCAAGCAATCTTTTCAGCTTTTATTATTATCAAAACATTAAGACTTGTTCTTATCAACCACAACTGCCAGCTTGGGTTTCTTCAATAACACTCCAACAACCATATTCATGCACTTTTCATGTTGTCGTTCTCAATCCCTCGAGCTTTCCGCATATGAAATTCTCTGAACATCCTGTTCGGAGATAATCTCGTGCAGGTGATTTGCCAGGACTGACTTTTACTTCAAAATATCACCTCCTGCGTTACCAGCACCTTTTACATGCTTTTCCTTGTATGCCTTATCCATTAATCTACATCTTCCTTAGCGAACTCACAAACTTTGACTGTCCTAATCATTGCCTCTTTTGTCTATCGTGGCACCACAGAGCAACGGACAGCTCATTATCCACCTGCATGCAATAGTATATCTAACGCCTTTGATTGGCACACATGTTCCATGTCAACATCAGTTCCCATCATATACCTCTCTTCCTTGACCAGACCATCCGCACTAGATTATCCTAGAAAACATTTTCTCTCATTGTATTGTACGGTTCTTAGCTGATCATGTACCTTTTCTTCCACTCCTCACCACAAACCTGCATACGTTACCAAACAGTAAAATTTCAAGGGTGTCGCCTCTTTCCACATACCCGCATGGCGATACAATGAATCTTATTATTAAAGTGGTAATGCAGGGCTCCCTTTGTATTTTTCGCACTAGCCCGCACACCCACATGTTGACTTAGGAAATACTTGGTAGCTTCACGAGGTGATGAAATACACGAAGGTAGAGAATTAAGACCAGAGAGGCAACACAGTGGAATACTAAATTCATCAGTCCTAACAGTTCTCTTAGTTGTCTTTCTTATATGCATATTTCCAGTTTATGATTTCCCACTTCTATAGTATCATGTGTCTTTTTAAGATCTACAGGAATCTGAGCTTTTATTTGAAATATGCTGCCAAAGCTGTATATATTCCATCCTTTAACTTTATTTTTCATTTCTTTAAGGTTTTTTTATCTATTTCGTATAGCGGAGTACCTTGGATAGTTCAAGTTGATATTCATTCCTTCCCTTCCATGCTCTTGTAGCGTCACTACCTCACCTGGGCGTCTTGAACAAGAAATAAAGACGGAATTTTAGAGCTGCTACTCTCCATTGTTGGGTTTAAATAGGTTGAATAATTGAAAAAACCTAAAAGAGTAGATGTAAATGAGTTGTCAAAGTGTAGTTGTGAATAAGTTGTGTTAATTAATTAATTGGATATATATGGTTTTATTGGGAATGATTATACATCCCATGTTTGAATTTCAATAAAGAAATAGTAAGTTATTAAAAAAAAAATCAAATCTGTTGGAACATGTCTGAGAATGCACATATTTTCATAGAAAATTGAATCATAAGTGATATCAATTATATATTGTCAAATATTTTGGAATATGTGGAAGATACATGATAAGAAGATTGGAGAATGCATCCGCATTCATGCAAGATTGTATCATTTGTCAATATCTAACTATATTAAACCAATCTGCCAAAACGAACCCTAAATTCGATAAAGATTGTGATAATTATACAAATTTTAACATTGTATAAGATTTGCATAAAAATTGTACCTTATTGTATAATTTACAATCCAAATTAAAATATTTTTCTCTCGTCGCTTGTGGGATTTAAATAGGGTGGGTAACATAAAAATAATTCAAAGAGTAGTTCTAAATAAAATATATGAATTAAATGGATATATGTGGTTATATTGAAAATTATTGTATATCGCATGCTTGAATTTTAACAACGAAAAAGTAGTACTATTAGCAAACAAATTTTAAGTATCTGGGAATATGTATAGAAATAAATTAAGATAGATTTAAATAAGTTGGAATATGTGGAAGTGGAGATATAATTCTAGAATGAACCTATTTCAATAGAAGATTGCAACATGAACAAGATAAGATATATATGATCAAATATTTTGGAATGTGTTGAGGAGGAGATACATGAAGGGTGGGTGGTGCAACCACTTTCATAGAAGTTCTTACAATTTATTTATATATTGTACTAGTTGTATAAAAATTATATCTTTTTATATAATTTACAATTTAAAAGGGATGAATGAAATAAAAAAATGAAAAAAGTAATTAAAATATAGTTGTAAATAAATTAGACTAATTAAATACATATCATTTTTATATGTGGTTACATTGAGAATTATTATATATTTCATGCTTGAATTCTAATAAAAAAATAGTAATATCTATTAGAAAATAAATTTCAAATGAAATAGATAAGATAGATTCAAATGTGTATGGATTGTGGGTAGGTGGAGATATACAAAGGATTCAAGAATGAACCTATTTTCATAGGAAGTTGTATCTTGATAGAGATAGGAATGGACCTATTTTCATAGGAGGAAAGTTAAAGAGGCCATTGCTATTATTCATCACCCCTCCAATCTTAATCGAGATGGTGGGTTAAACCTCAGTATCTCGTGGTACCCTCTGCTTTCTATCCTCCAGTATCATCCTCCCCCCCCCCCACCTTGACTTCTCCCCCTCTTTCTTTTTCCTTTGTGCATCTCCCTCCCCCCCTTTGGTTTATCTGCATATTTGTATATTTTCAATTATATATACGTATATAGATATATAGATATATATATTTATATATGCATATGTCTATCGGTATATATAAATGCTTATATACATATATGTTTTTGTGTCTATCTTTTGGTATAGGTATATGTTTATATATATATATATATATATATATATATGTATATATACATATATATATATATGTATATATACATGTATATATACATATATGTATATATACACATATATATATATATATATATATATGTATATATACATTTAGATATATATTTTTTGACTTAATTTCTTTTATTCTTTTTTGTTTTTTAGTGGTTTTGTTTGTGTTGCTTGGCTTTCCTTTTTCTTTTCTTTGGGTGGTTATTCCTAGGAGTTTTTTGGCCACCCATCCTTCAGGTGGTCTTTTTTCTTTTTCTTTTCCTTTCTTCTTGTTCCTCGTGCCCTCCCCCACCCTACTCCTCTTTATATTTTATCTCAAATTTGCAACTCAACATCTTTCATGTCTTTGGAATTCTTTTCATCCTGATGATGAATCACGGAGTGTGATTCAAAACATTGATGGGAAAAAAATACATTAAAAAAAGATATATATAGTCATATAGGTTGGAATGTTGAGAGGAGACGTGTGAAGGATTGTGGAATGTACCCACTTCATTAGAAGATTTTACCATTAGACAATATGTAGTTATATTTTAAACCATTCTCTCAAAATAAGTCATGGATTGATAGGAATTAGCATAGATATGTAAATTTAACTAAGCCACATGAAAAGTTATGATTAGTCCTTCAAGATGTGGGATCCCCTATGTGTCTACATATAATATGTGCATACAGTAATAAATCAAAACACAATACCAAGTCATTCTATAAGAAGCTACATGCATCAAACATATTATGAACAAGGTTCGGGTTTTTTTAGGAACCTAGAAAATAGAACATATTATGAACTAATGGGTATGAAGCCCAAAGATGAAGGTAGAACTAAACCTATGGACCTTTTTAATATATTATTGTATATCACCTTGGATTAATACTTTCTTTTATTCAATATATTTTTCCAAATGATTGATCCCTTGGCAATGATGGGGAGAATAAATCATCCCTTCTTGAATATTTAGGCTGGGCAGTCTTTGTCTAATCATTTCTTTTGACAGAAGGTTCCAACCAATCTTAGCCAGGAGGGAGTTGTTGAAGGATTGTAATTTCCTAAGCCCCAAACCCCCTAGAAATCTAGCCTTGCAAATAGTACTTCAATAAGGATTGTACCTTTCCATCCTGCCAGCTTCCACCGTATTCTTTCTATGATTCTAAACCAATAGTTATGAGATACTTTCCTTGTTGCTAAAGGCAACCCCAAATAGGTACCAGGTAAGGACTTATTTTAATAACCAAGAATGTTTGTTATTTTGTTCTATAACCTGTCATTAGTATTGAAAAACTATAGGATACGTTTGTTGTAATTGATATGTTGTCATGAAACTTGGGAATATCTATTTAATATGACTTTCCATTGTTGGTCTTCTTGGATTGACAAATGCCTAAGAAGGATGGTATCATCAACAAATTATTGGTGAAAAGAGGGAGGGAGCGATGAAGCAGTATGAACGCCTTTAAGAATTTTTTGACCAATGAGTTTATCAATATTTCTACCAAGGACCTCATCAACAATAATAAAAAGGTAAGGAGAGAGAAGGTACGCCAATATTTAAGGCCTCCTTATTAGGGAAGAAGCTCCTAGAAATACCATTAACCAAAACTAAGAATCTTGGGGTGGTAACACATTCCTCTAAAAGTTGTATAATTATATCTTACAAACCAAAGTTTTGGAGTGTGGTAAAAGGGAATTGAGAAGAGAATCTATCATAGGCTTTTTAAATATAAATTTTAAGAGTCATACCTATATTCTTGTTATTTTTCATAGAGTGGAGAATCTCATGGGTCATTAGAACAACATCCAATATTTGTCTTTGCTGGACAAATCCTTTTTGGTTTCTAAAACAAAGGTTGCGAAGACGAGGCTTCAAATAGTTAAGTATTAAATTAGAGAGGATCTTGTAAACTATGTTGCATAGACTTGTCGATCTTAAATCCAAGAAGCATTTAGAATTCTTCTTTGGGGACTAATGCAATAAAATTACATTTTAATTGCTTTAGGATTTTTTAAGAATCTCAAAAATCTTTAGTTGAAGAAATTACATCCTCTTCACCAATTTCCCAATACTCTTGGGAGATATTTGGAGGGAAACCATAAGGTCCAGGTGCTTTGAATGCAATAAAAGATAAAACAATAGCTTTGAATTCATCTTTAAAAATATCCTCTGTTGCCCTCTTTAGTCAAAGTCTTGGGGATGACATCAAAAATTAAATTGTATCATGTTAGTCAACTTCCCTCACATTGTCTCTGTAAGTTTCCTAAAAGAATCAAACAACAACCTATCCAATTTTCTCGTCATTGTCCCATAATTTCCCATTGCTATCAATTATTCTTCTTATAGTGTTCCTTTTTTCTATGTTTCGTGTTTGGTTGGTGACAAAATCTAGTATTCCTATCCCCATCCTATAGGCATTGAATTTTGGATTTTCGCTTCTAGTATATTCCTTCTTTTACCAAGCAAATCTAATCTTCTCTCAATTGTCTTTCTTATAGGTATATTTATAGCTCGTGATTACCCACTTGAACCACAACATCATATGTCTTTTTGAGATCTACAGGAATACGAGCTTTTCTTTGAGAGATGCTCTCAAAGGTGTATATATTCCATCTCTTAACTTAATTTTTAATTTTTTAATTTTTTGAGCTATTTTGTATAGTGGAGTACCTTAGATAGGGATATTGCACTAGGTGATGATGAGACATTTGAAATTTGGGTGTAGAGATCACATGATTTCAAATATAAAAGGATACAGACCTATTTTAGGAACAACTTCCCAATTTAAAAGAAGAGGATTGTGATCAAAACAATTATGGGTAGAGCTGTGAGAGTTAAGTTTTAGAGAATATTTTAATCATTAGAAATCAAAAACCTGTTAAGCTTCACTTGATTAATATCAGATCAAATCTTTTAGGTCCATATCCATTCATAATATTGTTTAGGAAATCTACAAAAAAATGTGATGTGTGTAGGTCTTTCTTTCCTCAAGTATCAATTTCTATATCAATTTTCGTCCCCCTATATTTTACATTTTTGTTGCCTACCAGTGTCTAATTAAACTCTTGGTTGATTGGGGGATTGGTTTCAGGTGACTATTTAAATTAATCCAAACTTCTGCTAAGTTGTTTGACTTTATCAGAGTTTGAGAATCCACCAAGTTAACATTAAGGTCCTTAACTAGGGACTCCACTTCTTCAAATCTTGACTTTAAAGAAACTTGGTTGCTATGTTCTTCCTTATTTGGTTCTTGGTGGTCACCTCTTTGGTCTTATCCTCAACAACTGGGTCCGTCTTTCATTTTTCTTTTTATTCCTTATATTGCTCTTAAGGGTTTTATCTCATTTCTTTTATCCTCACTAATTGGGTCCATCTCTTTATTTTCTATTTATTTAGGTTATCTTCATAGATTTCTCTAGCTACTATATTCGAACCAAGGTTAACAACATGCATTGGTATTTCAAGAACAAGGGGAAAAATTATGGTTTGATATACTAACTTTTGGAGGAGATTTTATCTGAACTTGGATCTAATTGAAGCCTAAGATACATGTGTAGGATGGATTTTGTGAAGAACTGTAACTTGGAACATCATGTTCCAATAAGGCCAAGAGTCCCAAATCAACTATTACAAAAATAGTGGAAGGGGAAAACAACAAGAATAATGAAATGTGGAGTTAGAAGTAAAATTTCTAAGTTCCTGTTGGGACACATGGTTTGATGGAGAATTGAAATAGGATTCCAAGGAGGAGAAGAAAGGTGCAAGAGTGTAATGTAGTAAATTGTATCCCCTTACTATTGAACATTGTATTTGGACCCCTACTTTAGTGTACTTTTTCTAGATCATTTTAGGCCTATTTGGGCACTATCCTACCCTACAATTTCATTACTAGTCTCGCAATTTAACTGTCATCAAATAGTTAAATTAGGACATGATCTAACCTCAAATACCATGAGATTTTTGGCTCCCTTTCAAAGGGCCTATTTTGGTGGAACCAAGGTGTCAACCAACCATGTCTTGCAAAAGTTGCTCCAAGATTGCAGGCATTTCTAGTATAGGCATTCATAATTTGGAATTTAGTCCCAATTTTGGTACTTGATTGTTTCATGTTGGCCTAAACTCAAAAGTGGCCTAAACTAGATCCAAGAAGAAATCAATAGTATACTCCAATTCAATCAAGAAATCCTTAGCTACTTTGATGAGTTTCTTTCTGTGTAAATACATTTTCTGATCAAAAGAAATAAATCAGAACTTCTAGACTCACTTGTTTGAATTTGGAAGACATTGATAATCCACCAGGTTAAAGTTAAGGTTAAGGTCCTTAACTAGGGATTACACTTATTATTTTTTGTATTAGATAAAGGAGATTCTTAAAGTCTTGAATCTATAGAAACTTGGTGGTTATTTCTTTCCTCATTTGGTTCTTGGAGGTTATCACTTTGATATTATCCTCAACAACTACGACAATCTTTCCTTTCACTTATTCTTCCTTATATGGTCCTTGAGGTTTCATCTCGCTGGGTTTATCCTCACTAGTTGGGTCCATCTCTTTCATCTTCTATTGATTTAAGTTATCTTCCTAGATTTCTCCTTCTTCTACTATACTAGAGCCAAGGCTAACAACATTCATTGGTATTTCAAGCACAAAGGGAATAAAATTATGGTTTGAGATACTAGTACAAGGGGAAAACAATAAGAAAAATGAAGTGTGGAATTGTAACTTAATTTTTTAGGCTCGTGTTGGGACAAAAGGTTTGATGAGGAATTAAAATAGCATGCCAAGAAGGGAAAGGAATGTGCAAAAGTGCAATGTAGTAAATTGTATCCTTTTACAATTTCACAATCTTTTTGGGCACCTAGTTTAGTATGGTTTTTTAGATCATTTTTTAGACCTATTTGGACTCCATCTTGCACTACAATTGAATTACTAATCTGGAAAGTTAACTATCATTAGAACCATTACTATTATTGCCATTAACACTAGCACCAAAACTGCAACATTCCTAACCCTAACATTGTCCAATTTCATTTTCTTTGCCATTTTTTCTTCCTCTTCCTCTTCCTTTTCTAAAATTTCACCTCAATCACACAAATGCAGATGTAGATGCAGATGCTCAAATCAACTCACATAAACATCATTAAAAATCATGGGCATTCTCTTATTTGCATCACCAACTCAGCCTCCAATTTATCCTTTTCTTACATCAAAAGCAACACGGAGATAAGGATGCAAATCAACATTTAGCGTATACAAGAATTTTAAAATATGTCTCATACAACCAAGAAGCATAGTAGAAACCCTAAAATCACTTTGGATGGTGATGTCTCTCATTATTAAGTCAAAAAATAAAACAATTATAAAAATTTTGTGCATTGTATGTTATATTTTTTATATTAGTTGACCATTAAAATAAGTTTTGGGATTCAATTGATTTAGAATAATTAATAATATTTTGAAATAAAGTGGATCAAGTAATATTATACAGATATAGTCACGACATAAATAGTAATAAATAAATACAAATTGATTGATTATGAGTGAAAATTGTTTGTGGAACATAGTTTGTTCTAGGTTTAATTCAGATGTGGACTTTCTTTGTATCCATATACTTAACATAGATAATTTATGTCATGGCCTTCTCGCTACTAATATAATAAAAGACAGATAATTTATGTCACTCATAATTTTTCTATTATATTGATAATATTTTAAAGTATCTTGACAATCAACAAGCTTAATGCATGCACATTAAATCTAAAATAAATGCTAATACAACACATGTGCTAAGATGTGTTTTTTATCAAATAAGACAAATGTGCAAGATTGTTATAGACAATTATCTGAAATATTCAATCCATTTTTAGTTGTCTCCTCTAAAGTGAATGCTAATTGTTACCTTTTTATACATGAATATAACACCAAAAATAACAAAGCCAAGGTCACTCCAAAGTCTCCAATAAAAAATTATGAAATCCTTTGGGTTTTATTGCATACCCATATTTTTCATCAACATTTCGGATCATACTCTATGATTCATCATTGTAGAAAGCCGAAAGAAAAAATAAATAAATAGAGATTGATGGAATGTGAAAATGGAATGTCTCTAAATATTTTATTCATTTTATACAATTAAAATGATCAAGATCAAGTCTACTAGGATGACCTCATACACAAACATCATATGGATCAATCAACCAAGTTGAATAAATGTCCAACAAGATTGATGATGTCAAACTGAGTACAGAACTATATAAATGCATTAAGGCATTACTCCAAACTAAATATAAAACTAGATGGATAATACATTGGGATACATTTTTCACCATTATCATAATAAACTTTTGATTATTTCTCTTATTGATTAGTAGTAGCTTTCTTTATATAATATATAATATTTGTACGAATGATATTAATTTGGTTTGGAATTCTTTCAAGGATTTAATCCACGATTCAATGTTCTAAAGATTGTCTTCCCAATTGAAATGGCAATACAATCAACCACCAGATAATCATCATGCAAAAAGAGCTGCTATGTAATTGCAACTCTTCTCCACAACCCTTAAGCCTTCACATTTGAGACACACTGCCTCTGCAATTAGTTTAGGGTAATCTTGAATTCGGTTCTCCCAATATTAACTTCACCCTTTCTCCAAGAATTGTTGAATTTAGCTAACAGAGTGTGGTTGTAGTTCCCCTCATGACTTCAAAAAATGAAATGAGCCCATCTTCTTTAAATAGATTCTAAAGCTCATCATTCTGCACTGGGTCATCATACTTCGGAAATTTTCATGGGTCCAATTTTTTCAATGCTATCTCTTATAATGCCTCTACAAGCCTTGAATAAACAGCAATATATAAGCAACAAAACTAAATTCAAACTGCTTATTATAGAGAAAGGAGCTGAACAAATAAACCAACATTTCAAATGATGAAAGGTGATGATATTGGTACCATGCTCCCAATAAACACATGTGAACTGGCAAATAATTAAAACACCACATTTCCTAAAATAACCTTTACATGGCCTATCATCCTAGAAAATCCAATTGATATTTCACTCATTTAATAAAGTATTTTTTTGGATATTTAAACTACCAACTGTCGTTGGCATCACGACCTTGCCATTAGTGTCAAAATGACTCCCAAACACAACCAAGAGCCAAATCTTCATCATTATAACATTATTCCTTTGTAAGGACATTTTAGTCATGAAGGATCTATCACTTGAAGTTCTATGTCTATCCATACTGTCACTTGTCATTGCTAAGATTTATTTTAATCTAATAGAGCATTGGTTAAAATTCAAATTTCACCTGCAGCCCTATTGCTTTCCCTGTAGATATAGATATATAGCTTTGGGTTGAGGAAAGCTCCTATGTATAGACCTAATTTCCTCCATTATGATTCTAATTTTTCATGGGCCTACAACCTCCCCATTAAGGATATTGATTATTAATTTCAAAGCCTCCTCAATTACAATTCTTTGGAAGTTCAGCTCCTTTAATCTTTTTAGCACCCTTCATGTAGCTCTAGCTTCCACTCTGTTATTTGAGCCCACTCCTAACACTACGATTATTTCTTTCTTTCCACAACCCCCAACAAACAAAAGGATTTGGGATTTGTCTCCTTGATCTTCTTGTGCTATTAGTCGATTATAGTAACCTAGCCAAACAGAACATTACAAAGAATGAATAATGGAGGAAAGTGCTTCCTGTGAGAATATTTATAAATATGATTTTCTCTCTACACCTTTCCTTTTCATATATGTGCTAGCTTGCATATGTGGTGGGCCCTCTCTATAAAGATTGAATAGCTATTCAAAGACCAATTAGCTACCTAACATGTCCATTTTCTATTTGAAACAATGAGAAAATATGAATATCAAAACTTTATCTAATGCATCCATCAATCCATTAGTAATCAATTATATGAGTAGATATGAGAGAATTCAATGAAGGCCATAGATCTTGCACTTAGCTTTCAGAGGGTGTAACGAGAATATTTGGGCCCTCGATGTTTCCAAAATAACAAGTGACATTTTTTCTACAAAAGGGTACTATGTAAGAAGGGAATTGTGTGGACATGTAAATAATGTTTTAATAGTGTCTATAAAAAATATTAATACATTTAGTTATAGGGAAGGCATTTCTAGTCATGAGAGAAACATTGTCAAGCCATGAGATGAGAACAAAGTATTTACCTTGTGAAGCATTTGATAAAGGTGTAAATAGGCATTTGATAAAGGCAATGCCTTGGACACAAGCAAACTAAAATTTAATCCTCAACAAAGGGGGATAGTACAATCATTCATTCACAAACCAATGTGTCCAGCACTAACCATATAAATATGTCTATGGATATAAGCTCTTTGATCTATTTGACCATTTTCTATTTTAAGAATTTAGAGTTATAATTCTCTTCACAAAAATAACACAACTAGAATTTTTTCTAATAAAAATCCTTTCTTATAGAAAACATATTGATCAATATAGTTATCTCCAAACCTCACTAATTCACTTGTCCCCTGTATTACTATTTGAAAATGTCACCTACGTGACTATATGAAAAATAGAATTCTACTCCACATTATAAATATATGTAGGTGGAGATATGATTCGATAACGAACCTATTTCAATAAAAGATTGAAACATGAACAAGATAAGATAAGATATATATAGTCAAATATTTTGGAACAACAATTTAAACTTGTTGGATAGCGGCCACATAGTGAAAATAAAGGTTGAAACAAATGAACAAGGATTGTAAGTATCCTGCTCAAACACACAAACAATAAACCATTCAATTCAATTTATTTTGATGAGGCAAAGGTAATAGAAGGTGGTTGCTAGCATGTGGCGGCACAATATCCAATCTGATGTTGCAGCACTTAGGGCTGTCTGTGTATCCTGTACAGCCGCCATCGTTAACGCACAGGAATTTAAAGCATGGCCTGCTTGCGCCGAAGCTGCTAATATTGGTCATAAAAGTATGTCATTTTATTTTGAAACAAATGGGTAATGTAATGTTTTAAGACATTCTTACATCATAAGATTTCTTTTAACATTACTTTCAGTTTGGTCTAAAACCGACTTCAAATTACAATGAAGGCAATAAGTAGTCCTAAGCTTTTAATATTATGCTCTCAATCATAATTGTTAAAACAATGATAGATGTAGGCAAAGGCATTACATTAATTTTTAAAATTATAATTATCGTATATTTTTATCCTTACCATATGACTAGGATTATTATTGATATTGCCTACTCAAAATAAATAGTTACATTTAGTATAAAGTATGCATTATACAATGCCGAAATTTCAAAAATAACTTTTATCCCTTTTTTGCATTTTTGGCTTTATTTTTTAATCCAATTTTCCCCAATTTAAATCCTCCATTTTTAAGAAAAAACAAGTCATACTTTTAGTTTGCCAATCTTTTTCCTAGAAAGCTTTTTTGGGCTATGGTATAGATATGTATATTGGTGAGGCAATACAATAATAGAAAGTAGATAAATATAATGAGGTTATTTTGGCTTGATTACAAATGTTTTATGTGTTGTATTTTATATTTCTTATATTAGTTGGTGATTTAAGTTTTAGGGTTCAATTAATTTAGATTAACTAATATTTTTTGGAATACAATGAGTCAAGTAATATAAGGTGAGTATAATCACACCATGAATAATTAAATAAAATTAATTAATTCTATTAGTAACAATTGTTTTTAGATTAATGCATATGATGATATTTATATGCACTTTATGGATACAAACAATAATGTGTGGATGAAGATTACAATATTCTATTCTCTATATTAGCTCAACATTGTTTGTTCTAGATCTAGTTAATGTGCAAACTTGCTTTGTTTCCTTAAACTTAACTAGTTCAATACATGCACATTAAATCTAAAACACATGCTTAGATGAGTATAAATATGGGTGATTGTTTTAGATGATGCTCTGGAATATTCATTTCATCTCTTGTTGTCTCCACTAAAATGAATTCTAATAGATATATTAATGGATGCAAGCAATCATCGTGGATCAAAATCACAATATCGTCTGCTCTATGTTAGCTCAACGTTTTTTGTTTTAGATGTAGTTCACATGCAAACTAGCTTTGTATCCATAAACTTAACTACTAAGTATTTTTTTTAATTTCGCTCTACAAACTCTCAAAACATAGATTTCTTAAAATCGATAAACTGTACTCATCAAACTCATCTCATGCTTATATGTGGTTATATTAAATTTTTTTATAGTTATAGTGTCTAGCTATGTGAAAAATAGCATTCTACTCCTTATTATAAATAGTTTAAAATATCAGAATAATTGACAGGCCCAAACACAATCTCAAGAGACACAACATTTGAGGTTGACAGTAAATCATTTTCTACCAACAAATAGTTTTTGAAAACCTAAAGGGAGATAAGTGAAGAGAAATTTATCAAAATTCTTTTCCCAGCCTGCCAATGAGATTCCTTTGGTAATTCCATAAACCTGGAGATCAAACTGACACCATACATTATAATTGGCCTCATGGTTGTTAAATACATTAAACTCCCAACCATTCTTTTATATAATGTGGGATCTACAGATAGTTCTTCATCTTCCATGCTTAGTTTCAATCCAGTTGTGACAGGTGTAGGTGTTGGTTTGGATTTCAACATGTTGAACCTCTTCAAAATCACATTAGCATACTTAGGTTGACAAATAAATATTCCAGCACTAGACTGATGGACTTCAATACCAAAAAAATATCTCATAAGCCCTAAATCAGTCATTTCAAACTCACTTTTCATTCTTGTTTTGAAAGCATCAATGTTCAGATCACCAGTGAAGATCAAATCATCTACATACAAGCATACAAGAGTCGGCTCACAACTACTCCTTTGAAATATATCTTGAATCAAGTAAGAGTCTATCCGGCTGTATCAAGCTCTTTGAGCTTGCTTTAATCCATACAATTCCTTTTGCAACCTATATACTTTGTCTTCTTGTCTTGAAATCAGATACCCTTCAAGCTACTGAACATACACTTCTTGTAGATAGCCATTCAAAAAGGTTGATTTCACGTCCATTTGGTATACCACCCACTTATTATGAGCAGCAATTGCCAATACTATTCTGATTGTATCCATCTATGCAACTAGAGAAAATGTTTCATTGAAGTCAATTCTGAGCTATTATGTGAAACCTCTTGCATCAAGCCTTGCCTTATGTTTTTGCACTTTTGCATCAACATCATGTTTTGTCTTGTAAGTCCATTTGACACTTATAGCATCTTTTCCTTCCGGAAGATCTACCAACTCCCATGTTTTATTTTTCTTAATAGATTCAATCTCTTCATCCATGGCATGTGCCCATTTATCATCATTCATAGCTTCTTCAAATGTTAAAGGATCATCAACTTGAGAGAATAAAGCAAAAACTGCAAAAGAAATTGTTAGATCAACATTATAAAAATTACTCAACCTTCTTGTCTTTCTTGGTATCGATCTTACTAGTTTATGATCCGAAGTCATTGAACTGGTTGGACTGCTACTAGCTGATGTAGTTGGAGTTGTAGTTGGAGTTTATTGTGGTATAGATTGCAACCTTGAAGATCTTCTTGATATAGATGAAAGTGCAAATTGTTCTACTACATGTGATGTTTCCCCAAGAGTAGAAGAAGGTGTCAGTTGAGGTGCATTTGATATTGGAAACACTTCATCATGAGGAACAATAGGTGTGATGTTCACTGTCCTCTCTATAGTTCCATACCATGCTTCATCTTCCACAAATTGCACATCTCGATTGCTTATAACTTTTGTAGTTATGGGACTAAACAACTTGTATGCTTTTGTATCCTCAGAATAACCAATAAATATATGTTTCTCTCCTTTAAAATCTATCTTCTTTCTTAACTCATAAGGGATATGGGCATATGCAACACAACCAAAAACTTTTAAATGAGAAACACTATGTTTCATACCTGTCCAAGCCTCTTGTGGTACTTTGTTCTTTACACTCTTAGTCGGACATCTATTCAAAATATAGACAGCAGTTGCTACTGCCTCAGCCCAATATTCATTAGGCAAATGTTTTGTTGCTAGCATGCTACATGTCATCTCCATTATAGTTTGATTCTTTCTTGCTGCCATACCATTTTCTTGAGGTGTGTAGCAGGCTATGAATTGTTTATGAATGCCATCTTCTTTGCAAAAATTCATAAAATCATTTGAGATATACTCACCACCTCTGTGCCATCTCCATTGTAGTTAGATTCTTTCTCTCTAGTACACCATTTTTCTGAGGTGTGTAGAGGGTTGTGACCTGTTTATCAATGCCATCTGCTTTGCAAAAATTCATAAAATCATTTGAGATATATTCACCACCTCTGTCAATTCTTAACAGTTTGATTTATTGACCACTTTTCTTCTCTACAAGTGCCTTGAACTGCTGAAAGTAAGACAACACTTTTGATTTATCTTTCAAAAATGAAGCCCAGGTTTTTCTTGTGAAATTATCAATAAATATAAGAAAATAAGTAGAACCTCCTATAGACGGTGTTTGCATCTTCCCACAAATGTCTGAATGTAAAATTTCTAGTGGCAGTCGCGCCCTTATTGGTTTTCCTACTAGAAATGATTCTCTATGTTGTTTACCTAGAATATACCCTTCACATACTCTTTCTGGTTTCTCAATAAATGGAAAACCTTTAAGCATGTTCTTTATGTGCAACGATTTCAATGCTCCAAAATTCAAAATGCCCAAATCTGAGATGCCACAACCATGATTCATCCTTTACAACTGATTGAAACACTGTTTGAATTTCTTTGTCATTATCTATTTTTTTTAGCACTAGATTGACATGCTTCATAATTTTCAGAATTTGTTTTAACTTCTAATTTTGTATTTTATTCCTTAAAGGCAACTCTTTTTGATTTTCCACTCACATTAGGTCTTATCCTCAAAGGAGACATTATGTTATTGGGGAAATTTCAATAATTACACACTCATTGTTCTCCATATAAACTCTATATCCTTTTTATACCAACTGGCCAATACTCATTAAATTAAGTTTTAGGCCAACAACATAGTACACATCTGGCATAACACACTGCTCCCCCTTAAGGGTTAGAATATCAACTATCCCTTTACCCAAAACAGTGACCTTATTGTTGTTACCAAGACTGACATTAGTTTGAATTGACTCATCCAAACTAGAAAATAACTCAACATTGTATGTCATGTTATTAATACAACCAGAATCCAAATACCATATGTCACTTGGGCTTTCTTGGAGGATATTTCACTCAATAGAAGAATTTGTAGTAAGTGACTTGGCCATCTTAGTGCATGCAATTAACAAAGTGGTCTTAGATGTGTTATTTGACTGGTTCTGACTTTGCTTCTGCTAGTTATACTATTTCTTTTTACATTTATTGGCATAATTCCCAAACTTCTTACAATCATGGCACCAAATATGTGACTTATCAAACTTTTGGACACTTGGGTGACTGAAATTTTGGTTTTGATTCCTACCACCAATATTTGCATAAACACTATTATGTCCACCTCTACCTCTAGGACTAAACTTATGGCTTCCTCTTCCACGACCTTGAGATGAAAATGCAAACCAAAAGCAATGCCCATATGAGGATGCTAATCAATAAATCAAAATCTATCTCATACAACCGAGAAGGACAGTAAAAACCCTAAAATCTTGGTCCAACTTCAATGTCTTTGAAAAGCCGGCGAATAAAACATGTTACCCTAAAATTGTTCGTCTCAAATCTATCAAAATCTATCCTGGTAACCTCTCCCAAACCTCTGGCTCCAACTAAGTCTCATGCAGAGCCTTCTAGCCTTTCGTGAAGACAAGGGGGTCGGTTTGCCATTCCAAGCCTTCTCACTACATTATAAGCCTCAATACAAGGACCCACCTATGTGCGAGGTACATTATCTTATTAATGTTATGAAACTACCTACCTAATCAATTCATTAGATTACCAGTTAGTATCTGAATTTCACTAGCTCATAATACCTACCACTTTGGGTGCAACCCCCAAGTGAAAGCCATTCTCTCAAAGGACACTACACAAGCATGGTCACTCCTAGAGGACTCTATGGTGAAGCAAATAGCCATAACACCACTATCAGAAACAAGTGGTCAAACAAGTACATACTGACTCTTGACTAACCATAAGGCAAAGACACTACATGGTTGAGACAATGGAGGCAACATATATCACTTGCTCAAAGGTATCAATTACACCACCATAGGATGACTGAACCACAGACCAAAATATCACAATAAACACTTGCAAGGATAGCTAAATACATCAAATCCGTACTCAGACAATCTTTGAAAATATCAGCATCATAAACACTTACAACATGATTGATTGAAAATTAAGTAAAACACTCCTTTCCAACAGTCACATCTAATCAATTTCCAAATCAATAATCTACCCATTTGAATCTCTAATTCATGCCTTAATTTTCATTGATAAATTTATTAACCACATAATAAAAATAACTTAAAAATCACATTACATCACGCAATACCACTTTAAACATTTCATTTATAAAATTTAAGTTCTTTACACAAACTAGTTTGGAGATCGGTGAGGGCTCAAAGCTAAGCGAGGGTCAAACCAACCCATGGTTGTGCTACTACTGGGGCAATACACCACTTACCGGTAGTGCTGCTACCACTAGTAACACTACCGTTACCAACCGGTAATCCTTACCACTTCAAACCAGTAACACTTACCACTTCCAACCAGTAACACTTACCACTTCCAACCAGTAACACTTACCACTTCCAACTGGTAACACTTACCACTTCCAACCGGTAACACCTACCACTTCAAACATTCCATTTCCAGAATTATTTCACGAGCACACACATACAATGCAAAATTCCAAAATTTGAAGGAAGAGTTTACCAGCAAGGTAAATGGTGAAATAGACACACTAGAAATAATAGCTAGCCAAATCATGACAGAATAAAAACAAGTATGCACCCAACAAGCCCAATATAAAATTCTTTCCTTCCAAAGAAGAGGTAAATCAAGAAATTGCTTGCTATTAGCAAATAACACACATCAGAGAAGAAATGAACAAATTCCTTTCCTGAATGAAACCATATGCTTATAGCATCACACAATCAACTATATCAGACAATCTTTCTTCCATTTCAACATTCCAAAAAGAATGTACAGGCAGAATACATAAATTTCCATACATAGGAAGCAAACTGAAAATTTCAAAAAACAAATTCAAGACAAGAAGGGAACCTCCAACCTTGAAGCAATTTGCAAGCAAAAGGGATGAAGAAACTCTACTCTTGTAGCAAGGTCGAATTTCTAGCTCCTTCAGGAAGTTTTTCCAGATTTTTCTCTCCAAAAATCCTCTTCTTCTCTTCCCGTGAATTCCCAAAATATCTTTTAACCCAAGCTCTAGGTTAAAGTTTTCATCTAATCAAATTTAAATATTTTAAAACTAAAAAGGTAATTAGATTTATTTCTTTCCCAAAAATAATAATTCTTTCCAATGATTAAATTAGAAAGGCCAAATGGAAAAATAAAAAGGAAAACTTTCATTTATTTCTTTTTTCATAAATACTTCCTTCAACATAAGCATTTAACCTTTTTAAATGGCTAGGAAATTTATTTATATCATAAAAATATTAATGCAACTTACATAATAAATTAAGCCATTTAACCATTTAATCTAGCAATTCGTCAATTTAAATAAATCAATAATCACAAAGCATATTAATTAAATGATTATTCCAACATAAGATAGCATCATCCATTTAAATTAAATAACCATTTAAATAAACGGAAACACACAAAACCAAAACAGATCAAATGATGACTCTCAAATGACCAAACCAAGGCACCATGACACACATAACAGCCAGATGAGGGAAATACAACTGACTGACAACACTTACACTAGTGTAACTGTGGTCAAGCTAGGGTACAACAACTATCTCCTCCACTCCCATCAGATATATAAGGCATGCTCAGACTTGCGAAACCAGGTGGAGTCAATACCCCGTACCTACCTGGTACTAGTACCTGCAATGTCCTGCACTAAAGAACCACACGTGCATATAGACCAATATAAATACAAACACAGTAAACACACCGATGAAGGGGAATCATGACATTCCCTATCTCACCGGAGTTAGTGAAGGAAAATCATCCCCTCGCATCCAAATACACTTGCAAACACGCAACATATAAATAACATAACGCAATAGAAAGTAAAAGTGTCAATCCATGATAATGATCCATAAGATAACATTAATTAGAAGCACTAAAGTACTGCATAAATCATACACCATGAATCCAGATAAAGCATGAAATAACATCACATAATATCCGAATCAAAATAGAATAATGTTCCACAGAACAATCACTGAAGTAACTCAAAACATACAAAAGAGGCTGATTGAGGAGGGGTGCTACACAAACTGACATATCCTTCATATTTCAATTCATATAAATTCAAAAAATATAAATCAGTACTAATTAAAATTTACAATATGGAAAGATAATCCTTCTTCTCTATGAGCCTGCATGAAACCCTAGATTAACAAATGGCTTCTTCTACCCACCTAAAATACAACATTTCTAAATATTTTCTTACAGTCATAGTATTCCTATTATAACAATCAAGAATTCCCAAAATGTTCAACCTCCTTACACATGGTTTTTCTTCTTTTGACATGTTTCAGGCCATATGCAGATAAAAGAAAACCCATCTCCCATTCAATATAAGACAAACATGGGCCACACATACAAGAAGATACCTCAGTGGAGAATAATATTCCGTTGAAGTCTTGGTGTTTTGAGTCTTGCCACCATCATGCTAGTGGAAGACCTCCACAATACACGCTAGCAGAGACACTCATTAGACTAGAAGGGGAGCCTTGCAACCTTATAAAAGATATTTTCTCACAACTAGAGGATGAAAATACATAGAAAAGGGAGGTAATGGAAAAATGGAAGGAGAATCTTATTGAGCAATATTATAAGCAGAGCAAGGGGCACATCTTCCATACTCAAGATGAATTTCAGATGCTCTGCATCTGAACCATCCACCCCCTGCCTTCATTGTTCTCTCTCCCCTTCCTTCTTCCTCCTAGTTGTTTGATGATGAAGTGGTGAAGATAGGTAGCCCATGAAAGGAATTTTCCATTTGAAAACACCTTTCAATGTCCCTTTGACTACCTTCTAAGATTTTGATATCCCTTCCATTACACAATGACCAACTGAAATATTCTCTAGCCTATATCATAGAATTTCCACCTCGCAAATTCACAGTTCTTTGTACATGAATGCTCCATCTCTTCGAGTTTACTTGAACCAATGCTAATACGAGCCCCAAAATAGTGCTTAATCAATATATGGTTGTCATCCTCGATCTATGGGACTTAGAGCATCCAAAAATAGCCTACCTTTATGCATGCAAGCAATATTTTCGGCTTTTGTTCTTGTCAAATGATTAAGACTTGTTCTTATCAACTATAACTGCCAGCTTGGATTTCTTGAATAGCACTCCAACAACCATATTCTTGTACTTTTCATGTCATCGTTCTCAGTCCCTCTAGCTTTTCACATATGAAATTATATGAACATTCTTTCTGGAGTTGATCTCATGTAGGTGATTTGGCAGGATTGAATTTTACTTCAAAATATCACCTCCTACGTTACCAGCACCTTTTACATGCTTGTCCTTGTATGCCTTATCCATTAATCTTCATCTTCCTTGGAGAAATCACAAACTTTGATTGTCTTGATCATTACCCCTTTTGTCTAGCATAGCACTATAGAGCAACAAACACCTCATTATCCCCCTGCATGTAATTTTATATCTAACCCCTTTGATTGGCACACACGTTCCATGTCAGCATCAGTTCCCATCATATAGCAATCTTCATAGACCATACCATCCATACTAGATTATCTTGGAAAATATTTCCCTCATCGTATTATGGGGTTCTTAGCTAATCCTATACCTTTTCTTCCAGTCCTCATCGCAAACCCGCATACATTAACAAACAATAAAATTTCGCATTGTGGGATTATGGGAACATACCCTAAGGGTCTCGCCTATTTTTGCATGCTCACATGGCGATACAATGACACTTATTATTAAAGCAGTAATGTGAGGCTCTCTTTGTGTTTGTTGCACTAGACCATACACCTGCATGGTGACTTTGGAAACACTTAGCAGCTTCACGGGGTGATGAAATACACGAAGGTAGAGAATTTACCTGGCCAATCAGTTGTAGAATTCTAGGGAGCACCCAAAGGATGCGGTCAGTGTATGAATAAAAACCCATTAAGTAGATCTCTTATAGAGATATTACCAGCCAAATGTGTCAACAATGGAAATAAGAGCATTGAACTTTGGTGCTGAAAAACTTAGCCGAATTTGCTTCAAGGCTTGTCACTGAAGAATTAAGACTGGAGAGGCAACACAGTGGAATACTAAATTCATCAGTCCTAATAGCAGCTCTAGTTGAGGATGCATGCCCCCTACAGGCATAACAATATTCCAGATCTCTGGTTGAAGTTGACCGAATGCCAATTATCTTGGGTAGTTTATTCAAAATTTTACAAAATTCAGATCCATCCTTCCATTGGTGGCCCAAGGCCCCCAAAAAAGAAAAACAAGTTCTTTCCTTTATCAAAAACCTTATTCTCATCATGTAACAATTTGATCTCACTTGTGACATAGTTGAGGAGGACTAGAACATGAATTTTACCAATGATCCCCCTCATTATACTCATTCTTATATCACAACCAATACTGTCGTTATCATAATGATCCCTGTAAACAAATTCATAAAACATTTGCTTGCAAGGCAGCATCATACCATACTAGTCCTCTGAATCATACCTGCATCTTATGATATATATTTCCATCATCACAGGCCTCAATATTCTTTTCAAGAAACCCCTTCATATGGTATGGAAAGCAAAAACATTCATATCCAACTGCACTTCTAATATCACTATCATCATGCATTTTAAGCACAAAACTTTCATTGGAATCCTTTTGCATGTTAAGTAAACAATTCTTAGATGTATCAAAATAAAACCATTCATATGTTGGCTCACTCTATATCTACATCTAATCAGATGTACAAGAATTTCTATCTAAACTTTGAAATCTAGGTCTTTCATTACGTGTTCCCATATCGGCTAAATGAGACATGTCATGATCATCATCATTTACACCCCATGTGAACACTTCTAATTCAAACTCAAAAATATATCCTGAAACAAATTTAGAGGCACAATCAAAATCCACATAAATAACCTCAAAGACGAGCAAAAATAAAGCTACAGGGGAATTTTCTAAACTGTGAGTACTGCCATGATCCTCTTCATGATTACTGATTTTCATATTCATATCAACATAAGGCTCAGAACCCTTATTATTCATTGCATCACTATCTGCCGATTTATTTCCTTCTGGCACCTTCATGCTTAAGAAACCACCTGAATTAATTTCAAAACAATCATACCTTTCAACATTTGATTCATCCATATCTATGGTTCAATCATCTGAGAACCCTTCAGAATCACTACAATTTTTCATAGAGATTTTCATTGATTCTTGATCAACATTATCAGTGTACATACTCATATCAACACTTAGTTAATAGGAATTGTTAAATATTTCTATGCCAATGTCATCCTCAGTTAATATAAATGATTCCATTTCCACCTCAAGTAAATCATTGGTATAGCCACTTGGAAATCATCAAAATTAACCATGTGAGGGGGGTAACACTATAGCATTGCGAACCACTATCATCTTCATGGACTGTAAATATATCTATGTCGGCTTCATATGATCCATTTTGAATGTTATGATGGTGAAAAACATCACCATGGAGAAATTCATCAGCAAACCAGAAAGTGTTATTTGCGGACCTTTATAGTTTCCTATCAAGCAACTTCTGAGAATGTGATTGCAAATCAACGATAACTACATACTGCTAATCAATATTTTGGGATTTGGGTTGATTTATTTCAAACAATTGAGGAGCATAGAATTCATCTCTATATTTGAGATGATTTCTTCAAGAATATTAATATATGATGGTTTTTCATACACATCTGATACCAAAAAATGAGGTGTGATTTCTGATTAACAAATATTTTTTATTCTTAAATCCATTTCATCACCATGTGTCTTAGGAATTTCCTTAGGGAGAGTAGGGCCAACAGTTGGGGTTTACCTAGCTTGCTTAGACTTCACCTAGTTGGTGTTGCTCAATTCCACCAACCTCTCCAGGTCTAGCTATGCTCCAAGACCTCCAAGTCCTTCTCAATCTCTTCTAGGGCTTTCACTTTTCCAATCTCAAGGTGTTTTCAACAAGTGTTTAACTAGGAACCATACCATTACCAAGTGACTTCCGTATGCTCAATTGTGCTATCTTGACAACAACTTGTCAAATTCACACCCATACTATTGTGATTCATTGTAGAGGTGTGGAGGTAGCATTTAACTTGGAATTAATTCCATTAGGGTCCATTTGTGGTTTGCATTCATTATTTTCCCTATCGATTTCACCATTTTGCCTAGAAATAGGGCTACAAGGAATGAGCCCTATTAGGCCTCCAAAATCTGGTTTTTGAGGGTTTTGAGGAAAATGGTCCAAAAGACCTTGCAAAGAGTTTTATTTTACTTCAGTAATTCACCTATCCCCTAGAGATTTTGCTGTTTCTGGTTTCCCAACTTGTCGTACAATGCCCTAACCCAAAAATGAGGGTTTATTAGGGTTTCTAAGCCTCTTAACCGATAGTGACTAATCAGTTTTTTGAAAAAGGAAATCAAAGGCTTTGTCAAAGCTTCTCCTTGTAATGAAAACTCTATATGGACTTCATGAACCTCTCCAAATTATTTGGTTGTGGTTTTGAGTTCACCTCTGCACTATGCACTCAAATTTCACCGTCTTCTCTAGTCGGGTTGCTCCTGCACTCGCCTAGAACAAGGTGAAAACCATGTCAATATTCACTTATAGAACTCCTCCCTTCATATATTCACTATACAAGGGGTTTCCTTCCATGTCCCAACAGGCCGTGATGGTAGTACGGAGGTATTTTATGGGGCAACCATTTTACATGAAATTGCTATTTACAAGCCAAAATTGGCTGATTGAAAACAAAACAATGAAAACACTAACACACACAAACTACCAAGCATGAAATGAACTAAATGACTCTGAAATACACCAAAGAAATTCAATCCATAACTGGATCAATGGATTGCATCCATTTGTATTCACATTTTAGGCAAAATAAGACCAAAACAGTGATACAGTCCGAAAGTGAGTAGTTTCGGATTGTTGATCATACAAAATTAAACTTCCAACCTTGGTAACCATGCAAGAGGAGTTTTAAACTATCTTCCCCATGTTTGGAGGTATTCTATGGTGTTGTGCTATCCCTAACTCTACCACTAAGCACTTTTAGGACAAAAGTTGTCATGACAACTTTTCACTTTTTGCTTTGCCAACCTATGCAACCTATTTCAAGTCATTACTCATTAATTTTAAAGCATTCCTAAGACTATTATAAACCTCTCTAATTATCACACCAATTTTAGCCACTTTTGACTATCAAAAAGGCCATTTCACTATTCAAACCACTACCTATTCACAAAGTGCAAACCTAGGAAGAAAACCAACTCAACTAGGCCTACCCTTGACTCAAAAAAAACATCACACACACTCCTTGGACCCTCCTAGAGTCCTTATTAAGAACCTGACTTGGCTAATGTCAATAAAATCCAAAATTGTGAATGGACTATGAGCTTAATTCCTAGGTGTTCCTGCACCACCAACCACTTGACTCATACAAAAACCTAAAGCATTTGACTGGTAATTAGATTGACATCTATTCACAGCCCCAGTTCCTCTGTATTCAAATTCATATATATCTTTATGAAAATCATTTGGTTCATATTTATGAATATTTACCAGCCCAAATTTCATCATTACTTCAATATCCATTGTCATTTGGAAATCATGATGCAAATTTTGTGGCTCTTTATTTCTTAGTTTATAACTTATCTTCTTATCAAAGGTACCTAGATACACTATTAGTGCCATTTCATCTTGAGGTATATAATGGTGAAAAGGGGATGATGAGGAGATCAAGTGGAAAGATTTACCCTCCTCAAGAAAGGAGTGCAAGTTTCACAAAGTATCCTCTTCAACGTCTTTCACGCATTACATTTAAAACAGGGGGGTTGAATTCACTAGATCCAATATCAATGGAAAGAGATTGAATGCTAAGTGAATTGACAATGAATTTGGAAAGTAAAATTAACCCCTCTTTTAGAATGGATAGGATGAATTACGTGAATTGAGACTAAGTGTAAAGATAGTAAAGAAATAATTATAACTTGAGATAGAAATGCGGGATGAAGTTGTGCACCTAGAATTAGCAGTAAAATGTCGAGATGAAGCTCCCTTGTAAATTTGAGAGAAATTTGTCAGGACCGTGTTGAAAGTGTACTTGGCCTTTCGAAATATTTGTGCACCGAAAAGTGTTTCTTCATCTTTGAAAATGAAGCGTAAACTTGAAAATATAGTTGCGCACCTGCAACCTACATACAGAAAAGAGAGGAAATGTTGTTGGGATTGGGAGTTTGCATTCAGGTCAAACCTCAGTTTTGGAATTAACTAAATGATGAAAAGTACTTGCAAGTAAATGAAAGTAAATGACTGAAATAGAATTCACCTCAAGAGAGGATGCAATTGAAATTTTGATAGAGTTGTTTGAAAGGATATGTAGAATTGAATGCTTTAAATGTTGATAGGGATCTCCTCTTAAAAGGTTGAATCCTTGACTTGATTGCAACACCTAGCCTTGAAAGGAGACTTGAAATTCTCAATGCTTGAATGCTTGATTTCACTTATTGAACTCCTTCACTTATCCAACTTATTCACTTGATTGAACTTGTTGAATTATGGAAATGAGAGGGGAAAATGCATCTTATATACTTGCCAATTGGGGTTTATAACTGATTTTCTGTCTCAGGCCGACGTAGAAAACCTTTTTTCTACTTCTCATTGACAAGCCCAATGCAGGAGCTAAGTGGAGGGGGCCCAAAATAAGGTAAGGACAAGGGTGCCATGCCCTTGTCCTACCCTAATTTAGGACAAGAAGTGCAAGAGGAAAGTGCGGATGCAAGGAAATGCATGTTTTGGGAGGTACGAGCATGTCTCGGGTCTCCAATCAGGCTTAGGAATTCGCTTCACCAATGTGAACACCCAAATGTGGTCAAAAGCTGCAAGGTTACAATTTTATGACATTACAAGGCCTACAACTATCAGGGATTCTTTTCAAAGATTTCATGAATCTGAGGTTAAATTCAAGGACCAATTCTTTGTCCCCAATCTGAATATTCATAAAGTCATCAAACATTGTGGATAGGAAAATCTTCTCACCATATTGCTCAATGAAGATTAATTGGAATTCTTTCTAGGATCTAATTGAAAGTGGAAGCAAATTTAAAAACCTCTCTCTTGCTTCATCTTTCAGGGACTGAACAAATAGCCTCTTGATAACATCTTCATGGTCTATTTCATAGTCATCCATTAGATCATTGAATCTTTGCAAATGTTTCTCAGGTGATTCATACTTTTGACCATTAATCCTAGGTTTTTCAATTCTAACTTCAAAGAAAAAAAAAACATAATGCGGGTTCATTTAAAAAAAAAACAAGAATAGGCCTGAAGCATCGTCTGCCAAAGTTGAAGCTGCTCTTGCCTCACTCCCCCCCACAAAGCGATCTCTCCACAATCGCGCGCTCCTTAGGTAAGGCTTTATTTGCAATCAAGGGCATTTGATTTGGTTTCATCAATAGTGTTCACAAATAGATTAAAGATTGTAGAATATATATTTTTCCCTAATCTATTAAACCCAAATTTTCAATAGTTCTTGCACTCCTTTTGAGTTATCACTGGAATTGTCAACAGTAGTGTGTACTATTGATTGGTGGATCCACTTTTGAAAGAAATTGAGCTCGAGGATTCCCGGAAGGTCTTTTCTAGATACAAATAAAGTAGCAACGACAATACAATCTTGCATTGAGTCAGATCATTTCGTGACTCGGGTAGGTCAACTTTTTTCTTCTCCAAAGTGTCAAAGGTAGCTTTCATAGGAGTATAGTGTTTTTTGATAAATAGTGATTATTTGAGTTCCTATGTAAGCATTTTGTAGCATTCGCCATAATGATTTTCTTCTCTTACAAGAAATAAATAGTTATCATTTGTAGACCATAGCCACCATGGTTTTGAATTTTGAAGGTACGTCACATTAAATTAAGATGTTATCAAAGCATACAATTATTTATCCACTTTTGATTGACATGGTGGGCATTCATATGCCCAAGTAGATGGATCGGTTCATGTAGGATTTTTAGCAAAATTGTTACATTCAAAATACCCTACATATTCATGATCTTACAAATCAGCACCTAAGGAGATTTTAGGTTCATCATCTATGTGATGATGACAACTTCTAATTTGGCCATGGTCAACATCTCTGGTTTCTAGTTTGGTTTTAAATGAGTTATTTACTTTTCATAAATATGAATTAATTATAATTATAAAGGTTTTACTCACAAGGAATGAAGAGGGCATAAAAGTGATGTTGGAAATTATGTCTTACCTCTTAATGGTATCATAATAGCAATTTAGCTAGTCTAATTTTTTAATAAAATATCACAAACAATTGAAATAATGTAAATTTCTAATAAGATTATAAAAAATATTATTTGTCATGTGATAAATGAGAGATTTTCATGTTTGAATATGTCTACATGGATTCATAAGAATCAATTAGATGATTTGTTGAAACTTTAACTTGCAGGCATAACTCATTGTTATTGGGCCCCTTCTTACATAGATTTATCACTTTCAAATAAATCCCAAGTTAGCATAACAACTCATGTTGATGTTGTCATTACTGCCTATAACCCTAAATAATAGCTTTATGTTCTTAAACCGTATATAGAAAATCCAACTTATCATTTAAAAACTTATAATACACAAAAAATAAGATACATGAATACTAAGTCCTAAATAATCATATAAATACACAAACTACCAAAACAATTATGTCTCGCCATTTTTCTGAGAATCAAAGCTCACACAAATTTTAGGAAAATAAAATTGGTTTAAGCATTAATGTAGATACTTATAGGAAAGCATATTAAAAAATTTGTCCTCATCTATGTTTAGAGACAATCCTTTCTATGAAGGCTTGTAAGGAAGCCATGACATTAATTAGATTTAGTAGAAATATCAGATGTTAGAACCAAGTATGATCTGATATGTAGAATCATTTTCTAATGTCAATAGTTGACACAAAGAATGTTCAGATCAAGAAAATCCATATTCAAGTAAATACTATAGATTCGTTGAAAAGACATGTATGTATTACAAAGTTCATGTGTATGAACGAAATGGGATTTTCTTGTTCTTGAGTATGAATTTAATCTCTTAGTTTGATTAAATATAAAATCCAATTGATATAATCCCATGCATTCATTGCATTAGAATTTGATATCATTAGGACAACATAGGAATTTGCATGGCCACTTGAAATCTCCAAAACAATTGTTTGGCTCAATAGTTTGCTTGAGAAGAAAAAGAGAAAGTATTTCTAGGGAAGGTATTTCTAGCCATGAGAGAAATATTGTCAAGTCATGAGATGAGAACAAAGTATTTACCTTGTCAAGCCATAACATGAGTACAAGTACATAGCTAGTGGTGTAAATACGCATTTGATAAAGGCAATGCCTTGGACACAAGGAAACTAAAATCTACTCCTCAAGAAAGGGGGATAGTGCAATCATTCGTTCACAAACCAATGTGTCCAACACTAACCACATAAATATGTCTATGGATATAAGCTATTTGATCTATTCGACCATTTTCTATTTTAAGAATTTAGAGTTATAATTCTCTTCACAAAAATAACACAACTAGAATGTTTGGATCTTTTTGTAATAAAATATAGAAAACATATTGATCAATATAATTATCTCCAACCCTCACTAATTCATTTGTCTCCTGTATTAGTGTTTGAAAATGTCACCGACGTGACTGTGAAAAACAGAATTCTACTCCACATTATAAATATATAGAGGTGCAGATATAATTCGATAACGAACCTATTTCAATAAAAGATTGAAACATGAACAAGATAAGATAAGTTATATATAGTCAAATATTTTGGAACAACAATCTTAACTTGTTCGATAGCGGCCACACAGCGAAAATAAAGGTTGAAACAAATGAACAAGGATTGTAAGTATCCTGCTCAAACACACAAACAGCAAACCATTCAACTCAATTTATTTTGATGAGGCAAAGGTAATAGAAGGCGGTTGCTAGCATGTGCCGGCACAATATCCAATCCCACTCCCGCAGTCGCCGATGTTGCAGCACTTAGGGCTGTCTGCGTATCCTGTACAGCCGCCATCGTTAACGCACAGGAATTTAAAGCATGGCCCTGCTTGCGCCGAAGCCACGCCAATATTGGCGATTACTATTATTGCCATTAACACCAACACCAAAACTGCAACGCTGCCCATTTTCATTGCCATTTTTCCTTCCTCTTCCTCTTCCGTTTCCCAAAGCTCGCCTCAATCACACAGATGCAGATGCTCAGCTCAACTCAGGTAAGATCATTAAATAGCATGGGCATTCTCTTATTTTAATCGCCAACTCGGTCTGCAATTTATACAAGAAAATTAAAAGTAACGCGAATGTATACAAGGAAATCAAAATATGTCTCATACAACCCAGAAGCACAGTAAAATCCCTAAAATCCTTGTCCAACCTCAATGTCTTTTAAAAGCCGGCAAATAAAATGGGCTATCCATCATCTCAATACTATCGATATCCTGTCTTGTTTAAATTTATTCTTTCAAATAATAGTATCACGTTATTCTTAATGATTTGCAAATAACACAATATGTATGAAATAGGGTAAATCGAACTCTTTACAATTATAGATTATATTATCCTGGCCTTTCTTACTTATTTCACAATTTACTTTTCAGGCTTTTCAAATGTAATTATTGAGTACATTATAAGAAAAGACTTCAAAGCGTATATGTAATTATTGAATACATGATTAGTTGAAGAACTGCAGTGCTAAAATATTTTTTATGTTTTGTATTTTATATATTTTATATTAGTTGGTGGTTTAAGTTTTAGGGTTCAATTAATTTAGATTAACTAATAATTTTTTGGAATACAATGAGTCACGTAATATAAGATGAGTATAATCACATCATGAATAATTAAATAAAATTAATTAATTCTATTAGTAACAATTGTTTGTAGATTAATGCATATGATGATATTTATATGCACTTTATGGATACAAACAATAATGTGTCGATCAAAATTACTGTATATGGTGAAAATGGATACAACAATGTTGAAAGACTAAATGAATTCAACCACAAAACCCTAGCCTAACAACAACAAAGATCCACCATAACATATGAAGATTACCTAAGACAATGCAAATCAAATGAAAATGTTCAATAGGGTTTTGGATCTCCATTCTTCCTATCTCCATTGATCTTGCTTGATATATTTGCTCTCAGATTTTATGTCTGCACAAGAGCTCAACAAAGAACAGAAATATGGTTGCAAGTAGGATCACATATGAAAGTGCAAAGTGTAGTTGGGCTAAATGCATAGTGAGTTTTTATCAAGGTTTGATAATGAAGGAAGCAACTCCTTATATGGAAGCCACTATATGAAATGGAGGGATAAGATTGAGAGGTGTAAAAGATAAATGGTCGGCTATGATTAGAGGGTAGGTAGAGAAAATAAGAAAATAATGAGAGGGGTAGGAAATGTATGAATTAAGAGATGAATGACATGTGTCATGAGTGGAAAAGGCTAATGAATTAATTAAAATAAATAAAGATTTATTTAATTAATAGAAGAAGAGGGATCAATTAAATAAATAAGAGTATTTATTTATTTAATTTAGGAAAAGGATAATTTAAATAAATAAATGTATCTATTTAAATGAGAAATAAGGCTAGAAAAGGATAAATGAATTAATTAAATAAATAAAGATTTATTTAATTAATAGAAGAATTAGGCTTAGATAATTAAATAAATAAAATATTTATTTAATTAGACATGACAATTTTAGGTGTCTACAATTACAATATTCTATTCTCTATATTAGCTCAACATTGTTTGTTCTAGATCTAGTTAATGTGCAAACTAGCTTTGTTTCCTTAAACTTAACTAGTTCAATACATGCACATTAAATCCAAAACACTTGCTAAGATGAGTATAAATATGGATGATTGCTTTAGATGATGCTCTGGAATATTTATTTCATCTCTTGTTGTCTCCACTAAAATGAATTCTAATAGATATATTGATGCATATTATGATATTTATATGCAAACTAGCTTTGTATCCATAAACTTAACTACTAAGTATTTTTTTAATTTCGCTCTACAAACTCTCAAAACATAGATTTCTTAAAATCGATAAACTGTACTCATCAAATACATCTCACGTATTGAAAATTGTTATAGTTATAGTGTCTAGCTATGTGAAAAATAGCATTCTACTCCTTATTATAAATAGTTATAAAATATCAGAATAATTGACAGCCCGCAACACCATCTCAAGAGACACAACATTTGAGGTTGACAATAAATCATTTTCTACCAACAAATAGTTTTTGAAAACCTAAAGGGAGAGAAGTGAAGAGAAATTTATCAAAATTCTTTTCCCAGCCCGCCAATGAGATTCCTTTTGTAATTCCATAAACCTCGAGATCAAACTGACACCATTTATTATATCTGGCCTCATGGTTGTTAAATACATTAAACTCCCAACCATTCTTTTATATAATGTGGGACCTATAGATAGTCCTTCATCTTCCATGCTAGGTTTCAATCCAGTTGTGATAGGTGTAGGTGTTGGTTTGGATTTCAACATGTTGAACCTCTTCAAAATCTCATTAGCATACATAGATTGACAAATAAATATTCCTACACTAGACTGATGGACTTCAATACCCAAAAATATCTCATAAGCCCTAAATCAGTCATTTCAAACTCACTTTTCATTGTTGTTTTGAAAGCATCAATGTTCAAATCTCCAATGAAGATCAAATCATCTACATACAAGCATACAATTAAAAATTTGTCATTCTCATTTATTTTTATGTACAGAGTCGGCTCACAACTACTCCTTTAAAATCTATCTTGAATCGAGTAAGAGTCTATCCGGCTGTATCAAGCTCTTGGAGCTTGCTTTAATCCATACAATGCATTTTCCAGCCTATATACTTTGTCTTCCTGTCTTGAAATCTCATACCCTTTAGGCTACTGAACATACACTTCTTCTTGTAGATAGCCATTCAAAAAGGTTCATTTCACATCCATTTGGTATACCACCCACTTATTATGAGCAGAAATTGCCAATACTGTTCTGATTGTATCCATCTGTGCAACTAGAGAAAATGTTTCATTGAAGTCAATTCTGAGCTATTGTGTGAAACCTCTTACATCAAGCCTTGCCTTATGTTTTTTCACTTTTCCATCAACATCATGTTTTATCTTGTAAATCCATTTGACACTTATAGCATATTTTCCTTCAGGTAGATCTACCAACTCCCATGTTTTATTTTTCTTAATAGATTCAATCTCTTCATCCATGACATGTGCCCATTTATCATCATTCACAACTTCTTAAAATGTTAAAGGATCATCAACTTGTCATATCAACATTTTACAAATCACTCAACCTTCTTGTCTTTCTTGGTATCTATCTTACTAGTGTGTGATCTGAAGGCGTTGAACTGCTTGGACTGCTACTAGCTGATGTAGTTGGAGCTGTAGTTGGAGTTTGTTGTGGTATAGATTGCAACCTTGAAGATCTTTTTTATATAGATGAAGGTGCCTCTTGCGCTACTACATGTGATGTTGCCCCAGGAGTAGAAGAAGGTGTTGGTTGAGGTGCATTTGATATTGGAAACACTTCATCATGAGGAACAATAGGTGTGATGTTCACTGTCCTCTCTATAGTCCCATACCATGCTTCATCTTCCACAAATTGAACATCTTGACTGCTTCTAACTTTTCTAGTTATGGGATTAAACAACTTGTATGCTTTTGTATCCTCGGAATAACCAATAAATATGCGTTTCTCTCCTTTAAAATCTATCTTCTTTCTTAACTCATCAGGGACATGGGCATATGCAACACAACCAAAAACTTTTAAATGAGAAACACTATGTTTCATACCTATCCAAGCCTCTTGTGGTACTTTGTTCTTTACACTCTTAGTCATACATCTATTCAAAATATGGATAGCAATTGCTATTGCCTCAACCCAATATTCATTAGGTAAATGTTTTGTTGCTAGCATGCTATGTGCCATCTCCATTATAGTTTGATTCTTTCTCTCTGCCACACCATTTTGCTAAGGTGTGTAGCGGGCTATGAATTGTTTATGAATGCCATCTCCTTTGCAAAAATTCATAAAATCATTTGAGATATACACACCACCTCTGTGGCATCCCCATTATAGTTAGATTCTTTCTCTCTGGCACACCATTTTGCTAAGGTGTGTAGAGAGTTGTGAACTGTTTATGAATGCCATCTGCTTTGCAAAAATTCATAAAATCATTTGAGATATATTCACCACCTCTGTCAATTCTTAATAGTTTGATGTATTGACCAATTTTCTTCTCTACAAGTGCCTTGAACTACTGAAAGTAAGACAACACTTTTGATTTATCTTTCAAAAAGTAAGCCCAAGTGTTTCTTGTGAAATCATTAATAAATATAAGAAAATAAGTAGAGCCTTCTATAGACGGTGTTTGCATCTCCCCACAAATGTCTAAATGTACAATTTCTAGTGGCAATCTCGCCCTTACTAGTTTTCCTACTGGAAATGATTCTCTATGTTGTTTACCTAGAATATACTCTTCACATACTCTTTCTGGTTTCTCAATTAACAGAAAACCTTTAAGCATGTTCTTTATGTGCAACGATTTCAATGTTGCAAAATTAAAATGCCCAAATCTGAGATGCCACAACCATGATTCATCCTTTACAATCTAAGAATATCAACTATCCCTTTACCCAAAATAGTGACCTTTTTGATGTTACCAAGAGTGACATCAGTTTGAACTAACTCATCCAAACTAGAAAACAACTCAACATTTTATGTCATGTTATTAATACAACCAGAATCCAAATACCATATTTCACTTGGGCTTTCTTGGAGGATATTGCACTCAATAGAAGAATTTGTAGTAACTGACTCAGCCATCTTAGTGCATGCAATAAACAAAGTGGTCTTAGATGTGTTATTTGACTGGTTCTGACTTTGCTTCTCCTAGTCATACTGTTTCTTTTTACATTTATTGGCATAATTCCCAAACTTCTTACAATCATGGCACCAAATATGTGACTTATCAAACTTTTGGACACTTGGGTGCCTGAAAGTTTGGTTTTGATTCCTACCACCAATATTTGTAGAACCACTATAATGTTCACCTATACCTCTAGGACTAAACTTATGGCTTCCTCTTCCACGACTTTGAGATGAAAATACAAACCAAAAGTAATGCCCATATGGGGATGCTAATCACTAAATCAAAATATATCTCATACAACCAAGAAGCGTAGTAAAAACCCTAAAATCCTTGTCCAACTTCAATGTCTTTGAAAAGCCAGCGAATAAAACATGTTACCCTAAAATTCTTCATCTCAAATCTATCAAAATCATGTCTTCTAAGAATATTATTATGCTATCCTCGTCTTTCTAATGATTTGCAAATAACATAATATGTATAAATTAGGGCAAATCTAACACATCTTATATTATATTATCCTAGCATTTTATAATAATTTCACATTTTGCTTCTTATGTTCGCCAAATGTTTGTAAATAATTATAGATTTATGAGTTACAATAATTTTGGATGGTCATGTTCTTCATCAAAAAAATAAAGCAATTCTAAACATTTTTTGCATTGTATGTTATATTTCTTAAATTAGTTTGTGGTTAAAATTAGTTTTAGGATTTGATTAATTTAGAGTAATTAATAATTTTTTGGAATAAAACCGATCAAATCATATTAGATAGATATAATCACAACATAAGTAGTAATAAATAAAGAGAAATTGATAGATTTTGAGTGAAAATTGTTTGCGGATTGTCGCAAATAAAGATATTTGTAGGCCTAAATTTTTTTGGATGCTAACAATAACCCCTAGATCAAAATCAAAATCTTCTCTAATCTAAATCTCCTTCACAACATTTAAGTTGAACTATCAACAGATTAAAGACAAGAAAACAAAACACAACAAGGCCTTAGTGAGCCTTCTTCACTTTGAGCTCTACCTAACTCAGGAATGTATTTTTCCTCCTTAGGACCTTCATGCCCAATATGCTTTCAAATTCATCACAATCGTATAGGGTGATGATTGATAGATGTTTCTCAACTATAGGGGGGTTATCTACAATTACCCTCTATACACCCCTAATCCTCACAATCTGCAATTAGGCCAAAAAAATAATACATGCGCTACTCCAATTGTACAAGGAATACAAAGCATGCATAATGAAACCTACCCTTTAAGAAATGCTTGAATAAAAGAAGATATGAGAGATATGATTAATAAGGGATGCTTCCGAAACAAATTCACAAACAACTTATATAATCAAGTGCATATCCAGTGAAATAGAGTCGCACCCACAAATCAAAAGGACAAACCCACATTACAAAATAACTCGAATTAGGGAATTTTCAGAGTGGAATGCCTAAAATTGACACAATTCCATCAACTAATTGCATCAACCATTCATGTTAATCCATTCAATGATTCCCAAATTTACTGAAAATTGCAAATAGAATTTAACTCCTTCCTTGAAGGAGACCCATAAGCACAATCACACATTGATAAGAAAATACCAGGACAAACTGTAATGCCCCGCCAGGAACCCCGAAGGAAAACCCACAACAAGGGTGAAACAATTTTATTTTTTTTAATGTATAAACATCATAAGTGCATTTATCAATCATGCACGATAACACAAGAAGAAGACTTACACCAAAATTCCTTAGGGGTTACCAATGAAGAATTAACTTCAAGAATGAATTCCATAGAATCATAAATCCACATATGCATCATTAACTCAATGATCACAAGAAGCCATAAGCAAATAAAGATTCATCATAGAAAGATTGAAAGGATACAACATAATTTCCACTTCAATAAGCATTTACTAACATCATCAAGGAAACTAATAAAAACATCCAAACATAGGATTACATTGCTCTTCCAATACATAGCTTCTCAATAAACATAAAGGATAGATCTCATCCAATTACAAGGTTACATAAGATCAATATTACAATGATACAATGACCACATAGGTCTACAAATACCAATAATCTTCAAAACATGAGATGAAGCATGAGTCACAAACCACAAGAACACTTGCAAAGCCAATCCTCGCATGAAGGCACAAATCCGAACATCCGATGGGAAGTGGCACTACCACCCGACCATGTAATTCCCAAATGGAATCACCCCATCATGATAGGAGATAGCTGAGGAGTCTCAAACAAGCAAAAGCATGACATGGTTGATAAAACAACACGACTCCATGATAGTACAAGAGACTCCACAATAATCCAGGTGACTCAACATCACAAAAACACTAGTGACTCGACATCATAGACACAAGTGAACCTAAAGAGACAGTATCATCGCATAGCTTGATGGTTACCTCGGTAGGCTCTCATAGGCCCCGGATCTCTATCCTGGTAACCTCTCCCGAACCTCCAGCTCCAACTAAGTCTCATGCGGACCCTTTTGGCCTTTCATGAAGACAAGGGGGTCAGTTTGCCATTCCAGGCCTTCTCACTACATTATGAGCCTTAATACAAGCACCCACCTATATGTGAGGTACATTAACTTATTAATGTTATGAAACTACCCACCTAATCAATGCATTAGATTACCAGTTATTATCTAAATTTCATTGGGTTGTAATACCTACCACTTTGGGTGCAACCCCCAAGTGAAAGCCACTCTCTCAAAGGACACTACACAAGCATGGTCACTCCCCGAGGACCCTATGGTGAAGCAAATAGCCAAAACACCACTATCAGAAACAAGTGGTCAAACAAGGACATACTGACTATTGACTAACCATAAGGCAAAGACAGTACATGGTTAAGACAATGGAGGCAACATATATCACTTGGTCAAAGGTACCAATTACACCACCACAGGATGACTGAACCACAAACCAAAATATCACAATAAACACTTGCAAGGACAGCTAAATACATCAAATCCACACTCAAACAATCTTTGAAAATATCAGCATCATAAACACTTGCAACATCATTGATTGAAAATTAAATAAAACACTCCTTTCCAGCTGTCACATCTAATCAATTTCCAAATCAATATTCCAAATCTACCCATTTGAATCTCTAATTCATGCCTTAATTTTCATTGATAAATTTATTAACCACATAATGAAAATAACTTGAAAATCATATTACATCACTCAATACCACTTTAAACATTCCATTTATAAAATTTAAGTTCTTAACACAAACCGGTTTGGAGAACGGTGAGGGCTCAAAGCTAAGCGGGGGTCAAACCAACCCATGGTTGTGCTGCTGTCGAGGCAACAGACACCACTTACCAGTAGTGCTGCTACCATTGGTAACACTGCTGCTACCAACCAGTAATACTTACAACTTCCAATCGGTAACACTTACCACTTCCAACCAGTAACACTTACCACTTCCAACCAGTAACACTTACCACTTCGAACTGGTTACACTTACCACATCCAACCGGTAACACATACCACTTCCAATTGGTAACACTTACCACTTCCAATCGGTAACACTTACCATTTCCAAATCGGTAACACTTACCACATCCAATCGATAACACTTACCACTTCGGACATTCCATTTCCAGAATTATTTCATGGGCACACACATACAGTGCAAATTTCAAAAATTTCAAGAAAGAGTTTACCAGCAAGGTAAATGGTGAAATAGACATGCTAGAAAGAATACCTAGCCAAATCATGATAGAATAGAAACAAGGATGCACCTAACAAACCCAATCTAAAATCCTTTCTTTCCAAAGAAGAGGTAAATCAAGTAATTGCTTGCTATTAACAAATAACACACAACAGAGAAGAAATGAACAAATTCCTTTCCTGAATGCAACAATATGCTTATAGCATCACACAATCAACTATATCAGGTAATCTTTCTTCCATTTCAACATTCCAAAAAGAATCTACAGGCAGAATACATAAATTTCCATATGTAGGAAGCAAATAGAAAATTTCAAAAAACAAATTCAAGACAAGAAGGGAACCTCCAACCTTGAAGTGATTTGCAAGAAAAAGGGATGAAGAAACTCCAGTCTTGCAGCTAGGTCAAACTTTTCAGCTCCTTTAGGAAGTTTTTCTAGAATTTTCTCTCCAAAAATCCTCTTCTTCTCCTATCATGAATGCCCATAATGGATGCCCAAAATATCTTTTAACCCAAGCTTCTAGGTTAAAGTTTTCATCCAATCAAATTTAAATATTTTAAAACTAAAAAGGCAATCAGATTTATTTCTTTCCCAAAAATAATAATTCTTTCCAATGATTAAATTAAAAAGGCCAAATGGAAAAATAAAAAGGAAAACTTTCATTTATTTCTTTTTTCATAAATACTTCCTTCAACATAAGCATTTAACCTTTTTAAATGGCTAGGAAATTTATTTATTTCACAAAAATATTAATGCAACTTACACAATAAATTAAGCCATTTAACCATTTAATCTAGCAATTCATCGATTTAAATAAATCAATAATCACAGAGCATATTAATTAAATGATTACACCAACACAAGATAGCATCATCCATTTAAATTAAATAACCATTTAAATAAACGGAAACATGCAAAACCAAGACAGATCAAATGACGACTCTCAAATGACCAAACCAAGGCACCATGACATGCATAACAGCCAGACGGGGGAAACACAACCGACTGACAACACTCACACGAGTGTAACTGTGGTCAAGCTAGGGTACAACAACTATCTCATCCACTCCCATTGGATATATAAGGCATGCTCAGACCTGCGAAACTAGGTGGAGTCAATACCCCATACCTACCTGGTACTAGTACCTGCAATGTCCTGCACCAAAGAACCACATGTGCATATAGACCAATATATATGCAAACATGGTAAACACACTGATGAGGAGAATCGTGATGTTCCCTGTCTCACCGAAGTGAGTGAAGGAAAAACATCCCCTCGCATCCCAATACACTTGAAAACATGCAACCTATAAATAACGCATCACAATAGAAGGGAAAAGTGTCAGTCTGGGATAATGATCCATAAAATAACATTAATCATAACAATTGAAATACTGCATAAATCATACACCATGAATCCAGATAAAGCATGAAATAACATTGCTTAATATCTGAATCAAAATACAATAATGTTCCATAGAATAGTCACTAAAGTAACTCAAAACATACAAAAGAGGCTAATCGAGGAGGGATACAGAACAAACCGACATATCCTTAATATTTCAATTCATATAAATTTAGAAAATACAAATGGACAAAGTATATGCAACCATTGAAAAATTGCATTCAGTACTAATTGCAATTTACAATATGGAAAGACAATCCTTCTTCTGTGTGAGCTAGCATGAAACCCTAGATTAACAAATGGTTCCTTCTACCCACTTGGAATACAACATTTCAGAGTATTTTCTTGCAGTTATAGTATTCCTATTATAACAATAGGGAATTCCCAAAATCTTCAACCTTCTTACACTTGGTTTTTCCTCTTTTGACACATTTCAGGGCATATGTAGATAGAAGAAAATCTAGCACCCATTCAATATAAGACAAAAATGGGCCACGCATACAAGAAGATGCCTCGGTGGAGAATAATATTCCATTGAAGTCTTAGAGCTTTGAGTCATGCCCCATCATGTTAGTGGAAGACCTACATAATACACGCTAGCAGAGACACTCATTAGACTAGAAGGGGAGCCTTGCAACCTTATAAAAGATATTTACTCACAACTAGAGGATGAAAATACATAGAAAAGGGAGGTAATGGAAAAATGGAAGGAGAATCTTATCAAGCAATATTATAAGTAGAGCGAGGGGCACATCTTCCATACTCAAGATGAATTTTAGATGCTCTACAATGGAACCATCCACCCCCTGCCTTCATTGGTCTCTCTCCCCTTTCTTCTTCCTCCTAGTTGTTTGATGATGAAGTGGTGAAGATAGGTAGCCCATGAAAGGAATTTTCCATTTGAAACCACCTTTCGATGTCCCTTTCACTACCTTCTAAGATTTTGATATCCCTTCCAGTACACAGCGGCCAACTGAAATATTTTCCAGCCTATATCATAGAATTTCCACCTCGCAAATTCACAGTTCTTTGTACATGAATGCTCCATCTCTTAGACTTTACTTGAACGAACGCTAATACGATCCCCAACATAGTGCTTAATCAATATATGGTCATCATCCTCGATTTGTGGGACTTAGAGCCTCCAAAAATAGCCTACCTTTATGCATGCAAGCAATATTTTTAGCTTTTGTTCTTGTCAAATGATTAAGGCTCGTTCTTATCAACCACAACTGTGAGCTTGGATTTCTTGAATAACACTCCAACAACCATATTCTTGTAAATTTCATGTCATCATTCTCAGTCCCTCTGGATTTTCACATACGAAATTATATGAACATCCTTTCCAGAGTTGATCTCATGTAGGTGATTCACCAAGATTGACTTTTACTTCAAAATATCACCTCCTACATTACTGACACCTTTTACATGCTTGTCCTTGTATGCCTTATGCATTAATCTTCATCTTCCTTGGAGAAATCACAAACTTTGATTGTCCTGATCATTGCCCCTTTTGTCTAGCGCAACACTATAGAGCAACAAACACCTCATTATCCTCCTGCATGCAATTTTATATCTAACCCCTTTCATTGGCACACACATTCCATGTCAGCATGAATTCCCATCATATAGCACTCTTCCTAGACCATACCATCCATACTAGATTATCTTGGAAAATATTTCCCTCTTGGTATTGTGGGGTTCTTAGCTAATCCTATACCTTTTCTTCCAGTCCTCATCGCAAACCCGCATACATTAACAAATGATAAAATTTTGCATTGTGGGATTATGGGAGCATACCCTAAGGGTCTCACCTATTTTTGCATACTCACATGGCGATACAATGACACTTATTATTAAAGCGGTAATGCGAGGCTCCCTTTGTATTTGTCGCACTAGACCATACACCTGCATGATGACTTTGGAAACACTTAGCAGCTTCACGGGGTGATGAAATACACAAAGGTAGAGAATTTACTTGGCCAATCAGTAGTAGAATTCTAGGGAGCACTTGAAGAATCCAGTCACCATATGAATAAAAACCCATTAAGTAGATCTCTTATAGAGATATTACCAGCTAAAAGTGTCAACAATGGAAATAAGGGTGTTGACCTTTGGTGCTGAAAAACTTAGCTGAATTTGCTTCAAGGCTTGTCACTGAAGAATTAAGACTGGAGAGGCAACACAGTGGAATACTAAATTCATCAGTCGTAACATCAGCTCTAGTTGGGGACGCATGCTTCCTACAGGCATAACAAGATTCCAGATCTTTGCTCGAAGCTGACCGAATGCCAATTGGCTTAGGTAGTTTATTCAAAATTTTACAAAATTCAGATCCATCCTTCCATTGGTGGCCCAAGGCCCCCAAAAAAGAAAAAGAAGTTCTTGCCTTTATCAAAAACCTGATTCTCATCATGTAACAATTTGATCTCACTTGTGACGTAGTTGAGGAAGACTAGACCATGAATTTTACCAATGAGCCCCCTCATTATACTCAATGTTATATCACAACCAATATCGTCATTATCATAGCGATCCCTATAAACAAATTCATAAAACGTTTGCTTGCAAGGCAGCATCATACCATACTAGTGCTCTAAATCATACCTCCATCTTATGACATATTTTTCATCATCACAAGCCTCGGTATTCTTTTCAAGGAACCCCTTCATATGGTATGGAAAGCAGAAACATTCATATCCAACTGCACTTCTAATTTCACTATCATCATGCATTTTAAGCACAAAAGATTCATTGGAATCATTTTGCATGTTAAGTAAACAATCCTTAGATGTATCAAAAGAAAACCATTCTTTTGTTGGCTCACTCTGTATCTGCACCTGATCATATGTACAAGAATTTCAATCTAAACTTGAAAATCTAAATGTTTCATTGCTTGTTCCCATATCGGCTAAATGAGACATGTCATGATCATCATCATTTACACCCCATGTGAACACTTGTAAAGACGTCAATCTAGGATCTAACCCTAAACTATGCTTTATTCTTAAATAAACTTAAAATTTCAATCTCTATGCATATTTTATACAAAATATAAGCAAACATCGAATATATCATAATAATGCACATGAATAATACAATATCCAATATAAAGAATTTCTCATTTTCTACTTAGGCTTCCAATTGCCTTAAGAATATACAAGAAGATACATCCGTCGATCTTCAATCTGAGTCACTTCCTTTTGTCTTTCAAACGTAGATGAGAACAAGAATCAGGTGCTTTTTCCACCCAACCTTGAAGCTTACGCTTTCCCGGAATTCTTGGTCAATCAAGAATACCCGACCCTGCACGAATTGGTTTAACCAAAGAATTCGAAAGCAAGAGGGAATCTAGTGCATGCCTAGATGATATATGCATTTTCATTTTTCCTACTTCAATCTAAGAAACAAGCATTCGCTATCATACTAGGATGTGGTAGAGAGTATAAATAAGGAATTTCCATCTTTTTCTACGGATAATTCAAACAATAACTCGGCCGAGTATATGCCATGCACAACAAAATAATAGTTCAAAAAAGTAACTATTCTCCCTAGAGCATCCACATTCGGCACCCATCCCGAAAGGTAAATTTTTCCAATTCAAGCTTAACCCTAGCTTGATTCCCTCAAACACAAATTTTTTTAAGAATACAATCTTTCTTTTAAAACAAAAATAGAGATATCATTTTTGTTTCTTACTAATCATTACTTGTCTAATATATCTTTCGAAGACAATCTTTCATAAAAACGATAAACCTTTATAAGAAAAACTCTTAAAATCAATCTTTCATCTAAAATAAAGTACATACAATAGAAGGTGTTAAACATGTATGAGATTAATCTCATAAGTTAACAAAAGTACGTAAACACATTCTAAAAATAGAATTAAAACTAAATATTTTTGTGCAAAGTATGATATTAAAAACCTCTTTTCTCTAAATTCTTTTCTTTTATTCCACAATGGTTTAAAAAGCATTTCAAATACAATATTAATAATCGATACCCATTTGGACATACGTATCTATTATCTAAACTTCCTTTTCTACACAGTTTATACCAAATTTAACGAATAAAGTAAAATGAAATGAAAAACAAAAGATTCTAACCTCTTGGAAACTTAGAGTGGATTGTGAGCTTTTGACCTTGTCGTTCTTCGTCAAATGCTTTGACTCCTTGATCGCAAGTCTCTCTATCGTTCAATTTCCATGATATTATCCAACTATTCTTCCTCTCTATCAACTATTCTTTTTCTATCTCAAGCTATTCTTCTTCTATCTATCAAACTAATCTTCTTATGTATCAAACTAATCTAACTCTCCCTTCAAGAAATTCATTCTTCTAACTTCGTGTGAGAAAAGAATGTAAATATGAGAGTGTGCATACGTCTATTTATTCAAATTTACTGCTATGTTTTCTACTATCCTCTAGGTTTTATTAATTGTTCCACTTATGTGGTTGCAACTGTATTCTCCACGCAGTAGCTGGTTTTTAACTGTAATATCCATGCATGAAATCTGTCGACTACTGCAGTGATGTTGCATGCCAAGTCATGGGAGAGAGTTTAAGTCTCCATCGTGCTGTGTATTGCTTTGACCACCAGATGGAGGGAGTGTTTTATACGTTTGTTTACACTTGAAAGTGGTAGTGGTGGTAGGCGGTGGTCTCTCCTTAAACTACGCCTTCTAAACAACCTTGCCTCCACGTTATGACCTGCGTTAAAGGCTTTTAATAGCAACTACCTTGGTGGAGGAAGACTACCGTGCGTGGAGGAAGACTACCATGCGTTTAAAGCTTTGCTAGCAATCACCGAGGGTGGAGGAAGACTATTAACTTAACCTACCAAAGCGGCTATCAAGGTGGAGGAGTCTGTTTACACATCGACAAAGGCGGCTACCGTGGGTGGAGGGAGTTCGTTTATACACCGACCAAGCGGCTCTTCCCTTTTGCTTTAAATGGTCGATCTACTTTGTTCAACCCGCCACCCTATATTATCATGTTTAATAAAGTGATAATGTTATATGGTATGTTTTATAATTTATAAATGACTTTTCTTTAATATAAAACATTACAATTTTGTTTTTAATTAACCCTTTCTTTGATAAGGAAATATATATATATATATATATCAAATTTTTATTACTTAGTTTAATTTCATAAATACAATACATTATTCAATATTTACAAATAGATGAAATTATTATTATTTAGGCAAATTTTGAATGAATCGACAAAAGAAATTTGACGAAGTCAAATTTCACGATAATTGGTTATTGATATATGTACATAATTGAATAAATTTCTCATATGTATATATTGGACTATTATTCAATTTACAAAATTTAAACTCGTAAGTACAATTTTCATACATTTATACATATCTGAACAAGAAGGACCTAAAAACCTAGGGTTGATATTCATTTTCGAATCATCTACACATTTATGTCTTTTAACCATAAAACATACTATTTCACAATTACTCAGACAAGCTATATTTATTTCAAACACTACTCACATCATGCAATTAATGCACCTATATAAACATTTAAACTAATCTACTACTCATTCAAATTTCATCATTTCAGTTTGAACAAACACTCCATAAGATTATTTAAATCTTCCACATTTTCAAGATGCAAATTATAAATTCTAATGTGATGTGTGAAAGATTCTCTTTTCTATCGAAGTCGTTCAGTTAAAAGCAATTCTACCTGATTCGTGTTCTCGCCTTCGACCTCCTTCACCTAATCCTGCATTACTTGCACTCAAAATTTTATCAGCATTGACAAACCCCAAAAGAATGTTGAATTTCATATCATTTGCAGGAGTAAAAAGAATATTATATTTCCTCATACTATATTATGAATGATCTAATCTATTTTGAATTTCAAAATCACATTACATCTTTAAATTGCATAATATTAAATAAAACGATTCGTGACAACACTTCTAATTCAAACTCAAAAACATATGCTGAAACAAATTTAGAGGCACAATCCAAATCCACATAAATAACCTCAAAGACGAGTAAAAATAAAGCTACGGGGGAATTTTCTAAACTGTGAGTACTATTATGATCCTCTTCATGATTACCGATTGTCATATTCATATCAGCATAAGGCTTGGAACCCTTATTGTTCATTGCATCAGTATCTCCCGATTTATTTCCTTATGGCATCTTCATGCTTAAGAAACCACTTGAATAAATTAAAAAATAGTCATACCCTACAACATTTGATTCATCCATATCTATGGTTCCATCATCTGAGAACCCTTCAGAATCACTACAATTCTTCATATAGATTGTAATTGATCCTTGATCAACATTACCAGTGTACATACTCATATCAACCCTTAATTAATAGGAACTGTTAAATATTTCTATGCCAATATCATCCTCAGTTAATATAAATGATTCCATTTCCACCTCAATTAAATCATTGGATATAGCCACTTGGCAATCATCAAAATTTACCACGTGAGGGGGGTTACACCATAACATTGCAAACCACTATCATCTTCATAGATTGCAAACCACTATCATCTTTATAGATTGCAAATATCTCTGTGTTAGCTTCATATGATCCATTTTGAGTGTTATTATGGTGAAAAACATCACCATGGAGAAATTCATCAGCAAACCAGAAAGTGTTATTTGTGGACCTTTCTATCTTCCTATCAAGAAACTTCTAAGAATGTGATTGAAAATCAAGGAGGAGAAGAAATGTGCAAGAGTGTAGTGTAGTAAATTTTAACCCCTTACAATTTCACATTGTATTTCAACCCCAACTTTAGTGTGCTTTTTTTAGATCATTTTAAGCCTATTTGGGCACTATCCTACCCTACAATTTTATTACTAATCTAGCAATTTAACTGTCATGAAATAATTAAATTAGGACATGATCTAACATCAAATACCATGAGATTTGTGGCTCCCTTTCAAAGGGCATATTTTGGTTGAACCAAGGTGTCAACAACCATGTCTTGCAAAAATTCCTCTAAGATTGCAGGCATTGTTAGTGTTATCATTCATAATTTGGAATCTAGTCCCAATTTTGGTACTTGATTGTTTTATGTTGGCCTAAACTCAAAAGTGGCCTAAACTAGAACCAAGAAGCAATAAACTGTATACTCCAATTCAATCAAGCAGTCCTTAGCTACTTTGATGAGTTTCTTTATGTGTAAATACATTTTCTGATCTAAAGAAATCAATCAGAACTTCTAGACTCACTTGTTTGAATTTGGAAGACTTTGATAATCCACCAGGTTAAAGTTAAAGTTAAGGTCCTTAACTAGGGATTACATTTATTATTTGATGTATTAGCCAAAGGAGATTGTTAAAGTCTTGAATTTATAGAAACTTGGTGGTTATTTCTTTCCTTATTTGGTTCTTGGAGGTTATCACTTCGATATTATCTTCAACAACTATGACAATCTTTCCTTTCGCTTGTTCTTCCTTATATGGTTCTTGAGGTTTCATCTCATTGGGTTTATCCTCACTAGTTGGGTCCATCTCTTTCTTCTTCTATTGATTTAAGTTATATTCCTAGATTTCTCCTTCTTCTACTATACTAGAGCCAAGGCTAACAACATTCATTGGTATTTCAAGCACAAAGGGAATAAAATTATGGTTTGAGATACTAGTACAATGGGAAAACAATAAGAAAAATGAAGTGTGGAATTGTAAATTTAATTTTTAGGCTCATGTTGGGATAAAAGGTTTGATGGGGAATTAAAATAGCATTCCAAGAAGGGCAAGGAAGGTGCAAGAGTGCAATGTAGTAAATTGTATCCATTCACAATTTCACCTAGTTTAGTGTGGTTTTTTAGATCATTTTAGACCTATTTGGACTCCATCTTGCAATACAATTGCATTACTAATCTGGTAAGTTAACTATTATTAGAACCATTACTATTATTGCCATTAACACCAACACCAAAACTGCAACATTCCTAACCCTAACACTATCCATTTTCATTGTCCTCGCCATTTTTCCTTCCTCTTCCTCTTCCTTTTCTCAAAGCTCACATCAATCACACAGATGCAGATGCAGATGCTCAACTCAAGTCAAGTAAACATCATTAGAAAGCATGGGCATTCCCTTATTTGCATCGCCAACTCAGCCTGCAATTTATCCTTTTCTTACACCAAAAACAACATAGAGATAAGGATGCAAGTCAACATTTAAAGTATACAAGGATTTTATAATATGTCTCATACAACCAAGAAGCACAGTAGAAACCGTAAAATCCTCGTCCAACTTCAATGTCTTTTCAAAGCCATCTAATTAAATGGGTTATCCATCGTCTCATAAATAGTTATAGATTTATGAGTTAAAATCACTTTGGATGGTGAGGTCTCTCATTATTAAGTCAAAAAATAAAACAGTTATAAAACTGTGCATTGTATGTTATATTTTTTATATTAGTTAACCATTAAAATAAGTTTTGGGATTCAATTGATTTAGATTAATTAATAATGTTTTGGAATAAAGTGGATCAAGTAGACAGATATAATCACGACATAAATAGTAATAAATAAAGACAAATTGATTGACTTTGAGTGAAAATCGTTTGTGGATTGATGCATATAATGATATCTATGTTAGTTCAACATAGTTTGTTCTAGGTTTAGTTCAAGGTTTAGTTCAGATGTGGACTTGCTTTGTATCCATATTCTTAACATAGATAATAAATGTTAGGGCCTTCTCATTGCTAATATAATAAAAGACATATAATTTATGTCACTCATAATTTTTCTATGATATTGATAGTATTTTAAAGTATCTTGACAATAAACAAGCTTAATGCATGCACATTAAATCTAAAATAAATGCTAATACATTCACACATGTGCTAAGATGCATTTTTTATCAAATAAGACAAATATGAAAGATTGTTATAGGCAATTATCTGGAATATTCAATCCATTTTTAGGTGTCTCCTCTAAAGTGAATGCTAGTTGTTATCTTTTTATACATGAATATAACACCAAAAATAACAAAGCCAAGGTCACTCCAAAGTTTCCAATGAAAAATTATGAAATCCTTTGGGTTTCATTCCATACACATATTTTTCATCAACATTTTGGATCATACTCTATGATTCATCATTGTAGAATGCCGAAAAAAAAAAAAAAAAATAAAGATTGATGGAATGTGAAAATGGGATGTCTCTAAATATTTTATTTATTTTATACAATTAAAATGATCAAGATTAAGTCTACTAGGATGACCTCATACACAAACATCATATGGATAAATCAACCAAGTTGAATAAATGTCAAACAAGATTGGTGATGTCAAACCGAGTACAAAACTATATAAATGCATTAAGACATTACCCCAAACTAAATATAAAACTAGATGGATAATACATTGGGATAATTTTTTTACCATTATCATAATAAAATTTTGATTATTTCTCTTATTGATTAGTAGCAGGTTGCTTTATATAATATATAATATTTGCACCCATGATATTAATTTGGTTTGGAATTATTTCAAGGATTTAATTTGCGATTCAATGTTCTAAAGATTGTCTTCCCAATTGAAATATAATTGGATGCTGCAATTCAAATGTCTAAATTTTCTTTACCTAGTTTTAGTTTTCAAGAAGAAACAACTAATCCTTCAGTATGAATAAGCCCGTGGCATGTTCATAAATTTGAACTATATTATACAAAAATTGTCCTTGCACATTGTTGAGAAGATGTAGTATTACCAAATTCGTTTAGATAATACTAATAAGCTAAATAACTAAAATAAATTGTTTTTCAAAACTTGGTAAGTTACAGAATATATTCAAATAATTTTAAATTTAAACAAAATCTGCTCCATCAAATGCATAAGAAGTCATCAAATGTGTAATTCAAGTGTATGAATAATTGTTGTTTATATAACATAGGCAGCGTTAATTGCAGCTATAAAATTGATAGGTTGATGCTTTGACATCTCATAATTACATTCTCTACTTATGAAACCATAGTCTTCAATAATAACTTTGAGATTCTATTGTTTCCAATGGAATACTCCATCTACCTGGGATACACAACTGAGTTGAAACTTGCATCTTAGTTTAACCCAAATTGGATGGCAATACAGTCAACCACCAGACAATCATCATGCAAAAAGAGCTGATATGTGTATTATAACAGTTTATCCTAGTGCTAGTAGTATTGTGTTCCAGAAAGAGACAAGTATGCCATTTCATTTTGAAATGAATGGGCAATATAACATTTTAAGACTGCATTAATTCACCTTGATGTTGTATGTATATAAGTTACAATGTGTTCAAGCATTTACAATTCACATTCAATCTAATCATCTGGTATCTTCCTGATTTGTAAAGGGGAGTTATTTAAACATCTTAATTTCCTAATGTAATGATTTTGGAGAAAAGTGATTTTTAGTGGTTGAACATACAGATGGTGTTCTATGTTGTGCAAGCTCTAAACCTAGTGTTGTTTGCATAGAAATTCCTTATCTCAAATTTCAATTAAGGGGTAGCTATTCATAGTTAAAGTATGTTGTATTTAAAGAATTTCTCTCACAAATATTACTATAAACTATTCTAGAAGATAGAAAACAACAAAATAGATTAGCCATGGTATAGCTTCTCCCATCACACTGCCAAGTGCCCAGACAAAACACTAGAATATAACTCTCAATATGTAACCAAAAACATAATAGCACAACCAAAATGCCATAACTATCTGACTAGACAAACTAATAATTAACATAGAATGCTATTGTCCACATAGGTGACATTTTCAAACACCAACGCACAAGAAGCAAGTCATTAAGGGCTGAAAATAGGTATTATTTGTTCTATATGACACACTTTTTGTTATCAAAAGGTTCTTATTTTTTCTTATTAAGTAATCAATGAGAGGGCCTTGATCCCAGAACAATACAAGAGATTAACACATTAACCTAGAAAGAAGCAACTAGCACAAATTAGCTAGAACCCAAAGAATAGCACACCACAACCCACCCTTACATAATAAAAAACCTTAACTAGAGAAGTCTAGATTAAAATAGTAAAATAAAAATTACAAATAAGACTAACCATTAAGCTACTTATCATCATAATAGTCTGGTAGACAGGCCTTAATTAAGTTTTAAACTTAGTACTACGGAGCATAATCCAAAAAATCACTAAACAAGTAAAGACTAAGGCACCGTTGCCTTCAAAAAAAAAAGCAAATGCATCTCACTAGGATTTTTTTTTTCTTTACCTTTCTTCTTAATAGAGGTATTAGTTTTTCCATTGTATGGAATTTTCTCTCAATGAGCTCAATTTTCAAGAGATGCTAGGCTTTCTAGGGTTCTCACTTCGGGTTAAAAGCCTATTTCTTTGAGGAGTTAGATTAGATACATACCTATACAAGGAAAAGGTGAGACCTTGGTGTAAAGTGGGAGAAGAACTTTTAACTTCAATATTGATACATAGAAATGATTAAAGGTAAAACAAAATGTTTATGTTCTCCTTATGCCTAATGTGATGGAGAAAAAGAAAATGACAATTGTGAATAGTGGTGTAACTACCTTCAAGAGTAAAGTACTTTATCAAATAATAGCTATCTCAGGAAAAGGGGGGAGGAAGAACCAACCTATCATACCCATTTTGCAGATGAACACACCTTTCACCCTTCTCCAAGAATTTCTTGATAAACAACTTGTGGTCGTTGTAACTCTTCTCCACAACCCTTAAGCCTTCACATTTGAGACACACTGCCTCTGCAATTAGTTTAGGGTAATCTTGAATTCGGTGCTCCCAATATTAACTTCACCCTTTCTCCAAGAATTGTTGAATTTAGCTAACAGAGTGTGGTTGTTGTTCCCCTCATGGCTTCAAAAAATGAAATGAGCCAATCTTCTTTAAACATCCATTTTCTATTTGAAACAACAAGAAAATATGAATATCATAACTTTATCTAATGCATCCATCAATCCATTAGCAATCAATTATATGAGTAGATATGAGAGAATTTAATGAAGGCCATAGATCTTGCACTTAGCTTTCAGAGGGTGTAACAAGAATATTTGGGCCCTTGATGTTTCCAAAATAACAAGTGACATTTTTTCTACAAAAGGGTACTATGTAAGAAAAAAATTGCGTGGAAATGTAAATAATGTTTTAATAGTTCCTATAAACATTATTAATACATTTAGTTATAGGGAAGGTATTTCTAGCCATGAGAGAAACATTGTCAAGCCATGAGATGAGAACAAAGTATTTACCTTGTCAAGCCATAACATGAGTACAAGTACATAGCTAGTGGTGTATATAGGCATTTGATAAAGGCAATGCCTTGGATTGAAGCAAAATAAAATCTAGTCCTCAAAAAAGGGGGATAGTGCAATCATTCGTTCACAAACCAATGTGTCGAACACTAACCACATAAATATGTCTATGGATATAAGCTCTTTGATCTAGTCAACCATTTTCTATTTTAAGAATTTAGAGTTATAATTCTCTTCACAAAAATAAGACAACTAGAATGTTTGGATCTTTTTGTAATAAAAATCCTATCTTTGATCAATATAATTATCTCCAAACCTCACTAATTCACTTGTCCCCTGTATTAGTGTTTGAAAATGTCACCGACTTCACTATGTGAAAAACAGAATTCTACTCCACATTATAGATATATGGAGGTGCAGATATAATTCGATAACGAACCTATTTCAACAAGATCTGCAGGGCAATGAAGTTCCTGCCAGAGAATGAAGGATTGTGTTTTTAATATCATTTGCTAAAGCTGGTAGCTAAGTTGTCTTATAACAAGGAGGTCAAATGCAAGAGCTTATGCCAAAATAAGAGTGTTGGAATAAAGCATTAGGGATACAAGAATATCATCAGATGATGCATGAAGGAATCGAGTGATAGCAAGCTAGACACAATTTGTTTAAAGGGTTTAGAAACTTTAATGAAAATGCAATTGGCAGCTGTAGATGTAGACTATATAGTAGTTTTGTGTATGCAACATGGGAGTTGTGGAATAGGATATGCAACATGGGAGTTGTGGAACAGGATGTTAAGTTCATTCAAAACATAAAGAGAACTATACATAACAATAAGGTATGATGTAAAATAAAGATTTCTTCTTAACAAAGCTTCTTTGAAGTCATTGATTTTCATTTATAGTAGGTGAGATCATTACATATATGATAAAGATTCAATTTATTAAAAAACTAGAACATTTTCAAACACCTAGCATAGCTGAATGAATAAAATATACATTCAAGGACGGGTATGAAGGGAAATACTATAAGAAGGGAAATACTATGTATTCTCCTAATTGATCAATGTCATTGATCAATGTCAGGAACATGTCAAATGAGGAAATGAGAAAGTTGGAAGAAGAAAAACGAGAAATATAGAAGGAGAAAGACATTTAAATCATTTAGCTTATAGGTTAAAAGGAATGCTAAGAACATGGATGTGTTTTGAGTTGGATACCTTAAATTGAGTTTTAACTGTTTATTATCTAATTCGGATATAATACTTAGAATATACTTCAGAGAAGATTGAACTTGTCCTTTGAATTTTCTATTAATTTGTCCCAAATCTATGGCAATTTGACTTTACTAAAACCCCTTTGAAATGTCTCAAAAATTTGTATGAGCCAGAAACAACAAGAATTGTCGACTAAATTGAGGCAAGAAAAAATTCAGATGGAAAATAAACTCAAAAAAATCAATGATACTAGTAAGAAATTGAATACAAAGATGAGTGAGGATAAGCGGTCATGGGATTCCTGTAAGGAGAAGTTGGAAAACCAGGTTTCAGAGCTACAAAATGAGCTTAATGAAGCAAAAGTATTCAGCCAAGGACATGAACAACTGTGCAGTAAGCTGAGACAAGAAAAAACTGATTTGCAAGAAAGAGTTTTACAGTTGGATGGTGATCTTAATGAAGCAAGAATTTTGATTAACAAACATCAAGAATTGCGCTCTGAATTACTGAATGAAAGCAAAATTTTCTGAAGCTGGGTGCTTGTGGGAATCTTCTAAGACAGAGTTGGAAGCCACTGTTGCAGGGCTGCAAAATGAGCTCAATGAAACAAAAGTGTTTAGCCTGAAACATGAAGAAGCATGCATTCAATTAAGGCATGAAAAAATAAAATTGGAAGAGGAGTTGAGAGAGTTGAATAATAGGAATGAGGAATTACATGAAAAAATGACTGAAAAAGGTTACCTTTGGGATACTTGTAAGGTGAATTTAGAAGGTACGATTGTAAAGCTGCAGAAAAAGCTCAAGAAAACGAAGATTCTGGCCCACCATAATCAAGTCTTATGCAATGAAATAAGTAGAGAAAAATCTGAGTTAGAAAATAATTTAAATCAAACCATTAATGAAACTCAACAATTAAAGGAAAAATTGGCTGAAGATAGGCACATGTGGGACGCTTCCAAGGGAGAATTTGAAGTGACAATTCCAAAACTGCAAAATGATCTCAATGAAGTGGAATGCTAAGCCAAAAGTATGAAGATTTGTGGTCTCAATCAGGAAAAGAAAAAAATGAGTTGGAAAAGACTCTTAGACAACTACAAAATGAAGTCGATGAAACAAAGATTTTGTGAGTAAAAGACCAAGAGCAGTGTAATGTGCTAAGGGAAGAAAACAATCGGTTAGGACATAAGTTGAAACAATGCAATGACAGGATTGCAAAATTAAATACAAAAATTAAAGAAGAGGAGCTATTGTGGGTTTGTAAGCTGAGCTGCAAGAAATAGGTATGGAGATTTCTTCTTGGAAGAATAGGTATTGAAAACCCCTATATGAGAATTCAGCAGATGGTACAGAAGTTCTCATTTTCAAAACGGAAATTATACTCACCATTTTCCAAACTGTAATCATAATAAACCCTCGGAACATACACAGTTGTCGGGTTCTCTGATTTATTCTCTTCTTTCTTTTCCTTATTTCTCTCTTTAGCAGGCCCAACGCTCTGCAGTTCGACAAAATTAAAACCGAATTCCCTGAGTCTTGAGGCAATAAACAAAGGGTCTGCTTCCCCAATTATAGTCATCGTTTTTTCCTTCATGTCCACAGCCACAGAATCCACCCCTGCAATTCAAATATTCATTCATCAGATTTTGAAGAGGAACAAATCTAGGGTTAGGGTTTGAGAGCGGAAAGGAAAAAGTAGCAGACCTTCCACCACTGCAACCACTTTGAGGGCTTTCCTCTTTCTTTTCTCGTCCTCAATCGCCAATTTTAACACCATTTTCTGCAAATTTTCAACACAGATGTTTATCAGTTGGAATTTTGACATGAATCCAGGAACTGAAGATATTTATAAACAGATATGATTGGCGATGAATATCTTTGAATGATCAATATAAAATGAGCATAAATAGAAGGGGCGTTGGTGAGCATCAATTAGTAGCCCGCCCTTAAATATCTTAGATATAATCAAAGACCACTGTTTTCCTTCGGTATCCTGCAACTTATACAAGGACGGGAATGTATGTATCTCATAACGAAAAGAGTGATGAAATTAATAGCATTGGTATAGTTTCAAAATTCAATTTAACAAAAACCACCAACTCTTACGTTGAAGGAGGAATCAGTTACCACAGCTAAATTCCTTTCTTCCTTCCCCCTTCGCATTTCCATCCACCGCTGAGTTATCCCTTCATTTCCTGAAATGTCTACATACAACAAACTTCGACTGCCTTCCACACGATCCATCCATTCAGTACCCAATCTCTTACAATTTGAGAGATTTAATCTTGTCAATGATGGGAGAGTGTGGAAATCGTCGGAAATATTAGCCAAATTAGAGCGTCCTGATAAATCTACATTCTCCAAGCAAACAAGCTGACCAAAAAAATCTGGAAATCTGGTTAAACTGCAGCATCTGGACAAATTCAACTCTTTTAACGCTCCAAGGCAATGGAAGTCGCCGCACAATTCCTCTAGTTTATCACATTTGGATAAATTTAAAGTTTGCAAACTTTTTAGTTTACCAAAAAAATCTGGAAGTCTGGTTAAACTGCAGCATCCGGACAAATTCAACCCTTTTTAACGCTCCAAGGCAATGGAAGTCGCTGCACAATTCCTCTAATTTATCACATTTGGATAAATTTAAGATTTGCAAACTTCTAAGTTCACCAAAAAGATCAGGTAGCTTGGTTAAACTGCAGCAGCTGGACATATCCAACTCTTTTAATGCTCCAGAACCTAGCAAGACCCTAAGACAGCCACATTCGTCACATTGGAAAGGGCATCTGTGCACAGTATTTGCTTCCACATAATGTTTACGTGTAGGATGTTATAGCATCTTCCTGACAATCTACCATGCACCCTGCATTTTCCTGGAAATCTGGATTGCGATCTATTCCAAGCTATTGTCGGGAACCCTGCTTTGACGGTCCTGGCTCTGAAGATGTAAGTTTTTCATAGATCTGACCTCTGCAAGTTTTTCCCTGATGGCTATGTGTTTCAAACCACCGTCAGGGAGTCTGCTTTGACGACCCTGCACCTGCCTCTGGAGACGTGCGTTCTCTCTTGTTGAGAACCGCAAAAACCCCTGCAAACCCCTGCAAACCGTCCAAATATCCAATACGCATACGATAAAAAGCTTGAGCATAATAATTGACATAAATAATACGCATCTTTACCAGATAGAAACTAAGGAAATAGGAAAAATTTTACAACAAAACCATGTGCTGATTGGTTGGGTGTGCTCAGATTAATAACGGGTTAAGCAAAATAACCTCCGCTATAGTTTCCTGCGGGCAGGAACTAATAAAAGAACTAATAAAAGATTGGAACATGAACAAGATAAGATAAGATATATATAGTCAAATATTTTGGAACAACAATCTTAACTTGTTGGATAGCGGCCACACAGCGAAAATAAAGGTTGAAACAAATGAACAAGGATTGTAAGTATCCTGCTCAAACACACAAACAGCAAACCATTCAATTCAATTTATTTTGATGAGGCAAAGGTAATAGAAGGCGGTTGCTAGCATGTGGCGGCACAATATCCAATCCCACTCCCGCAGTCGCCGATGTTGCAGCACTTAGGGCTGTCTGCGTATCCTGTACAGCCGCCATCGTTAACGCACAGGAATTTAAAGCATGGCCCTGCTTGCGCCGAAGCCACGCTAATATTGGCCGTTACTATCATTGCCATTAACACCAACACCAAAACTGCAACGCTGCCCATTTTCATTGACATTTTTCCTTCCTCTTCCTCTTCCGTTTCCCAAAGCTCGCCCCAATCACACAGATGCAGATGCTCAGCTCAACTCAGGTAAGATCATTAAATAGCATGGGCATTCTCTTATTTTCATTGCCAACTCGGTCTGCAATTTATACAAGAAAATTAAAAGTAACGCGAATGTATACAAGGAAACCAAAATATGTCTCATACAACCCAGAAGCACAGTAAAATCCCTAAAATCCTTGTCCAACCTCAATGTCTTTTAAAAGCCGGCAAATAAAATGGGCTATCCATCATCTCAATACTATCGATATCCTGTCTTATTTAAAATTATTCTTTCAAATAATAGTATCACGTTATTCTTAATGATTTGCAAATAACACATGTATGAAATAGGGTAAATCGAACTCTTCACAATTATAGATTATATTATCCTGGCCTTTCTTACTTATTTCACAATTTACTTTTCAGGCTTTTCAAATGTAATTATTGAGTACATTATAAGAAAAGACTTTAAAGCGTATATGTAATTATTGAATACATGATTAGTTGAAGAACTGCAGTGCTAAAATATTTTTTGTTGTAATAATTTATCTTAGTGATAAAACTAATCAAAGATACAAATGTGTGCATAAAAGTATGCCATTTCATTTTGAAACAAATGGGTAATGTAATGTTTTAAGACCATCTTACATCATAAGATTTCTTTTAACATTACTTTCAGCTTGGTCTAAAAACTACTTCAAATTACAATGAAGGCAGTAAGTAGTCCTAAGCTTTTAATATTATGCTCTCAATCACAATTGTTAAAAACAATGATAGATGTAGGCAAAGGCATTACATTTATTTTTAAAATTATAATTATCATATATTTTTATCCTTACCATATGACTAGGATTATTATTGATATTGCCTACTCAAAATAAATAGTTACATTTAGTATAAAGTATGCATTATACAATGCCGAAATTTCAAAAATAAGTTTTTATCCCTTTTTTGCATTTTTGGCCTTATTTTTTAATCCAATTTTCCCCACTTTAAATCCTCCATTTTTAAGAAAAAACAAGTCATACTTTTAGTTTGCCAATCTTTTTCCTCGAAAGATTTTTTGGGCTATGGTATAGATAAGTATATTGGCGAGGCAATACAATAATAGAAACTAGATAAATATAATGAGGTTATTTTGGCTTGATTACAAATGTTTTATGTGTTGTATTTTATATTTCTTATATTAGTTGGTGGTTTAAGTTTTAGGGTTCAATTAATTTAGATTAACTAATATTTTTTTGGAATACAATGAGTCAAGTAATATAAGATGAGTATAATCACACCAAGAATAATTAAATAAAATTAATTAATTCTATTAGTAACAATTGTTTGTAGATTAATGCATATGATGATATTTATATGCACTTTATGGATACAAAAAATAATGTGTGGATCAAGATTACAATATTCTATTCTCTATATTAGCTCAACATTGTTTGTTCTAGATCTAGTTAATGTGCAAACTTGCTTTGTTTCCTTAAACTTAACTAGTTCAATACATGCACATTAAATCTAAAACACATGCTAAGATGAGTATAAATATGGATGATTGTTTTAGATGATGCTCTGGAATATTCATTTCATCTCTTGTTGTCTCCACTAAAATGAATTCTAATAGATCTATTGATGCATATTATGATATTTATATGCAATTAATGGATGCAAGCAATCATCGTGGATCAAAATCACAATGTCGTCTGCTCTATGTTAGCTCGAAGTTATTTGTTTTAGATGTAGTTCACATGCAAACTAGCTTTGTATCCATAAACTTAACTACTAAGTATTTTTTTAATTTCGCTATACAAACTCTCAAACATGGATTTCTTAAAATCCATAAACTGTACTCATCAAATACATCTCATGCTTATATGTGGTTATATTAAAAATTGTTACAGTTATAGTGTCTGGCTATGTGAAAAATAGCATTCTACTCCTTATTATAAATAGTTTAAAATATCAGAATAATTGACAGGCCCAAACACCATCTCAAGAGACACAACAATTGAGGTTGACAGTAAATCATTTTCTACCAACAAATAGTTTTTGAAAACCTAAAGCGAGAGAAGTGAAGAGAAATTTATCAAAATTATTTCCGCAGCCTGCCAATGAGATTCCTTTGGTACTTCCATAAACCTGGAGATCAAACTGACACCATACATTATATCTAGCCTCATGGTTGTTAAATACATTAAACTCCCAACCATTCTTTTATATAATGTGGGATCTACAAATAGTCCTTCATCTTCCATGCTTAGTTTCAATCTAGTTGTGACAGGTGTAGGTGTTGGTTTGGATTTCAACATGTTGAACCTCTTCAAAATCTCATTAGCATACTTAGATTGACAAATAAATATTCCAGCACTAGAATTATGGACTTCAATACCCAAAAAATATCTCATAAGCCCTAAATCAGTCATTTCAAACTCACTTTTCATTGTTGTTTTGAAAGCATCAATGTTCAGATCACCAATGAAGATCAAATCATCTACATACAAGCATACAATTAAAACTTTGCCATTCTCATTTATTTTTATGTATAGAGTCAGCTCACAACTACTCCTTTGAAATCTATCTTGAATCAAGTAAGAGTCTATATGGCTGTATTAAGCCCTTCGAGCTTGCTTTAATCCATACAATGCCTTTTCCAGCCTATATACTTTCTCTTCCTGTCTTGAAATCTCATACCCTTCAGGTTGGTGAACATACACTTATTCTTGTAGATATCCAGTCAAAAAGGTTGACTTCCCATCCATTTGGTATACCACCCACTTATTATGAGCAATAATTGCCAATACTGTTCTGATTGTATCCATCCATGCAACTAGAGAAAATGTTTCATTGAAGTCAATTCCAAGCTATTGTGTGAAACCTCTTGCATCAAGCCTTGCCTTATGGTTTTGCACTTTTCCATCAACATCATGTTTTGTCTTGTAAACCCATTTGACACATATAGCATCTTTTCCTTTAGGCAGATCTACCAACTCCCATGTTTTATTTTTCTTAATAGATTCAATCTCTTCATCCATGGCATGTGCCCATTTATAGTCATTCACAGCTTCTTCAAATGTTAAAGGATCATCAACTTGAGAGAATAAAGCAAAAACAACAAAAGAAATTGTTATATCAACATTATACAAATCACTCAACCTTCTTGTCTTTCTTGGTATCAATCTTACTAGTGTGTGATCTGAAGACGTTGAACTACTTGGACTGCTACTAGTTGATGTAGTTGGAGCTGTAGTTGGAGTTTGTTGTGGTATAGATTTCAACCTTGAAGATCTTGTTTATATAGATGAAGGTGCAGCTTGTGCTACTACATGTGATGTTGCCCTAGGAGTAGAAGAAGGTGCTGGTTGAGGTGCATTTGATATTGGAAACACTTCATTATGAGGAACAATAGGTGTGGTGTTCACTTTCCTCTCTATAGTCCCATACCATGCTTCATCTTCAACAAATTGAACATCTCAAGTGCTTATAACTTTTCTAGTTATGGGATTAAACAACTTGTATGCTTTTGTATCCTTGAAATAACCAAGAAATATACGTTTCTCTCCTTTAAAATCTATCTTCTTTCTTAACTCATTAGGGACATGGGCATATGCAACATAACCAAAAACTTTTAAATGAGAAACACTATGTTTCATACCTGTCCAAGCCTCTTGTGGTACTTTGCTCTTTACACTCTTAGTCAGACATCTATTCAAAATATGGATAGCAGTTGCTACTACCTCAACTCAATATTCATTAGCTAAATGTTTTGTTGCTAGCATGCTACGTGCCATCTCCATTATAGTTCAATTCTTTCTCTCTATCACACCATTTTGCTGAGGTGTGTAGTGGACAGTGAGTTGTTTATGAATGCCATCAGCTTTTCAAAAATTCATAAAATCATTTGAGATATACTCACCACCTCTGTGCCATCTCCATTATAGTTAGATTCTTTCTCTCTGGCACACCATTTTGCTGAGGTGTGTAGCGGGATGTGAACTGTTTATGAATGCCATCTGCTTTGCAAAAATTCATAAAATATTTTGAGATATACTCACCACCTCTATCAGTTCTTAACAGTTTGATGTATTGACCACTTTGCTTCTCTACAAGTGCCTTGAACTGTTGAAAGTAAGACAACACTTTTGATTTATCTTTCAGAATGTAAGCCCAGGTTTTTCTTGTGAAATCATCAATAAATATAAGAAAATAAGTATAGCCTCCTATAGACAGTGTTGGCATCTGCCCACAAATATCTAAATGTACAATTTCTAATGGCACTCTCACCATTACTAGTTTTTTGGCTGGAAATGATTATCTATGTTGTTTATTTAGAATATACCCTTCACATACTCTTTCTGTTTTCTCAATTAATGGAAAACCTTTAAGCATGTTCTTTATGTGCAACGATTTCAATGCTCAAAAATTCAAATGCCCAAATCTGAGATGCCACAACCATGATTCATCCTTTACAACTGATTGAAACACTGTTTGAATTTCTTTGTCATTATCTTTTATTTTTTTAGCACTGAATTGACATGCTTCATCATTTTCAGAATTTGTTTTAACCGCTGATTTTGTATTTTATTCCTTAAAGGCAACTCTTTCTGATTTTCCATTGACATCAGGTCTTATCCTCAAAGGAGACATTATGTTACTAGGGAACTTATCCATAATTACACAAGGCCTTAGCGAGCCTTCTTCACTTTGAGCTCTACCTAACTTGGGAATGTATTTTTCCTACTTAAGACCTTTATGGCCAATATGCTTTCAAATTCGTCACAATCGTACAGGTTCATGATTGGTAGATGTTTCTCAACTATAAGGGGATTATCTACAATTATCCTCTATACACCCCTAATCCTTCACAATCTGCAATTCGGCCAAAAAAATAATACATGCGCTACTCCAAGTGTACAAGAGAATACAAAGCATGCATAATGAAACCTGCCCTTTAAGAAATGCTTGAAGAAAAGAAGATAGGAGAGATATGATTAATAAGGGACGATTCCGAAACAAATTCACAAATAGCTTCTACAATCAAGTGCATATCCAATGAAATAGAGTCACGCCCACAAATTAAAAGGACAAACCCACATTGCAAAATAACTCGAATTTGGGAATTTTTAGAGTGGAATGCCTAAAATTGACACAATTCCATCAACTAATTGCATTAACCATTCATGTTAATCCATTCAATGTTTCCCAAATTTACTGCAAATTGCAAATAGAATTTAACTCCTTTGAAGGAGACCCATAAGCACAATCACACATTGATAAGAAAATACCAGAACAAACCGACATATCCTTCATATTTTGATTCATATAAATTCATAAAATACAAATGGACACAGTATATGCAACCAATTAAAAATTGCATTCAGTACTAATTGCAATTTACAATATGGAAAGATAATCCTTCTTCTTTGTGAGCCAACATGAAACCCTAGATTAACAAATGGCTGCTTCTACCCACCTGGAATACAACATTTCAGAGTGTTTTCTTACAGTCGTAGTACTCCTTTTATAACAATAAAGAATTCTCAAAATCTTCAACATGCTTACACTTGGTTTTTTTCCTCTTTTGACACATTTCAGGCCATATGCAGATAAAAGAAAACCCATCGCCCATTAAATATTAGACAAAAATGGACCACGCATACAAGAAGATGCCTCGGTGGAGAATAATATTCTGTTGAAGTCTTGGTGCTTTGAGTCGTGCCACCATAATGCTAGTGGAAGACCTACATAATACACACTGGGAGAGACACCCATTAGACTAGAAGGGGAGCCTTGCAACCTTATAAAAGAAATTTCCTCACAATTAGAGAATGAAAATAAATAGAAAAGGGAGGTAATGGAAAAATGGAAGGAGAATCTTATCGAGCAATATGATGAGAAGAGTGACGGGCACATCTTCCATACTCAAGATGAATTTGAGATGCCCTGCATCTAAACCATCCACCCCATGCCTTCATTGTTCTCTTTCCCCTTCTTTCTTCCTCCTAGTCATTTGATTATGAAGGGATGAAGATAGATAGCCCATGAAAGGCGTTTTCCATTTGAAACCACCTTTCAATGTCCCTTCGAATACCTTCTAAAATTTTGATATCCCTTCCACTACAAAGTGGCCCACTGAAAAATTCTCCAACCTATATAATAGAATGTGCACCTCACAAATTCAAAGTTCTTTGTATATGAATGCTCCATCTCTTAGACTTTATTTGAACCAGTGCTAATATGAGCCCCAACACAATGCTTAATTAAAAGATGGTCATCGTCCTCGATTTGTGGGACTTAGAACCTCCTAAAATAGCCTAACTTTATGCATGCAAGCAATATTTTTGGCTTTTGTTCTTATCAAGAGATTAAGACTCATTCTTATCAACCACAACTGCCAGCTTGGATTTCTTGAATAACACTCCAACAACCATATTCATGTACTTTTCATATTGTTGTTCTCAATCCCTCTAGCTTTTCACATATGAAATTATATGGACATCCTTTCTGGAGTTGATCTCATGTAGGGGATTCCCCAGGATTGACTTTTACTTCAAAATATCACCTCCTGCGTTACCGAAACCTTTTACATGCTTCTTCTTGTATGGCTTATCCATTAACATTCATCTTCCTTGGTGAACTCACAAACTTTGATTGTCTTGATCATCACCCCTTTGGTCTAGGACATAACTAAAGAGAAACAAACACCTCATTATCCCCCTGCATGCAATTTTATATCTAACCCCTTTGATTGGCACACACGTTCCATGTCAGCATCAGTTCCCATCATATAGCACTCTTCCTAGACCATGCCATCCACACTAGATTATCCTATAAAACATTTCCCTAATGGTATTGTGGGGTTCTTGGCTAATCCTATACCTTTTCTTCCAATCTTCACCGCAAACCCGCATACATTAACAAGCGGTAAAATTTCGTATTGTGGGATTATGGGAGCATACACTAAGGGTCTCGCTTATTTTTGCATACTCACATGGTGATGCAGTGACACTTATTATTAAAGAGGTAATGTGAGGCTCCCTTTGTATTTGTTGCACTACCCCACACACCTGCATGGTGACTTTAGAATTACTTAGCTGCTTCACTGGGTGATAAAATACATGAAGGTAGAGAATTTACCTGGCCAGTCGATAGTATAATTTTAGGGAATACCCAAAGGAGCTGGTCACCGTATGAATAAAAACCCATTAAGTAGATCTCTTATAGAGATATTACCAGCCAAAAATAGTCAACAATGGAAATAATGGCCTTAACCTTTGGTGCTAGAAAACTTAGCCAAATTTGCTTCAAGGCTTGTCACTGAAGAATTAAGACTGGAGAGGCAACACAGTGGAATACTAAATTCATGAGTCGTAACATCAGCTCTAGTTGGGGACACATGCTCCCTGCAGGCATAACAAGATTCCAGATCTCTGCTCAAAGCTGACCGAATGCCAATTGGCTTGGGTAGTTTATTCAAAATTTTATAAAATTTAGATGCATCCTTCCATTGGTGGCCCAAGGCCCCCAAAAAAGAGTGTGCTTTTTTTAGATCATTTTAGGCCTATTTGGGCACTATCCTACCCTACAATTTCAATACTAATCTAGCAATTTAACTGTCATGAAATAATTAAATTAGGACATGATCTAGCATCAAATACCATGAGTTTTCTGGCTCCCTTTCAGAGGGCCTATTTTGGTTGAACCAAGGTGTCAACAACCATGTCTTGCAAAAATTCCTCTAAGATTGCAAGCATTGTTAGTGTTATCATTCATAATTTGGAATCTAGTCCCAATTTTGGTACTTGATTGTTTTATGTTGGCCTAAACTCAAAAGTGGCCTAAACTAGAACCAAGAAGCAATAAATAGTATACTCCAATTCAATCAACCAATCCTTAGATACTTTGATGAGTTTCTTTATGTGTAAATACATTTTCTGATCTAAAGAAATCAAACAGAACTTCTAGACTCACTTGTTTTAATTTGGAAGACTTTGATAATCCACCAGGTTAAAGTTAAGGTTAAAGTCCTTAACTAGGTATTACATTTATTATTTGTTGTATTAGCCAAAGGAGATTCTTAAAGTCTTGAATTTATAGAAACTTGGTGGTTATTTCTTTCCTTATTTGGTTCTTGGAGGTTATCACTTCGATATTATCCTCAACAACTACGAAAATCTTTCCTTTCACTTGTTCTTCCTTATATGGTTCTTGAGGTTTCATCTCATTGGGTTTATCCCCACTAGTTGGGTCCATCTCTTTCTTCTTCTATTGATTTAAGTTATATTCCTAGATTTCTCCTTCTTCTACTGTACTAGAGCCAAGGCTAACAACATTAATTGGTATTTCAAGCACAAAGGGAATAAAATTATGGTTTGAGATACTAGTACAAGGGGAAAACAATAAGAAAAATGAAGTGTGGAATTGTAAATTAAATTTTTAGGCTCATTTTGGGACAAAAGGTTTGATGGAGAATTAAAATAGCATGGCAAGAAGGGCAAGGAAGGTGCAAGAGTGCAATGTACTAAATTGTATCCTTTTACAATTTCACAATCGTTTTGGGCACCTAGTTTAGTGTGGTTATTTAGATCATTTTAGACCTATTTGGACTCCATCTTGCACTACAACTGCATTACTAATCTGGCAAGTTAACTATTATTAGAACCATTACTATTATTACCATTAACACCAACACCAAAGCTGCAACATTCCTAACCCTAACACTGTCCATTTTCATTGTCCTTGACATTTGTCCTTCCTCTTCCTCTTCCTTTTCTCAAAGCTCACCTCAATCACAAAGATGTACATGGAGATGCTCAACTCAACTCAGGTAAACATCATTTAAAAGCATGGGCATTCGCTTATTTGCATTGCCAACTCGGCCTTCAATTTATCCTTTTCTTACATAAAAAACAACACGGAGATAAGGACGCAAGTCAGCATTTAAAGTATACAAGGATTTTATAATATGTCTCATACAACCAAGAAGCACAGTAGAAACCCTAAAATCCCCGTCCAACTTCAATGTCTTTTCAAAGCCATCTAATTAAATAGGTTATCCATCGTCTCATAAATAGTTATAGATTTATGAGTTAAAATCACTTTGGATGGTGAGGTCTCTCATTATTAAGTCAAAAAATAAAATAGTTATAAAAGTGTGCATTGTATGTTATTTTTTTTATATTAGTTGACCATTAAAATAAGTTTTGGGATTCAATTGATTTAAATTCATTAATAATATTTTGGAATAAAGTGGATCAAGTAATATTAGATAGATATAATCATGGCATAAATAGTAATAAATAAAGACAAATTGATTGACTTTGAGTGAAAATCGTCTGTGGATTGATGAAAATAATGATATCTATGTTAGTTCAACATAGTTTGTTCTAGGTTTAGTTCAGATGTCGACTTGCTTTGTATCCATATTGTTAACATAGATAATTTATGTCAGGGCCTTTCTATGATATTGATAGTATTTTAAAGTATCTTGGAAATAAACAAGCTTAATGCATGCACATTAAATGTAAAATAAATGCTAATACAAAGGAATCTCAATGTTATCGGTATCAATGTACTCACTAGGATTTTTATTTTCTTTACCTTTCTTCTTAACAGAGGTATTGGTTTTTCCATTGTATGGAGTTTTCTCTCAATGAGCTCAATTTTCAAGAGATGCTAGGCTTTCTAGGGTTCTCACTTCGGGTTAAGAGACTATTTCTTTGAGGAGTTAGATTAGATACATACCTATACAAGGCAAAGGTGAGACCTTGGTGTAAACTGGGAGAAGAACTTTTAACTTCAATATTGATACATAGAAATGATTAAAGGTAAAACGAAATGTTTATGTTCTCCTTATGCCTAATGTGATTGAGAAAAAGAAAATGATAATTGTGAATAGTGGTGTAACTACCTTCAAGAATAAAGTATTTTATCACATAATAGCTATCTCAGGAAAAGGGGGGAGGAAGAACCAACCTATCATACCCATTTTGCAGACGAACATGCCTTTCACCCTTCTCCAAGAATTTCATGATAAATAGCTTGTGGTCGTTGTAACTCTTCTCCACAACCCTTAAGCCTTCACATTTGAGACACATTGCCTCTGCAATTACTTTAGGGTAATCTTGAATTCGGTGCTCCCAATATTAACTTCGCCCTTTCTCAAAGAATTGTTGAATTTAGCTAACAGAGTGTGGTTGTAGTTCCCCTCATGGCTTCAAAAAATGAGATGAGCCAATCTTCTTTAAACATCCATTTTCTATTTGAAACAACAAGAAAATATGAATATCATAACTTTATCTAATGCATCCATCAATCCATTAGCAATCAATTATATGAGTAGATATGAGAGAATTCAATGAAGGCCATAGATCTTGCACTTAGATTTCAAAGGGTGTAACGAGAGTATTTGGGCCCTCGATGTTTCCAAAATAACAAGTGACATTTTTTCTACAAAAGGGTACTATGTAAGAAGAAAATTGTGTGGACATGTAAATAGTGTTTTAATAGTTCCTATAAACATTATTAATACATTTAGTTATAGGGAAGGTATTTCTAGCCATGAGAGAAACATTGTCAAGCCATGAGATGAGAACAAAGTATTTACCTTGTCAAGCCATAACATGAGTACAAGTACATAGCTAGTGGTGTAAATAGGCATTTGATAAAGGCAATGCCTTGGACTGAAGCAAAATAAAATCTAGTCCTCGAAAAACGGGGATAGTGCAATCATTCGTTCACAAACCAAGGTGTCCAACACAAACCACATAAATAAATCATATAAATTCATAAAATACAAATGGACACAGTATATGCAACCATTGAAAAATTGCATTCAGTACTAATTGCAATTTACAATATGGAAATATAATCCCTCTTCTCTGTGAGCCAGCATGAAACCCTAGATTAACAAATGGCTGCTTCTACCCACCTGGAATACAACATTTCAGAGTATTTTCTTACAGTCGTAGTATTCCTTTTATAACAATAAGGAATTATCAAAATCTTCAACATGCTTACACTTGGTTTTTTTCCTCTTTTGACACATTTCAAGCCATATGCAGATAAAAGAAAACCCATTGCCCATTAAATATAAGACAAAAATAGGCCACACATACAAGAAGATGCCTCGGTGGAGAATAATATTCCGTTGAAATCATGGTGCTTTGATTCGTGCCACCATCATGCTTGTGGAAGACCTACATACGCTAGCAGAGACACTCATTAGACTAGAAGGGGAGCCTTGCAACCTTATAAAAGAAATTTCCTCACAACTAGAGGATGAAAATAAATATAAAAGGGAGGTAATGGAAAAATGGAAGGAGAATCTTATCGAGCAATATGATAAGAAGAGAAAGGGGCACATCTTCCATACTCAAGATGAATTTGAGATTCTCTGCATCTAAACCATCCACCCCATGCCTTCATTGTTCTCTTTCCCCTTCTTTCTTCCTCCTAGTCGTTTGATTATGAATGGATGAAGATAGATAGCCCATGAAAGGAGTTTTCCATTTGAAACCACCTTTCGATGTCCCTTCGACTACTTTCTAAAATCTTGATATCCCTTCAGCTACAATGTGGCCAACTAAAATATTCTCCAACCTATATCATAGAAGGTGCACCTTGCAAATTCGCAGTTCTCTGTATATGAACGCTCCATCTCTTAGACTTTAGTTGAACTAGTGCTAATACGAGCCCCAACACAGTGCTTAATCAATAGATGGTTGTCATCCTCGATTTGTGGGACTTAGAGCCTCCTAAAATACCCTATCTTTATGCATGCAAGCAATGTTTTCAGCTTTTGTTCTTATCAAGAGATTAAGACTCGTTCTTATCAACCACAACTGCCAGCTTGGATTTCTTGAATAACACTCCAACAACCATATTCATGTACTTTTCATATCGTTCTTCTCAGTCCCTCTAGCTTTTCACATATGAAATTATATGAACATCCTTTCTGGAGTTGATCTCATGTAGGTGATTCGCCAGGATTGACTTTTACTTCAAAATATCACCTCCTGCGTTACTAGAACCTTTTACATGCTTGTCCTTGTATGGCTTATCCATTAATATTCATCTTCCTTGGTGAACTCACAAACTTTGATTGTCTTGATCATCGCCCCTTTTGTCTAGCACAGAACTATAGAGCAACAAACACCTCATTAACCCCTTGCATGCAATTTTATATCTAACCCCTTTGATTGGCACACACATTCCATGTCAGCATCAGTTCCCATCATATAGAACTCTTCCTAGACCATTCCATCCACACTAGATTATCCTAGAAAACATTTCCCTAATGGTATTGTTGGGTTCTTTGCTAATCCTATACCTTTTCTTCTAGTCTTCACTGCAAACCCGCATACATTAACAAGCGGTAAAATTTCGCATTGTGGGATTATGGGAGCATACCCTAAGGGTCTCGCCTATTTTTGCAAACTCGCATGGCGATGCAATGATACTTATTATTACAGAGGTAATGTGAGGCTCCCTTTGTATTTGATGCACTACCCCACACACCCGCATGGTGACTTTGGAATTCCTTAGCTGCTTCACGGGGTGATAAAATACACGAAGGTAGAGAATTTACCTGGCCAGTCAATAGTAGCATTCTAGAGAACACGCAAAGGAGCCTGTCGCCTAAAAACCCATTAAGTAGATTACCAACCAAATGAGTCAACAATGGAAATAGTGGCCTTAACCTTTGGTGCTAGAAAACTTTGCCGAATTTGCTTCAAGGCTTGTCACTGAAGAATTAAGACTGGAGAGGCAACACAGTGGAATACTAAACTCATCAGTCGTAACATCAGCTCTAGTTGGGGATGCATGCTCCCTGTAGGCGTAAAAAGATTCCAGATCTCTGCTCGGAGCTGACCGAATGCCAATTGGCTCAGGTAGTTTATTCAAAATTTTACAAAATTCAGATCCATCCTTCCATTGGTGGCCCAAGGCCCCCAAAAAATAAAAACAACTTCTTGCCTTTATCAAAAACCTGATACTCATCATGTAACAATTTAATCTCACTTGTGACATGGTTGAGGAAGACTAGACCATGAATTTTACCAATGATCCCCCTCATTATACTCAATGTTATATCACAACCAATATCATCATTATCATAGTGATCCCTGTAAACAAATTCATAAAACGTTTGCTTGCAGGGCAGCATCATACCATACTAGTCCTCTGAATCGTACCTCCATCTTATGACATATTTTCCATCATCACAGGCCTCGGTATTCTTTTCAAGAAACCCCTTCATATGGTATGGATAGCAGAAACATTCATATCCAACGAAACTTTTAATTTCACTATCATCATGTATTTTAAGCACAAAACTTTCATTGGAATCATTTTGCATGTTAAGTAAACAATCCTTAGATTTATCAAAAGAAAACCATTCTCATGTTGGCTCACTCTGTTTCTGCATCTGATCATATGTACAAGAATTTCAATCGAAACTTCAAAATCTAAATGTTTCATTGCTTGTTCCCATATCGGCTAAATGAGACATGTCATGATCATCATCATTTACACCCCATGTGAACACTTCTAATTCAAACTCAAAAACATATCCTGAAACAAATTTAGAGGCACAATCAAAATCCACATAAATAACCTCAAAGACATGCAAAAATAAAGCTATGGGGGAATTTTCTAAACTGTGAGTACTATTATGATCCTCTTCATGATTATTGATTGTCATATTCATGTCAACATAAGGCTCGGAGCCCTTATTGTTCATTGCATCAGTATCTCCCGATTTATTTCCTTCTGGCATCTTCATGCTTAAGAAACCACCTGAATAAATTAAAAAATAGTCATACCCTACAACATTTGATTCATCCATATCTATGGTTCCATCATCTAGGAACCCTTCAGAATTTACCACGTGACGGGGGTTACACCATAACATTGCAAACCACTATCATCCTCTGTGTTAGCTTCATATGATCCATTTTGAGTGTTATGATGGTGAAAAACATCACCATGGAGAAATTCATCAGCAAACCGGAAAGTGTTATTTGCGGACCTCTTTATCTTCCTATCAAGCAACTTCTGAGAATGTGATTGCAAATCAAGGAGGAGAAGAAAAGTGCAAGAATGTAGTGTAGTAAATTTTAACCCCTTACAATTTCACATTGTATTTCAACCCCAACTTTAGTGTGCTTTTTTTAGATCATTTTAGGCCTATTTGGGTACTATCCTACCCTACAATTTCATTACTAATCTAGCAATTTAACTGTCATGAAATATTTAAATTAGGACATGATCTAACATCAAATACCATGAGATTTGTGGCTCCCTTTCAAAGGGCCTGTTTCAGTTGAACCAAGCTATCAACAATCATGTCTTGCAAAAATTCCTCCAAGATTGCAGGCATTGTTAGTGTTATCATTCATAATTTGGAATCTAGTCCCAATTTTGGTACTTGATTGTTTTATGTTGGCCTAAACTCAAAAGTGGCCTAAACTAGAACCAAGAAGCAATAAACAGTATACTCCAATTCAATCAAGCAATCCTTAGCTACTTTGATGAGTTTCTTTATGTGTAAATACATTTTCTGATCTAAAGAAATCAATCAGAACTTCTAGACTCACTTGTTTTAATTTGGAAGACTTTGATAATCCACTAGGTTAAAGTTAAGGTTAAGGTCCTTAACTAGGGATTACATTTATTATTTTTTGTATTAGCCAAAGGAGATTCTTAAAGTCTTGAATTTATAGAAACTTGGTTGTTATTTCTTTCCTTATTTGGTTTTTGGAGGTTATCTCTTCGATATTATCCTCAACAACTATGACAATATTTCCTTTCGCTTGTTCTTCCTTATATGGTTCTTGAGGTTTCATCTCATTGGGTTTATCCTCAGTAGTTGGGTCCATCTCTTTCTTCTTCTATTGATTTAAGTTATATTCCTAGATTTCTCCTTCTTCTACTGTACTAGAGCAAAGGCTAACAACATTCATTGGTATTTCAAGCACAAAGGGAATAAAATTATGGATTGAGATACTAGTACAAGGGGAAAACAATAAGAAAAATGAAGTGTGGAATTGTAAATTAAATTTTTAGGCTTGTGTTGGGAAAAAAGGTTTGATGGGGAATTAAAATAGCATGCCAAGAAGGGCAAGGAAGGTGCAAGAATGCAATGTACTAAATTGTATCCTTTTACAATTTCACAATCGTTTTGGGCACCTAGTTTACTGTGGTTATTTAGATCATTTTAAACCTATTTGGACTCCATCTTGCACTACAATTGCATTACTAATCTGGCAAGTTAACTATTATTAGAACCATTACTATTATTGCCATTAACACCAACACCAAAGCTGCAACATTCCTAACCCTAACACTGTCCATTTTCATTGTCCTTGAAATTTTTCCTTCCTCTTCCTCTTCCTTTTCTCAAAGCTCACCTCAATCACATAGATGGAGATGCAGATACTCAACTCAACTCAGGTAAACATCATTAAAAAGAATGGGCATTCGCTTATTTGCATCGCCAACTCGGCCTGCAATTTATCCTTTGCTTACATCAAAAACAACACGGAGATAAGGACGCGAGTCAACATTTAAAGTATACATGGATTTTATAATATGTCTCATACAACCAAGAAGCACAGTAGAAACCCTAAAATCCCCGTCCAACTTCAATGTCTTTTCAAAGCCATATAATTAAATGGTTTATCCATCGTCTCATAAATAGTTATAGATTTATGAGTTAAAATCACTTAGGATGGAAAGGTCTCTCATTATTAAGTCAAAAAATAAAACAGTTATAAAACTGTGCATTGTATGTTATATTTTTTATATTAGTTGACCATTAAAATAAGTTTTGGAATTCAATTGATTTAGATTACTTAATAATGTTTTGGAATAAAGTGGATCAAGTAATATTAGACAGATATAATCACGACATAAATATTAATAAATAAAGACAAATTGATTGACTTTGAGTGAAAATCGTTTGTGGATTGATGCAAATAATTATATCTATGTTAGTTCAACATAGTTTGTTCTAGGTTTAGTTTAGATGTGGACTTGCTTTGTATCCATATTCTTAACATAGATAATTTATGTCAGGGCCTTCTCATTGCTAATTTATGTCACTCATAATTTTTCTATAATATTGATAGTTTTTTAAAGTATCTTGACAATAAACAAGCTTAATGCATGCACATTAAATCTAAAATAAATGCTAATACATTCACACATGTGCTAAGATGCATTTTTTATCAAATAAGGCAAATATGAAAGATTGTTATAGACAGTTATCTGGAATATTCAATCCATTTTTAGTTATCTCCTCTAAAGTGAATGCTAATTGTTATCTTTTTATACATGAATATAACACCAAAAATAACAAAGCCAAGGTCACTCCAAAGTCTCCAATAAAAATTTATGAAATCCTTTGGGTTTCATTGCATACACATATTTTTCATCAACATTTTAGATCATACTCTATGATTCATCATTGTAGAATGCCGAAAAAAATAAAAAAAAATAAAGATTGATGGAATGTGAAAATCGGATGTCTCTAAATATTTTATTTATTTTATACAATTAAAATGATCAAGATCAAGTCTACTAGGATGACCTCATACACAAACATCATATGGATCAATCAACCAAGTTGAATAAATGTCCAAAAAGATTGGTGATGTCAAACTGAGTACAGAACTATATAAATGCATTAAGGCATTACCCCAAACTAAATATAAAACTAGATGGATAATACATTGGGATAATTTTTTTACCATTATCATAATAAACTTTTGATTATTTCTCTTATTGATTAGTAGCAGCTTGCTTTATATAATATATAATATTTGCACCCATGATATTAATTTGGTTTGGAATTCTTTCAAGGATTTAATCTGCGATTCTATGTTCTAAAGATTGTCTTCCCAATTGAAATATAATTGGATGCTGCAATTCAAATGTCTAAATTTTCTTTACCTAGTTTTAGTTTTCAAGAAGAAACAACTAATCCTTCAGTATGAACAAGCCTGTGGCATGTTCATAAATTTGAACTATATTATACAAAAATTGTCCTTGCACATTGTTTAGAAGATCTAGTATTTCCAAATTCCTTTAGATAATACTAATAAGCTAAATAACTAAAATAAATTGTTTTTTGAAACTTGGTAAGTTACAGAATATATTCAAATAATTTTAAATTTAATCAAAATCTACTCCATCAAATGCATAAGAAGTCATCAAATGTGTAATTCAAGTGTATGAATAATTGTTGTTTATATAACATAGGCAGCGTTAATTGCAGCTATAAAATTGATAGGTGGATGCTTTGACATCTCATATTTACATTCTCTACTTATGAAACCATAGTCTTCAATAATAACTTCGAGATTATGTTGTTTCCAATGGAATACTTCATCTACCTGGGAAACAAAACTGAGTTGAAACTTACATCTTAGTTCAACCACCAGACAATCATCATGCAAAAAGAGCTGCTATGTGTATTATAATAGTTTATCCTAGTCCTAGTAGTATTGTGTTCCAGAAAGAGACAAGTATGTCATTTCATTTTGAAATGAATGGGCAATATAACATTTTAAGATTGCATTAATTCGCCTTGATGTTGTATGTATATAAGTTACAATGTGTTCAGGCATTTACAATTCACATTCAGTGTAATCATCTGGCATCTTCCTGATTTACAAAGGGGAGTTATTTAAACATCTTAATTTCCTAATGTAATGGATTTGGAGAAAAGTGATTTTTAGTGGTTAAACATACACATGGTGTTCTATGTTGTGCAAGCTCTAAACCTAGTGTTGTTCGCATAGAAATTCCTTATCTCAAATTGCAATTAAGGGGTAGCTATTCATAGTTAAAGTATGTTGTATTTAAAGAATTTCTCTCACAAATATTACTATAAACTATTCTAGCAGACAGAAAACAACAAAATAGATTAGCCACGGTATAGCTTCTGGCATCACCCAGCCAAGTGCCCAGACAAAACACTAGAATATAACTCTCAATAAGTAAACAAAAACATAATAGCACAACCAAAACGCCATAATTATCTGACTAGACAAACTTATAATTAACATAGAATGCTATTGTCCACGTAGGTGACATTTTCAAACACCGACGCACGAGAAGCTAGTCATTAAGGGTTGAAAATAGGTATTATTTGTTCTATACGACACACTTTTTGTTATCAAAAGGTTCTTATTGTTTCATATTAAGTAATCAATGAGAGGGCCCTGATCCCAAAACAATACAAGAGATTAACACATTAACCTAGAAAGAAGCAACTAGCACAAATTAGCTAGAACCCAAAGAATAGCACACCACAACCCACCCTTACATAATAAAAAACCTTAACTAGAGAAGTCTAAATTAAAATAGTAAAATAAAAATTACAACTAAGACTAACCATTAAGCTACTTATCATCATAATAGTCTGGTAGACAGGCCTTAATAAAGTTTTAAACTTAGTACTGCGGAGCATAATCCAAAAAATCACTAAACAAGTAAAGACTAAGGCATCGTTGCCTTCAAAAAAATAAGAAAAGGCATCTCAATACTATCGGTATCAATGTACTCACTAGGATTTTTATTTTCTTTACCTTTCTTCTTAACAGAGGTATTGGTTTTTCCATTGTATGGAGTTTTCTCTCAATGAGCTCAATTTTCAAGAGATGCTAGGCTTTCTAGGGTTCTCACTTCAATATTGATACATAGAAATGATTAAAGGTAAAATGAAATGTTTATGTTCTCCTTATGTCTAATGTGATTGAGAAAAAGAAGATGATAATTGTGAATAGTGGTGTAACTACCTTCAAGAGTAAAGTACTTTATCACATAATAGCTATCTCAGGAAAAGGGGGGAGGAAGAACCAACCTATCATACCCATTTTGCAGATGAACATGCCTTTCACCCTTCTCCAAGAATTTCTTGATAAAGAGCTTGTGGTCATTGTAACTCTTCTCCACAACCCTTAAGCCTTCACATTTGAGACACACTGCCTCTGCTATTAGTTTAGGGTAATCTTGAATTCGGTGCCCCCAATATTAACTTCGCCCTTTCTCCAAGAATTGTTGAATTTAGCTAACAGAGTGTGGTTGTAGTTCCCCTCATGGCTTCAAAAAACGAAATGAGCCAATCTTCTTTAAACATTCATTTTCTATTTGAAACAACAAGAAAATATGAATATCATAAATTTATCTAATGCATCCATCAATCCAATAGCAATAAATTATATGAGTAGATATGAGAGAATTCAATGAAGGCCATAGTTCTTGCACTTAGCTTTCAAAGGGTGTAACGAGAATATTTGGGCCCTCGATGTTTCCAAAATAACAAGTGACATTTTTTCTACAAAAGGGTACTATGTAAGAAGAAAATTGTGTGGACATGTAAATAATGTTTTAATAGTGCCTATAAACATTATTAATACATTTAGTTATAGGGAAGGTATTTCTAGCCATGAGAGAAACACTGTCAAGCCATGAGATGAGAACAAAGTATTTACCTTGTCAAGCCATAACATGAGTACAAGTACATAGCTAGTGGTGTAAATAGGCATTTGATAAAGGCAATGCCTTGGACTGAAGCAAAATAAAATCTAGTCCTCAAAAAAGGGGGATAGTGCAATCATTCGTTCACAAACCAATGTGTCCAACACTAACCACATAAATATGTCTATGGATATAAGCTCTTTGATCTATTCGACCATTTTCTATTTTAAGAATTTAGAGTTATAATTCTCTTCACAAAAATAAGACAACTAGAATGTTTGGATCTTTTTGTAAAAAGATCCTATCTTATAGAAAACATATTGATCAATATAGTTATCTCCAAACCTCACTAATTCACTTGTCCCCTGTATTAGTGTTTGAAAATGTCACCGACTTCACTATGTGAAAAACAGAATTCTACTCCACATTATAAATATATGGAGGTGCAGATATAATTCGATAACGAACCTATTTCAATAAAAGATTGAAACATGAACAAGATAAGATAAGATATATACAGTCAAATATTTTGGAACAACAATCTTAACTTGTTGGATAGCGGCCACACAGCGAAAATAAAGGTTGAAACAAATGAACAAGGATTGTAAGTATCCTGCTCAAACACACAAACAGCAAACCATTCAACTCAATTTATTTTGATGAGGCAAAGGTAATAGAAGGCGGTTGCTAGCATTTGGCGGCACAATATCCAATCCCACTCCCGCAATCGCCGATGTTGCAGCACTTAGGGCTGTCTGCGTATCCTGTACAGCCGCCATCGTTAACGCACAGGAATTTAAAGCATGGCCCTGCTTGCGCCGAAGCCACGCTAATATTGGCCATTACTATTATTGCCATTAACACCAACACCAAAACTGCAACGGTGCCCATTTTCATTGCCATTTTTCCTTCCTCTTCCTCTTCCGTTTCCCAAAGCTCGCCTCAATCACACAGATGCAGATGCTCAGCTCAACTCAGGTAAGATCATTAAATAGCATGGGCATTCTCTTATTTTCATCGCCAACTCGGTCTGCAATTTATACAAGAAAATCAAAATTAACGCGAATGTATACAAGGAAATCAAAATATGTCTCATACAACCCAGAAGCACAGTAAAATCCCTAAAATCCTTGTCCAACCTCAATGTCTTTTAAAAGCCGGCAAATAAAATGGGCTATCCATCATCTCAATACTATCGATATCCTGTCTTATTTAAAATTATTCTTTCAAATAATAGTATCACGTTATTCTTAATGATTTGCAAACAACACAATATGTATGAAATAGGGTAAATCGAACTCTTTACAATTATAGAATATATTATCCTGGCCTTTCTTACTTATTTCACAATTTACTTTTCAGGCTTTTCAAATGTAATTATTGAGTACATTATAAGAAAAGACTTTAAAGCGTATATGTAATTATTGAATACATGATTAGTTGAAGAACTGCAGTGCTAAAATATTTTTTTTTGTAATAATTTATCTTAGTGATAAAACTAATCAAAGATACAAATGTGTGCATAAAAGTGTGCCATTTCATTTTGAAACAAATGGGTAATGTAATGTTTTACGACTATCTTACATCATAAGATTTCTTTTAACATTACTTTCAGCTTGGTCTAAAAACTACATCAAATTACAATGAAGGCAGTAAGTAGTCCTAAGCTTTTAATATTATGCTCTCAATCACAATTGTTAAAAACAATGATAGATGTAGGCAAAGGCATTACATTAATTTTTAAAATTATAATTATCGTATATTTTTATCCTTACCATATGACTAGGATTATTATTGATATTGCCTACTCAAAATACATAGTTCCAGTTAGTATAAAGTATGCATTATACAATGCCGAAATTTCAAAAATAAGTTTTTATCCCTTTTTTGCATTTTTGGCTTTATTTTTTAATCCAATTTTCCCCAGTTTAAATCCTCCATTTTTAAGAAAAAACAAGTCATACTTTTAGTTTGCCAATCTTTTTCCTCGAAAGATTTTTTGGGCTATGGTATAGATAAGTATATTGGCGAGGCAATACAATAATAGAAACTAGATAAATATAATGAGGTTATTTTGGCTTGATCACAAATGTTTTATGTGTTGTTTTTTATATTTCTTATATTAGTTGGTGGTTTAAGTTTTAGGGTTCAATTAATTTAGATTAACTAATATTTTTTTGGAATACAATGAGTCAAGTAATATAAGATGAGTATAATCACAACATGAATAATTAAATAAAATTAATTAATTCTATTAGTAACAATTGTTTGTAGATTATTGCATATGATGATATTTATATGCACTTTATGGATAGAAAAAATAATGTGTGGATCAAGATTACAATATTCTATTCTCTATATTAGCTCAACATTGTTTGTTCTAGATCTAGTTAATGTGGAAACTCGCTTTGTTTCCTTAAACTTAACTAGTTCAATACATGCACATTAAATCTAAAACACATGCTAAGATGAGTATAAATATGGATGATTGTTTTAGATGATGCTCTGGAATATTCATTTCATCTCTTGTTGTCTCCACTAAAATGAATTCTAATAGATCTATTGATGCATATTATGATATCTATATGCAATTAATGGATGCAAGCAATCATCGTGGATCAAAATCACAATGTCATCTGCTCTATGTTAGCTCGAAGTTTTTTGTTTTAGATGTAGTTCACATGCAAACTAGCTTTGTATCCATAAACTTAACTACTAAGTATTTTTTTAATTTCGCTATACAAACTCTCAAAACATAGATTTCTTAAAATCGATAAACTGTACTCATCAAATACATCTCACGCTTATATGTGGTTATATTGAAAATTGTTATAGTTATAGTGTCTGGCTATGTGAAAAATAGCATTCTACTCCTTATTATAACTAGTTTAAAATATCAGAATAATTGACGGGCCCAAACACCATCTCAAGAGACACAACATTTTGAGGTTGACAGTAAATCATTTTCTACCAATAAATAGTTTTTGTAAACCTAAAGCCAGAGAAGTGAAGAGAAATTTATCAAAATTCTTTTCCCAGCCTGCCAATCAGATTCCTTTGGTAATTACATAATCGTGGAGACCAAACTGACACCATACATTATATCTGGCCTCATGGTTGTTAAATACATTAAACTCCCAACCATTCTTTTATATAATGTGGGATCTACAGATAGTCCTCCATCTTCCATGCTTAGTTTCAATCTAGTTGTGACAGGTGTAGGTGTTGGTTTGCATTTCAACATGTTAAACCTCTTCAAAATCTCATTAGCATACTTAGAATGACAAATAAATATTCCGGCACTAGAATGATGAACTTCAATACCCAAAAAATATCTCATAAGCCCTAAATCAATCATTTCAAACTCACTTTTCATTGTTGTTTTGAAAGCATCAATGTTCAGATCACCAGTCAAGTTCAAATCATCTACATACAAGAATACAATTAAAACTTTTCCATTCTCATTTATTTTTATGTACAGAGTTGGCTCACAACTACTCCTTTGAAATCTATCTTGAATCAAGTAAGAGTCTATCCGGCTGTATCAAGCTCTTGGAGCTTGCTTTAATCCATACAATGCCTTTTCCAGCCCATATACTTTGTCTTCCTGTCTTGAAATCTCATACCCTTCAAGCTGTTGAACATACACTTCTTCTTGTAGATATCCATTCAAAAAGGCTGACTTCACGTCCATTTGGTATACCACCTACTTATTATGAGCAGCAATTGCCAATACTGTTCTAATTGTATACATCCGTGCAACTAGAGAAAATGTTTCATTGAAGTCAATTCCGGGCTATTGTGTGAAACCTCTTGCATCAAGCCTTGCCTTATGGTTTTGCACTTTTCCATCGACATCATGTTTTGTCTTGTAAATCCATTTGACACTTATAGCAACTTTTCCTTCAGGCAGATCTACCAACTCCCATGTTTTATTTTTCTTAATAGATTCAATCTCTTCATCCATGGCATGTGCCCATTTATCATCATTCATAGCTTCTTCAAATGTTATAGGATCATCAACTTGAGAGAATAAAGCAAAAACAACAAATGAAATTGTTATATCAACATTATACAAATCACTCAACCTTCTTGTCTTTCTTGGTATCAATCTTACTAGGGTGTGATCTGAAGACGTTGAACTGCTTGGACTGCTACTAGCTGGTGTAGTTGGAGCTTGTTGTGGTATAGATTTCAACCTTGAAGATCTTCTTTATATAGATGAAGGTGCAGCTTGTGCTACTACATGTGATGTTGTCCCAGGAGTAGAAGAAGGTGCTGGTTGAGGTGCATTTGATATTGGAAACACTTCATCATGAGGAACAATAGGTGTGATGTTCACTTTCCTCTCTATAGTCCCATACCATGCTTCATCTTCCACAAATCGAACATCTCGACTACTTATAACTTTTCTAGTTATGGGATTAAACAACTTGTATGCTTTTGTATCCTTGAAATAACCAAAAAATATGCATTTCTCTCCTTTAAAATCTATCTTCTTTCTTAACTCATCAGGGACATGGGCATATGAAACAAAACCAAAAACTTTTAAATGAGAAACACTATGTTTCATACCTGTCCAAGCCTCTTGTGGTACTTTTTTCTTTACACTCTTAGTCAGACATCTATTCAAAATATGGATAGCAGTTGGTACTGCCTCAACTCAATATTCATTAGGTAAGTGTTTTGCTGCTAGCATGCTACGTGCCATCTCCATTATAGTTCGATTCTTTCTCTCTGTCACACCATTTTGCTGAGGTGTGTAGCGGGCTGTGAATTGTTTATGAATGCCATCTGCTTTGCAAAAATTCATAAAATCATTTGAGATATACTCACCACCACCTCTGTGCCATCTCCATTATAGTTAGATTCTTTCTCTCTGGCACACCATTTTGCTGAGGTGTAGCGGGTTGTGAACTATTTATGAATGCCATCTGCTTTGCAAAAATTCATAAAATCTTTTGAGATATACTCACCACCTCTATCAGTTCTTAACAGTTTGATGTATTGACCAATTTGCTTCTCTAAAAGTGCCTGGAACTGCTGAAAGTAAGACAACACTTTTGATTTATCTTTCAAAAAGTAAGCCTAAGTTTTTCTTGTGAAATCATCAATAAATATAAGAAAATAAGTATAGCCTCCTATAGACAGTGTTTGCATCTGCCCACAAATGTCTGAATGTACAATTTCTAGTTGCACTCTCGCCCTTACTGGTTTTCTTGCTGGAAATGATTATCTATGTTGTTTACCTAGAATATACCCTTCACATACTCTTTCTGGTTTCTCAATTAATGGAAAACCTTTAAGCATGTTCTTTATGTGCAACGATTTCAATGCTCCAAAATTCAAATGCCCAAATCTGAGATGCCACAACCATGATTCATCCCTTACAACTGATTGAAACACTGTTTGAATTTCTTTGTCATTATCTTTTATTTTTTAATCACTAGATTGACATGCTTCATCATTTTCAGAATTTCTTTTAACTTCTGATTTTGTATTTTATTCCTTAAATGCAACTCTTTTTTATTTTCCACTCACATCAGGTCTTATCCTCAAAGGAGACATTATGTTACTAGGGAACTTATCCATAATTACACACTCATTGTTCTCCATAGAAACTCTATATCCTTTTTATACCAACTAGCCAATACTCATTAAATTAAGTTTTAGGCCAGCAACATAATACACATTTGGCATAACACACTGCTCCTCCTTAAGGGTTAGAGTATCAACTATCTCTTTACTCAAAACAGTGACCTTATTGATGTTACCAAGACTGACATCAGTTTGAACTGACTCATCCAAACTATGAAATAACTCAACGTTGTATGTCATGTTATTACTACAACCAGAATCCAAATACCATATGTCACTTGGGCTTTCTTTGAGGATATTGCACTCAATAGAAGAATTTGTAGTAATTGACTGGGCCATCTTAGTGCATGCAATAAACAGAGTGGTCTTAGATGTGTTATTTGACTAGTTCTGACTTTTCTTCTGTTGGTCATACTGTTTCTTTTTACATTTATTGGCATAATTACCAAACTTCTTACAATCATGGCACTGAATATGTGACTAATCAAACTTTTGGACACTTGGGTGGCTGAAATTTCGGTTTTGATTCCTACCACCAATATTTGCATAACCGCTATTATGTCCACCTCTACCTCTAGGACTAAACTTGTGGCTTCCTCTTCCACGACTTTGAGATGAAAATGCAAACCAAAAGTAACACCCATATGAGGATGGTAATCAATAAATCAAAATATATCTCATACAACCGAGAAGCACAGTAAAAACCCTAAAATCCTTATCCAACTTCAATGTCTTTGAAAAGCCGGCGAATAAAACATGTTACCCTAAAATTCTTCGTCTCAAATCTATCAAAATTGTGTCTTCTAAGAATATTATTATGCTATCTTGGTCTTTCTAATGATTTGAAAATAACATAATATGTATAAGTTAGGGCAAATCTAATGCATCTTATATTATATTATCCAGGCATTTTATAATAATTTCACATTTTGCTTCTTATGTTCTCCAAATGTTTGTAAATAATTATAGATTTATGAGTTAGAATAATTTTGGATGGCCATGTTCCTCATCAAAAAAACAAAACAATTCTAAACATTTTGTGCATTGTATGTTATATTTATTAAATTAGTTTGTGGTTAAAATCAGTTTTAGGATTTGATTAATTTAGATTAATTAATAAATTTTTGGGATAAAACTGATCAAATCATATTAGACAGATGTAATCACAACATAAGTAGTAATAAATAAAGAGAAATTGATGGATTTTGAGTGAAAATTGTTTGCGGATTGTCGCAAATAATGATATTTGTAGGCCTAAATTTTATTGGATGCTAACAATAACCCATGGATCAAAATCAAAATCTTCTCAAATCTGAATCTCCTTCACAACATTTAATTTGAACTATAAACAAATTGAAGACAAGAAAACACAACACAACAAGGCCTTAGCGAGCCTTCTTCACTTTGAGCTCTACCTAACTCGGGAATGTATTTTTCCTACTTAGGACCTTCATGCCCAATATGCTTTCAAATTCGTCACAATCATACAGGTTCATGATTGGTAGATGTTTCTCAACTATAAGGGGATTATCTACAGTTACCCTCTATACACCCCTAATCCTTCACAATCTGCAATTCGACCAAATAAATAATACATGTGCTACTCCAAGTGTACAAGGGAATACAAAGCATGCATAATGAAACCTGCCCTTTACTAAATGCTTGAAGAAAAGAAGATAGGAGAGATACATTTAATAAGGGATGCTTCCGAAAAAAATTCACAAATAGCTTCTACAATCAAGTGCATATCCAATGAAACAGAGTCACGCCCACAAATTAAAAGGACAAACCCGCATTGCAAAATAACTCAAATTAGGGAATTTTCAGAGTGGAATGCCTAAAATTGACACAATTCCATCAACTAATTGCATCAACCATTCATGTTAATCCGTTCAATGTTTCCCAAATTTACTGCAAATTGCAAATAGAATTTAACTCCTTCCTTGAAGGAGACCCATAAGCACAATCACACATTGATAAGAAAATACCAGAACAAACCAACATATCCTTCATATTTTGATTCATATAAATTCATAAAATACAAATGGACACAGTATATGCAACCATTGAAAAATTGCATTCAGTACTAATTGCAATTTACAATATGGAAATATAATCCCTCTTGTCTGTGAGCCAGCATGAAACCCTAGATTAACAAATGGCTGCTTCTACCCACCTGGAATACAACATTTCAGAGTATTTTCTTACAGTCATAGTATTTCTTTTATAACAATAAGGAACTATCAAAATCTTCAACATGCTTACACTTGGTTTTTTTCCTCTTTTGACACATTTCAGGCCATATGCAGATAAAAGAAAACCCATCACCCATTACATATAAGACAAAAATAGGCCACGCATACAAGAAGATGCCTCGGTGGAGAATAATATTCCGTTGAAGTCTTGGTGCTTTGATTCATGCCACCATCATGCTTGTGGAAGACCTACATACACTGGTAGAGACACTCATTAAACTAGAAGGGGAGCCTTGCAACCTTATAAAAGAATTTTCCTCACAACTAGAGGATGAAAATAAATAGAAAAGGGAGGTAATGGAAAAATGGAAGGAGAATCTTATCGAGCAATATGATAAGAAGAGCAAGGGGCACATCTTCCATACTCAAGATGAATTTGAGATTCTCTACATCTAAACCATCCACCCCATGCCTTCATTGTTCTCTTTCCCCTTCCTTCTTCCTCCTAATCGTTTGATTATGAAGGGATGAAGATAGATAGCCCATGAAAGGCGTTTTCCATTTGAAACCACCTTTCGATGTCCCTTTGACTACCTTCTAAAATTTTGATATCCCTTCCGCTACAAAGTGGCCCACTGAAATATTCTCCAACCTATATCATAGAAGGTGCACCTCACAAATTCGCAGTTCTCTATATATGAACGCTCCATCTCTTAGAATTTATTTGAACGAGTGCTAATATGAGCCCCAACATAGTGCTTAATCAATAGATGGTTGTCATCCTTGATTTGTGGGACTTAGAGCCTCCTAAAATAGCCTATCTTTAAGCATACAAGCAATATTTTTAGCTTTTGTTCTTATCAAGAGATTAAGACTCGTTCTTATCAACCACAACTGCCAGCTTGGATTTCTTGAATAACACTCCAACAACCATATTCATGTACTTTTCATATCGTTGTTCTTAGTCCCTCTGGCTTTTCACATATGAAATTATATGAACATCCTTTCTGGAGTTGATCTCATATAGGTGATTCGCCAGGATTGACTTTTACTTCAAAATATCACCTCCTGCGTTATCGAAACCTTTTACATGCTTGTCCTTGTATGCCTTATCCATTAATATTCATCTTCCTTGGCGAACTCACAAACTTTGATTGTCTTGATCTTTGCCCCTTTTGTCTAGCACAGAACTATAGAGCAACAAACACCTCATTAACCCCTTGCATGCAATTTTATATCTAACCCCTTTGATTGGCACACACGTTCCATGTCAGCATCAGTTCCCATCATATAGCACTCTTCCTAAACCATTCCATCCACACTAGATTATCCTGGAAAACATTTCCCTAATGGTATTGTGGGGTTCTTGGCTAATCCTATACCTTTTCTTCCAGTCTTCACTGCAAACCCGCATACATTAACAAGCGGTAAAATTTCGCATTGTGGGATTATGGGAGCATACCCTAAGGGTCTCACCTATTTTTGCAAACTCCCATGGTGATGCAATGACACTTATTATTACAGAGGTAATGTGAGGCTCCCTTTATATTTGTCGCACTACCCCACAAACCCGCATGGTGACTTTGGAATTACTTAGCTACTTCACGGGGTGATAAAATACATGAAGGTAGAGAATTTACCTAGCTAGTCGATAGTAGCATTCTAGGGAACACCCAAAGGAGCCGATCACCGTATGAATAAAAACCCATTAAGTAGATCTCTTATAGAGATATTACCAGCCAAATGAGTCAACAATGGAAATAATGGCCTTAACCTTTGGTACTAGAAAACTTAGCTGAATTTGCTTCAAGGCTTGTCACTGAAGAATTAAGACTGGAGAGGCAACACAGTGGAATACTAAACTCATCAGTCATAATATCAGCTCTAGTTGGGGACGCATGCTCCTTGTAGGCATAACAAGATTCCAATTCTCTCCTCGAAGCTGACTGAATGCCAATTGGCTTGGGTAGTTTATTCAAAATTTTACAAAATTCAGATCCATCCTTCCATTGGTGGCCCAAGGCCCCCAAAAAATAAAAACAAGTTCTTGCCTTTATCAAAACCCTGATTATCATCATGTAACAATTTGATCTCTCTTGTGACATAGTTGAGCAAGACTAGACCATGAATTTTACCAATGATCCCCCTCATGATACTCAATGTTATATCACAACCAATATCATCATTATCATAGTGATCCCTGTAAACAAATTCATAAAACATTTGCTTGTAGGGCAACATCATACCATACTAGTCCTCTGAATCGTACCTCCATCTTATGACATATTTTCCATCATCACAGGCCTCGGTATTCTTTTCAAGAAACCCATGCATATGGTATGGAAAGCAGAAACATTCATATCCAATGGAACTTTTAATTTCACTATCATCATGTATTTTAAGCACAAAACTTTCTTTGGAATCATTTTGCATGTTAAGTAAACAATCCTTAGATGTATCAAAAGAAAACCATTGTCATGTTGGCTCACTCTGTATCTGCATCTGATCATATGTACAAGAATTTCAATCTAAACTTCAAAATCTGAATGTTTCATTGCTTGTTCCCATATCGGCTAAATGAGACATGTCATGATCATCATCATTTACGCCCCATGTGAACACTTCTAATTCAAACTCAAAAACATATCCTGAAACAAATTTAGAGGCACAATCAAAATCCACATAAATAACCTCAAAGACGAGCAAAAATAAAGCTATAGGGGAATTTTCTAAACTGTGAGTTCTGTTATGATCCTCTTCATGATTACTGATTGTCATATTCATATCAACATAAGGCTCGGAACCCTTATTGTTCATTGCATCAGTATCTCCCGATTTATTTCCTTCTGGCATCTTCATGCTTAAGAAACCACCTGAATAAATTAAAAAACAGTCATACCCTACAACATTTGATTCATCCATATCTATGGTTCCATCATCTGAGAACCCTTCAGAATCACTACAGTTCTTCATAGAGATTGTAATTTATTCTTGATCAACATTACCAGTGTACAAACTCATATCAACCCTTAGTTAATATCAACTATTAAATATTTCTATGCCAATATCATCCTCAGTTAATATAAATGATTCCATTTCCACCTCAATTAAATAATTGGATATAGCCACTTGGCAATCATCAAAATTTACCACGTGAGGGGGGTTACACCATAACATTGCAAACCACTATCATCCTTTGTGTTAGCTTAATATGATCCATTTTGAGTGTTATGATGGTGAAAAACATCACCATGGAGAAATTCATCAGCAAACCAGAAAGTGTTATTTGCAGACCTTTCTATCTTCCTATCAAGCAACTTCTGAGAATGTGATTGCAAATCAAGGAGGAGAAGAAAGGTGCAAGACTGTAGTGTAGTAAATTTTAACCCCTTACAATTTCACATTGTATTTCAACCCCAACTTTAGTGTGCTTTTTTTAGATCATTTTAGGCCTATTTGGGCACTATCCTACCCTACAATTTCATTACTAATCTAGCAATTTATCTATCATGAAATAATTAAATTAGGACATGATCTAACATCAAATACCATGAGATTTGTGGCTCCCTTTCAAAGGGCCTATTTCGGTTGAACCAAGCTGTCAACAACCATGTCTTGCAAAAATTCTTCCAAGATTGCAGGCATTGTTAGTGTTATCATTCATAGTTTGGAATCTAGTCCCAATTTTGGTACTTGATTGTTTTATGTTGGCCTAAACTCAAAAGTGGCCTAAACTAGAACCAAGAAGCAATAAACAGTATACTCCAATTCAATCAAGCAATCCTTAGCTACTTTGATGAGTTTCTTTATGTGTAAATACATTTTCTGATCTAAAGAAATTAATCAGAACTTCTAGACTCACTTGTTTTAATTTGGAAGACTTTGATAATCCACCAGGTTAAAGTTAAGGTTAAGGTCCTTAACTAGGGATTACATTTATTATTTGTTGTATTAGCCAAAGGAGATTCTTAAAGTCTTGAATTTATAGAAACTTGGTGGTTATTTCTTTCTTTATTTGGTTCTTGGAGGTTATCGCTTCGATATTATCCTCAACAACTACAACAATATTTCCTTTCGCTTGTTCTTCCTTATATGGTTCTTGAGGTTTCATCTCATTGGGTTTATCCTCACTAGTTGGGTCCATCTCTTTCTTCTTCTATTGATTTAAGTTATATTCGTAGATTTCTCCTTCTTCTACTATACTAGAGCCAAGGCTAACAACATTCATTGGTATTTCAAGCACAAAGGGAATAAAATTATGGTTTGAGATACTAGTACAAGGGGAAAACAATAAGAAGAATGAAGTGTGGAATTGTAAATTAAATTTTTAGGCTTGTGTTGGGACAAAAGGTTTGATGGGGAATTAAAATAGCATGCCAAGAAGGGCAAGGAAGGTGCAAGAGTGCAATGTACTAAATTGTATCCTTTTACAATTTCACAATCGTTTTATGCACCTAGTTTAGTGTGGTTATTTAGATCATTTTAGACCTAGTTGGACTCCATCTTGCACTACAATTGCATTACTAATCTGGAAAGTTAACTATTATTAGAACCATTACTATTATTGCCATTAACACCAACACCAAAGCTGCAACATTCCTAACCCTAACACTGTCCATTTTCATTGTCCTTGCCATTTTTCCTTCCTCTTCCGCTTCCTTTTCTCAAAGCTCACCTCAATCACACAGATGCAGATGTAGATGCTCAACTCAACTCAGGTAAACATCATTCAAAAGAATGGGCATTCGCTTATTTGCATCGCCAACTCGGCCTGCAATTTATCCTTTTCTTAAATCAAAAACAACATGGAGATAAGGACGCGAGTCAACATTTAAAGTATACAAGGATTTTATAATATGTCTCATACAACCAAGAAGCACAGTAGAAACCCTAAAATCCCCGTCCAACTTCAATGTCTTTTCAAAGCCATATAATTAAATGGGTTATCCATCGTCTCATAAATAGTTATAGATTTATGAGGTAAAATCACTTTGGATGGTGAGGTCTCTCATTATTAAGTCAAAAAATAAAACAGTTATAAAACTATGCATTGTATGTTATATTTTTTATATTAGTTTACCATTAAAATAAGTTTTGGAATTCAATTGATTTAGATTAATTAATAATGTTTTGGAATAAAGTGGATCAAGTAATATTAGACAGATATAACCACGACATAAATAGTAATAAATAAAGACAAATTGATTGACTTTGAGTGAAAATCGTTTGTGGATTGATGCGAATAATGATATCTATGTGAGTTCAACATAGTTTGTTCTAGGTTTAGTTCAGATGTGGACTTGCTTTGTATCCATATTCTTAACATAAATAATTTATGTCAGGGCCTTCTCATTGCTAATATAATAAAAGACAGATAATTTATGTCACTCATAATTTTTCTATGATATTGATAGTATTTTAAAGTATCTTGACAATAAACAAGCTTAATGCATGCACATTAAATCTAAAATAAATGCTAATACATTCACACATGTGCTAAGATGCGTTTTTTATCAAATAAGACAAATATGAAAGATTGTTATAGACAGTTATCTGGAATATTCAATCCATTTTTAGTTGTCTCCTCTAAAGTGAATGCTAATTGTTATCTTTTTATACATGAATATAACACCAAAAATAACAAAGCCAAGGTCACTCCAAAGTCTCCAATAAAAATTTATGAAATCCTTTGGGTTTCATTGCATACACATATTTTTCATCAACATTTCGGATCATACTCTATGATTCATCATTGTAGAATGCCGAAAAAAAAAAAAAAAAATAAAGATTGATGGAATGTGAAAATCGGATGTCTCTAAATATTTTATTTATTTTATACAATTAAAATGATCAAGATCAAGTCTACTAGGATGACCTCATACACAAACATCATATGGATCAATCAACCAAGTTGAATAAATGTCCAACAAGATTGGTGATGTCAAACTGAGTATAGAACTATATAAATGCATTAAGGCATTACCCCACACTAAATATAAAACTAGATGGATAATACATTGGGATAATTTTTTTATCATTATCATAATAAACTTTTGATTATTTCTCTTATTGATTAGTAGCGTCTTGCTTTATATAATATATAATATTTGCACCCATGATATTAATTTGGTTTGGAATTCTTTCAAGGATTTAATCTGCAATTCAATGTTCTAAAGATTGTCTTCCCAATTGAAATATAATTGGATGCTGCAATTCAAATGTCTAAATTTTCTTTACCTAGTTTTAGTTTTCAAGAAGAAACAACTAATCCTTCAGTATGAACAAGCCTGTGGCATGTTCATAAATTTGAACTATATTATACAAAAATTGTCCTTGCACATTGTTTAGAAGATCTAGTATTTCCAAATTCCTTTAGATAATACTAACAAGCTAAATAACTAAAATAAATTGTTTTTTAAAAATTGGTAAGTTACAGAATATATTCAAATAATTTTAAATTTAATCAAAATCTGCTCCATCAAATGCATAAGAAGTCATCAAATGTGTAATTCAAGTGTATGAATAATTGTTGTTTATATAACATAGGCAACGTTAATTGCAGCTATAAAATTGATAGGTGGATGCTTTGACATCTCATATTTACATTCTCTACTTATGAAACCATAGTCTTCAATAATAACTTCAAGATTCTGTTGTTTCCAATGGAATACTTCATCTACCTGGGATACAAAACTGAGTTGAAACTTGCATCTTAGTTCAACCACCAGACAATCATCATGCAAAAAGAGCTGCTATGTGTATTATAATAGTTTATCCTAGTGCTAGTAGTATTGTGTTCCAGAAAGAGACAAGTATGTCATTTCATTTTGAGATGAATGGGCAATATAACATTTTAAGACTGCATTAATTCACCTTGATGTTGTATGTATATAAGTTACAATGTGTTCAGGCATTTACAATTCACATTCAATCTAATCATCTGGCATCTTCCTGATTTACAAAGGGGAGTTATTTAAACATCTTAATTTCCTAATGTAATGGATTTGGAGAAAAGTGATTTTTAGTGGTTGAACATACACATGGTGTTCTATGTTGTGCAAGCTCTAAACCTAGTGTTGTTCTCATAGAAATTCCTTATCTCAAATTGCAATTAAGGGGTAGCTATTCATAGTTAAAGTATGTTGCATTTAAAGAATTTCTCTCACAAATATTACTATAAACTATTCTAGCAGACAGAAAACAACAAAATAGATTAGCCACGGTATAGCTTCTGGCATCACACAGCCAAGTGCCCAGAGAAAACACTAGAATATAACTCTCAATAAGTAAACAAAAACATAATAGCACAACCAAAACGCCATAACTATCTGACTAGAGAAACTTATAATTAACATAGAATGCTATTGTCCACGTAGGTGACATTTTCAAACACCGATGCACGAGAAGCTAGTCATTGAGGGCTGAAAATAGGTATTATTTGTTCTATACGACACACTTTTTGTTATCAAAAGGTTCTTATTGTTTCGTATTAAGTAATAAATGAGAGGGCCCTGATCCCAAAACAATACAAGAGATTAACACATTAACCTAGAAAGAAGCAACTAGCACAAATTAGCTAGAACCCAAAGAATAGAACACCACAACCCACCCTTACATAATAAAAAACCTTAACTAGAGAAGTCTAAATTAAAATAGTAAAATAAAAATTACAACTAAGACTAACCATTAAGCTACTTATCATCATAATAGTCTGGTAGACAGGCCTTAATAAAGTTTTAAACTTAGTATTGTAGAGCATAATCCAAAAAATCACTAAACAAGTAAAGACTAAGGCATCGTTGATGAGCTTAAAATATGCTCATAATTTGGATGTTTTGATAAAACTTTTAAATGCCTTTACTTTTGTTATTTCATGGATGTTCAGACTTTGTGAAACTTTTTTGTTATATCCTGTAGCAAGAGACTTTTATATTCCTGCAGCTCTTTGTGATTGACTTGATTGCATTTATTGCTCCGTTGACTCCCTAAAATGACTGGTATATCGTATACAGTTTTTGAATGATGAAGTAAATCTAAAATGTGTGATTAATGAATGGATATCATGTATGTGCCATACGCCTTTTCTGTTGCCTGTTACCTTTTTTTTCGCAGGTTGTTGAAGAATGATTGAGTCAAGCGCAGCCAATCTCGGCCTTGCAGTAAAGTCCATTTCCTACACGACTTCGAGGAAGCTCCGGCAAAGACTCTTTGACTGAAATCATGGGAAAGAATTTTAATGACAAAGAGTGGAGTGCTAGATTCTCTCTGGATCGGGTTGAATGCATAAACTCATTTATGAAGTTTGTTCCTTGATTCGAGGATATGTTTTACTTCCACGTCTTTCTTTAATGGAGTTAGTTAATTAGTTGCTCAACTATTTTAAAAAAGCTTCTCCTCCTGCGCGAGAGAGGGGCAAGAGAAGGATAGAATGAGAATAGTAGATGTCATGTAAGAATCAAGATGATAATGAAATACAGAATCTGTTTAACCAGAAGCAGAGTTTGTTGTTAGTTTCCATATCAACAAAACAATGTATATCATTCTGTTTTTATGAATAAAGTTCAATGAAGTTCTGAGTTTCGTATCTGCGTAATCAGGAGATGCTTGCTAAGGGGGCCCACTTAGTAGGTATCTATAGCTAGTTAGTTAGTTGTTCTTTCTCGTTAAGCTTCAGTTTGCTTTCATCTTTAAAGTTTTTATACAAACTCAGCTTTACATTGCTCTTGCAGCACAAGGAATCCATCACTGTGTCTGTTCCTGCAGCATAAGGCCAGTTCATAGTTTGTGTTTCAGTTGTATTTATTATGGTTTCTGTCGTAATCAAATCATAGTTGAGTTAAAAAGCTTTGCATTACCTTCCTGTAGTGTAGGTAGGATTTCTTTTCAGTATGTATTTCTTCTAGGATTTGACCAAAATAAGTTCCTAGTGAATATATTTTGCTGTGCCATTTAAAGTATACGTCCCCTGGTTTGACAAGTAAATGAATGTCTATAGAGAGAGATATTGGTCACCTGTTGGAATGCCCAATTCCCAGGAAAGGTTTTACTGTGATTTTCATATCTTTTTGTGGCCGCAACCATCATTTTTGGCGTCGTTGCCGGGGATGGCGTCTAGCTAGGAGTTTATCAGATGTCATTTTTGGCATTAGTTTAGCTTGTTAGTAAATTTTTCTAGATTTTTCAAGCCACCATTCATTATATTGCATGCATAGAAGAAGAAGAGATGCACTGAGAAGGTTCATCCCTGGAAATCTATTTATTGAACTACCATTTGACCCAGCTGACAATGAACCTGAGGAAAATCCATTCGCTCTGTTATTCCAACAACCAAACATGGCAAATAAGCAACCTAATAATCCGCCTCCTGCATTTGAGTTTCCTATTGTTCCCTAGGGAGATACTGACAATCTTAAAAACATTCCCTCTTCTTTGCTTCCAAGGTTTTATAGCTTGGTCACAGAGGACCCAGAAACCTTTCTGTTTGAATTTGATGTCCTCTATCGCAGTTATGATTACAACACAGATGCTCATAAATTGAAGTTATTCCCTTCCACCTTGAAGGAAGGAGCTCTCAGATGGTTCATGAGTATGGGAAGAGGTGTAGTTGATAGTTGGGAGGCCATGCAGACAAAATTCCTTGAAAAGTATAAGGAATATTATAAGAGCGCCAGCAAGGGTGATGATATATTCCGAATTCAGCAGAAGGAGAATGAAAGTCTGGAAGATTACATTTCCAGATTCTTGTTTGCACTACAGAGGAACTCAAACCATACTCTCAACGAGGACTCTCAGAAACTGCTGTTTCTAAAGGGAATCAGTGATGCTTGTATAGATGCCCTGGACCTGATAGGAGGAGGTGATATAACCCAGGTGCCTTGGGATGATATAAAGAAAATATGTCTTAACTACTCTCGAGCAATAGTTAAGAAAAATAGAGGTCATCATGCTACAATAGGGAAGTCTTTTTCTGGTGGAGTTTCCTGAATAGAGATAACAAATTTGCTATCTGACTTCAAGCAGGACATCATTAATAATATGGCTACGCAACTGGATACTATGCAAGCTCGAAAGAAACATGAGAAGGTTGACGCAGTTTTGGCCGAGTTTTGTCCATACTGCAGACAAAAGAAGCGTGATTGCAGATGCAAGATGGTGGCTAATTTGGAAGCTAAACAACTACCTACTAAATTTAAGCCAGTAGAAGGAGATGATGATCACGTGTTCTTTGTTGCACAAAGGAGACCATGGGCCCAGAGACAAGGTATTCCTCAAGACCCTTTAACTTTTGGTAATTCTTATTCTGGATATAATAATCAATGGCAACATGCATATGGACCACCACCATCCTGGAACCCACCTCAACCAAATTGGCCTAATTATCAGAACCAGCAATGGCAACCCCCTCAAGGAGGATGGCAGCAGCCACAGGGGCAATGGACCCCACCTTCAGGAAATTGGTAGCAAAATTCTCAATGGCGAGGCTCTCAACAATGGCAAAACCAATCCTCTGGATTCCTGCAGCTTCCACAACCACAACCACAAGCCCTTATGCCGCCTCCTGCAGTAACTGCCACAAATCCTAGACCTCCGAAACAAATGCCTATGCGTGCCCAGCCAATGCCCAATCCCAATAATAAACCTCAGCAGCCTGCGTATCTTGCCGAAGCCAACCAATATCAAGCTTATGCCTTAAACATTAATGACATCCATTTGAGGTCTGGAACTACTTTACCTACTCCAAAACCACCTCAGATTACTGAAATATCAGATCCTCCCCATGAAGAACCTACTACACCTGTTGTTCCTACTGAGCACATGCCAATAACAGATACCGTTCCTAAGGAGCCTATTCTGCAAAATCAAGATAACCCACCTTTTCCTCAAAGGTTGCAAAGTACTGCATATAAACCCATGGAACAACCCACTTTTGACATTATGGATCAGCTCAAAAATGTGCAGATTCAAATTCCTTTATTTCAGGCTATTAAAGATATTCCTATTTTTGGAAAAGCTATTAAAGAAGCCTATTTAAAGAAGCCTGGACGAAAGAAAAAGGACCCTCAAACAATTCATGTCTTAGGAAAATTGGCTGATATAATGTTGGGAAATGTAGTTATTCCAAAACATATTGACCCTGAAAGTCCTGTAGTGTAGATAAATGTAAATGGCCAAGTTGTAAAAAATGTTTTAATTGATTTAGGTGCTGCCATTAATATCATGACAAAGCATGCTATGGACTCCCTGAACATTTCAAACATTAGGTCTACACCCACAGTCCTCCAGCTTGCAGACAGTTCCACAGTTAAGCCTGATGGGATTGTAGAAGATGTAATTGTCATTCTTGAATATTGGGAGTACCCTGTTGATTTCACAATATTATCAGTTAAGGCAACTTTAGGAGGGTATCCAGTTATTCTTGGTAGACCATGGTTAGCAACTGCCGATGCTTTTATAGGATGTCGTTCTGGAGATATGACCATTTCTGATGGGTAGTCCACAAAGAAATTGGCTCTATATCCTCCTGCTAGACCTCAGTCAGATTTGTCCCAACCTGTTTGGCCAGATGTGGGGGAGGAAATTGAAGAAACCAATTCCTTGGCTCAATTAGTGATGATTCAAAATGACCCATTCTCACAACTTCAGAGTGAAGATGCCTTATTGTTTCAAATTCTATAAAACAACTTTGATAAAGGTGGTTCATCTAAACCAAATGATACTCATTTACAATATTTCCTGCAGCAATTAGATTCTGAAAATTCATTGCCTAAACTTCCAGCGATTTTTCATAATTTGCTTCTACAAAAGATACAAACATTACCTGTAGACTCTATGAGTGATCTCACGAAGCAGATAGAATTGTCTCAAAGTCATTGTTTGAATATCAATAATAAGTTGTCACAGTCTCAACAGGCTAACCTATTAAAGATGCTACAAGAACAGTATAAAGCTTTTGCATGGGAATATGGGGACATGCAAGGAATAGATCCTCGAGTTTGTACTTATAGGATATATATCAAAGAAGATTGTTCACCAATTAGACAACCTCAAAGAAGAGTAAATCCAGCACTTAGGGAAATAGTTAAAAGTGAACTTCAAAAATTGCTTGATGCTGGCTTTATTTATCCAATCTCTGACAGTCAATGGGTTTCTCCCTTAGTTATTGTTCCCAAGAAAGGTGGAAAATGGAGAGTATGTGTAGATTACAAAGAATTGAACAATGCTACTAAAAAAGATCACTTTCCACTACCTTTTGTAGATCAAGTACTAGACTCACTGTCTGGCAAAAGATATTTTTCCTTTTTGGATGGTTACAGTGGATACAATCAGATAAAAATAGCCCCTGAAGATCAAGATAAGACCACTTTTACTTGTCCATGGGGAACATTTGCTTATTCGGTCTTGCCTTTTGGCTTATGCAATGCGCCAGCAACATTTCAAAGAGCAGTAATTAGTATCTTTGCTGATATATCTCATGAATGTATGGAGATTTACATGGATGATTTCATTGCCTATAGAGTCACATTTGAAGAAGCACTGCTAAATTTAGAAAAAGTATTGAAAAGATGTAGAGAGTAAAACTTGTCTCTAAACAGTGAGAAGTGTTTCCTAATGATGGAAGAAGGTATTGTTCTAGGTCATCATGTTTCAAAAAATGGAATTCAGGTTGACCCTGCTAAAATTTAAGTAATTCAGAATTTACAAACTCCTGCAAAACAGAAAGATGTCAGAAGTTTTTTTGGTCATGCAAGGTATTATAGAAGGTTTATAAAAGACTTCAGTAAAATTGTCAGTCCACTTTATGCTCTGTTAACAAAGGATTCCCAATTTGAGTGGACAGAGGCCTGTGAAAAATCCTTCCTACAATTAAAGGACTTGCTTACTAAAGCCCCTGTTCTTCAAGGTCCAAAATAGAATTTGCCTTTTCACATACATGCTGATGCTTCTGACTTTGGCATAGGAGCAGTTCTGAATCAGAAAGAAAATTCAGTTGAACGTGCTATTTACTTTATCAGCAAGAACCTTCAAGGTCCTGAGCTCAACTATACTGTCACAGAAAAGGAGTTGCTTGCAGTAGTATATGCTTTGAATAAATTTAGACATTATGTCACAGGTTATCAGATATTCATCCATACTGACCATGCAGCAATCAAATATCTGATGAACAAACCTGCCATTTCTGGTAGGTTGGCATGTTGGCTCCTGTTGTTACAAGAATTTGACATTTCCATAATTGACAAACCAGGGAGAGCTAATGTTGTAGATAACTTTTTATCAAGACTCCAATCAGCTACACTTGTTGAACATGAGATCATTGATGATAAGTTCCTAGATGAACACTTGTTTTCCATCACTGCACATATACCCTGGTATGTAGACATTGTCAATTATCTAGCAGCAAATAGAATACTAGACTACTTTTCTCCAAAAGAAAAGAAGTTGTTAATAGAGAAAAGTTTTAACTTTTCCTGGATTGCAAATAGTTTGTTTTATATTAGAGCTGATCAGGTAATGCAAAGATGTGTAAGAGAAGATGAAACTTATGACATATTGCATGCTTGCTATGATGAACCATGTGGAGGACATTTTGCAGCAAAAAGAACATTAATGAAAATTCTTACAATAGGGTACTACTGGCTAACATTACATAAGGATGCTGTGGCCTATACAAGAAAATGTGACAAATGCCAGCGTATGGGAAGACCAACTAAGTCCGATGAAATGCCACTACATCCACAGATAATAGTCACCCCTTTTGATAAATGGGGGATGGATTTTGTAGGACCAATTGATCCACCATCAAATGGAAAGTCATACATTCTAGTTTGCACGGACTATGTAACAAAATGGGTTGAGGTAATAGCTATGGCTCATGCTCAAGATAACAAAGTTGCTGAGTTTCTGTATGAACAAGTTTTCACAAGATTTGGGGCTCCCAGAGAGCTTGTAACTGATCAAGGAGCTCAGTTTATATCTAATCTGATCACAGCACTAATGAATGAATATAAAATCAAACATAGGAAGTCTAGCCCTTATCACCCTCAAGCCAATGGTCAGGCAGAAGTAACAAACAGAGAAATTGAGGTGATCCTCACAAAAATAGTATAGATACATAGAAAATATTGGAGCAATAGACTTCCTGAAGCAGTTTGGGCTTACAGAACTACATGGAAAACAACAACTAGGTTTACACCTTTTGAGCTGCTTTATGGGAAAACAGCCATGTTACCCATAGAATTTGAACACAAAACTTTGAGGACAGCTCTTGAACTCAATATAGACATATCTGAAGCATAGAAGGACCGTCTCCTGAAGCTAAATGCTTTGGACGAAATGAGAAAATCCACCCTGCAGCATACAAAAGCAATCCAACAACAAAGAAAAAAATGGCATGATCAGCACATCAAAACCAGAAAATTTTCTATTGGAGATTGGGCTCTATTATATGATTCCAGATATCAAGAAAACCAAGGTAAGCTCACAACATGTTGGCCAGGCCCCTATTAAGTTGAAAATGTGTTCGACAATGGAGCTGTATAGCTGGTAACAATAGACCTAGTCCGTTTCAAATTGCTAGTGAATGGCCATCGACTCCGGTTATACCACAAACTAGTCTCCAAGGAAGAATTCATGCAGCAGTTCGTTCAGGTTCCTCCCACTACTCTTCCTGCAGCCGAAGGCTTTTGCTTTTCTCCTGCAGCGTCACCATAATTTTTAAAAAGCATGCCCATAATAAAGGTTTTCTTTTTGCAAAAGGAAACCCCTTTTCTCCATTCTCATTTATCGCCCCCATTTCACTTCTTTCACTTCTATCCATTCATTTCATTTATTCATTTCATCCACCCATTACACCCATCCACATCATCCATCTGCATCAAACTTAATTAAGATATCTTTCCCACTTGTCAATCCATGCAAATGCCATCATATTTCTTCACACGTACGTGCAGTTATCAAAGGTACACCATATCTTTTCTTATCGTATATTTGATTTATTTCATTCTATTCATTTTCTGATATGAATGTACCGGTCATTATTGCCTGAACTTCTGCCTGTTCTTTGCGACATGTGAGGACACATGTCATATTTTAAGTAGGGGGTGGGGTAATCCATCTTTTAAAACCTATCTTTTCGCCGCTGCCATAACTGCAAAATAATCTTCTTTAATACTTTTCTGGTACTTTCCAACTATGATCGCATGTCTTTCTTTATTGTATAATCATGATTAAGACTGCTTGTTCAAAAAAGTTCATTTTTGGAAAAGAAAGAAAGTAATGTGACGGCAAAAAAAAAAAGAAAGAAACCAGAACAGAAGGGAAGCAGTGAATTTGAATCTTCAGCAAAGAATTGAGTTCAGCTGAAGGAAAAACTGCAAACATGGGTGGTCAGTTGGTGCGACATGAGCCTACAGCTCATGAAATATTATTGCAAAATCCCCAAACAGTCCACTCATTCAGCCTCTGTGGATGGTTAAATTATTTTTTGAGCTTAAATGATTTCAATGAGGAGGCTGCTGCAGAATTTCTGAGAACCCTTTCTGAAGGGGAAGCCACCGTATGGGGTCTAACGGTTGTTGCAACCGAAAACAGAATTACAGAAGTAACTGGGCTTCCAGCCATTGGAGAAAACTTTTCTTCAGACGTTGCAGCAGCAAGGGCTGAGTTTTCAATGCCTACTGATGGACCTCTGGAAGTCTCCAAGCAGGGATGCAAGTGCGTATCGTTGCCTCCTCCTTATTCAGAGTATGCTATTTACATAATCATGTATTTGACCTATGAAGGCCATTTTTCCTATCTGCATTCTCATTATTTCAAATTATTGAGCCATATGAGACATGGGTTAGTTAAATATGTTTCGAATTTTTTGTTAAAATTTTTAGAACACAATGCCCACGGAACTCAACAAGGAAAAGATAAATCTATCACTCATCATGGCCTCATTAAATTACTGATTGAGCGCTCTTTAAGGGATGTCTCATCTCTCTCCTGGCAACAATTTGTTGCCCAAAAGAGTTTGCAAATTCCACAACCTCCTAGGGTACTTACCCCACGGCCTCAGAAAAAGAAGAAAGAAAGTCCATCTACTAGTAAAACTAGGCAAGGGTCATCTACTCCTGTAGCACCTGGTCCTGCAGCTTTCGTACCCAAATCCTCTGCTAGGATTCAAACTAGGTCTGCCACTAGGAGTGAGAAGGGAAAAGAAAAGGCAGAAGGGTCCCCAGAATCTAACCCTCGTTCTCGGAAAAGGCAATGCCCTTCTCCTGCAGCACCATCCCCTGCAGCTGTTTCTCCTATAGCAACGCTTGTTGCTATTTCTAGTTCTTCGTCATCCTCTGGTAGGGCAAAGCCCTCTAAGCAAACAAAGAAGAAGAAAACCATCGGAACTCCTCTTGCAGCCGCATCAGTGTCAAGAAGGGTTTCCGCAAGGAAACAATCTAAGACCTCCCCTGCTTCACCACAACCAGAGGTGATTGTAATTTTAGAATAATCTATTGAGTCTGAATTTAATGTTTCTCAGAATGTGTCCGAAAATGCTGCCCAGAGTTCGATCGTTCCTGAAGTGGAACAAGTTGAGACAAAAGAAACAGGGCATAATGAGCAAGGGTTACCAAATCTTGATGATTTGGCTACTGCTGCTATGTAATTTTTGGAGAAAGCATAGGCTTCTCCACCACAGGAACAAGAAGAATTTATCTTACAGCAAGAGGAAGAACAGACTGAACAATCAAATGTGCGTAGTGAAGTTGTATCTCATCCTGAAGTTTGCAAAGCCATTGTTGTGTATAAGAAAACATTTTTAATGGAGTTTCGAGAATATGTTAAAGCTAATTGGGAAACAGTTATATTGCAAACCCTGACTTTCCGATACATAGCCTAGATTGTCATGCAGCAAAGTCTCTGGGAAATAGAAAAGAAGAAATTAAATAAGAAAATTGAAAGTCAGAAGCAAGAAATTGCTGAGTTGAAAGCAAAAACAGACAAAATGTTGAAAATAACTGGCCAGATTATGAAATGTAGACCCCCACCCAAATTTTATGCTCTGTGCCTTAAAGAACATTTTTTATGGTTCCAATTAATGAGAATTTCCAAAAACCAAGATCCTATAATTCATAATGCCAAAGACTTCTATGAAACATACCAGGCAGCCCCTAACTGGTTAAGGAATTCTCTCTGTGAATTCTATTTGCATGGCTTTTTAATACCATTTGAAACAGAATGGAATCCTCTTCTATATATTGGTGATATTCATTTAAGAGCATTTATGTCATGGGCAGAAAATGAGGCAAATTATGGCAGGCAATGGGAAACATATGAGGAAGTTGAGAAAACAGAGCCTGTTCCATTACGATTTCACAGTTCAAATCCTTATGCAATGTTGAAAGATTGGTTTGCTCTGACATATGGTGTTAATAATGTTTCAGCAAGAGGGAAAATATTTGATATCAGAAAATAGGTATATGATGAATTCCAGGCACAACAATATTCATTTTGGAAATTGGCATTCTCCAGAAGTGAGAAGAGATGGGAAAGGTTAACTTTTGGGTTAAGAAAGTCAGAACCGCATAGTCCCTTAAATTTTACAGCAGCTCTCAAACGAACTAGCAGATATATTCAATTGGGACTTCAAACAAGATTTGAACTGTGGTTGCCGCTGACATTCAGACCCCCTGTGCTAATGTGGCCACTTTATCCTCACCAGGCTACAAAACTCAACAATGAATTAGAAGACCAAAGGTATGAAAAATGTCGGGATTTCAGAGGATTTTATTACAAGTTTAAAAATCTGTTTCAAAGTCATGTAGCAGCCACCGACTTCAGAGAAACCACCAGGAAAGTTAATGCTCGAGGACTAGCATTGGGCTAAGTAGGGGGCAGTGATGAGCTTAAAATATGCTCATAATTTGGATGTTTTGATAAAACTTTTAAATGCCTTTACTTTTGTTATTTCATGGATATTCAGACTTTGTGAAACCTTTTTGGGATATCCTGTAGCAAGAGACTTTTATATTCCTGCAGCTCTTTGTGATTGACTTGATTGCATTTATTGCTCCGTTGACTCCCTAAAATGACTGGTATATCGTATACAATTTTTGAATGATGAAGTAAATCTAAAATGTGTGATTAATGAATGGATATCGTGTATGTGCCATATGCCTTTTCTGTTGCCTGTTACCTTTTGTTTCGCAGGTTGTTGAAGAATGATCGAGTCAAGCGCAGCCAATCTCGGCCTTGCAGTAAAGTCCATTTCCTGCACGACTTCGAAGAAGCTTCGACAAAGACTCTTTGACTGAAATCATGGGAAAGAATTTTAATGATAAAGAGTGGAGTGCTAGATTCTCTCTGGATCGGGTTGAACGCATAAACTCATTTATGAAGTTTGTTCCTTGATTCGAGGATATGTTTTACTTCTACGTCTTTCTTTAATGGAGTTAGTTAGTTAGTTGCTCCCCTATTTTTTAATAAAGCTTCTCCTCCTGCGCGAGAGAGGGGCAAGAGAAGGATAGAATGAGAATAGTAGATGTCATGTAAGAATCAAGATGATAATGAAATACAGAATCTGTTTAACCAGAAGCAGAGTTTGTTGTTAGTTTCCTTATCAACAAAACAATGTATATCATTTTGTTTTTATGAATAAAGTTCAATGAAGTTTTGAGTTTTGTATCTGTGTAATCAGGAGATGCTTGCTAAGGGGGCCCACTTAGTAGGTATCTGTAGCTAGTTAGTTAGTTGTTCTTTCTCGTTAAGCTTTAGTTTGCTTTCATCTTTAAAATTTTTATACAAACTCAGCTTTACATTGCTCCTGCAGCACATGGAATCCATCACTGTGTCTGTTCCTGCAGCATAAGGCCAGTTCATAGTTTGTGTTTCAGTTGTATTTATTATGGTTTCTGTCATAATCAAATCATAGTTGAGTTAAAAAGCTTTGCATTACCTTCCTGTAGCATAGGTAGGATTTCTTTTCAGTATGTATTTCCGCTAGGATTTGACCAAAATAAGTTCCTAGTGCATATATTTTGCTGCGCCATTTAAAGTATACGTCCCCTAGTTTGACAAGTAAATGAACGTCTATAGAGAGAGATATTGGTCACCTGTTGGAATGCCCAATTCCTAGAAAAGGTTTTACTGTGATTTTCATATCCTTTTGTGGGCGCGACCATCAATTGTTGCCTTCAAAAAAATAAGAAAAGGCATCTCAATACTATCGGTATCAATGTACTCACTAGGATTTTTATTTTCTTTACCTTTCTTCTTAATAGAGGTATTGGTTTTTCCATTGTATGGAGTTTTCTCTCAATGAGCTCAATTTTCAAGAGATGCTAGGCTTTCTAGGGTTCTCACTTCGAGTTAAAAGCCTATTTCTTTGAGGAGTTAGATTAGATACATACCTATACAAGGCAAAGGTGAGACCTTGGTGTAAAGTGGGAGAAGAACTTTTAACTTCAATATTGATACATAGAAATGATTAAAGGTAAAACGAAATGTTTATGTTCTCCTTATGCCTAATGTGATTAAGAAAAAGAAAATGATAATTTTGAATAGTAGTGTAACTACCTTCAAGAGTAAAGTACTTTATCACATAATAGCTATCTCAGGAAAAGGGGGGAGGAAGAACCAACCTATCATACCCATTTTGCAGATGAACATGCCTTTCACCCTTCTCCAAGAATTTCTTGATAAACAGCTTGTGGTCGTTGTAACTCTTCTGCACAACCCTTAAGCCTTCACATTTGAGACACACTGCCTCTGCTATTAGTTTAGGGTAACCTTGAATTCGGTGCTCCCAATATTAACTTCGCCCTTTCTCCAAGAATTGTTCAATTTAGCTAACAGAGTGTGGTTGTAGTTCTCCTCATGGCTTCAAAAAATGAAATGAGCCAATCTTCTTTAAACATCCATTTTCTATTTGAAACAACAAGAAAATATGAATATCATAACTTTATCTAATGCATCCATCAATCCATTAGCAATCAATTATATGAGTAGATATGATAGAATTCAATGAAGGCCATAGATCTTGCACTTAGCTTTCAAAGGGTGTAACGCGAATATTTGGGACCTCGATGTTTCCAAAATAACAAGTGACATTTTTTCTACAAAAGGGTACTATGTAAGAAGAAAATTGTGTGGACATGTAAATAATGTTTTAATAGTGCCTATAAACATTATTAATACTGCCTATAAACATTATTAATACATTTAGTTTTAGGGAATGTATTTCTAGCCATGAGAGAAACACTGTCAAGCCATGAGATGAGAACAAAGTATTTACCTTGTCAAGCCATAACATGAGTACAAGTACATAGCTAGTGGTGTAAATAGGCATTTGATAAAGGCAATGTTTTAATAGATATATATAGTCAAATATTTTGGGACAACAATCTTAACTTGTTGGTTAGCGGCCACACAGCGAAAATAAAGGTTGAAACAAATGAACAAGGATTGTAAGTATCCTGCTCAAACACACAAACAGCAAACCATTCAACTCAATTTATTTTGATGAGGCAAAGGTAATAGAAGGCGGTTGCTAGCATGTGGCGGCACAATATCCAATCCCACTCCCGCAGTCGCCGATGTTGCAGCACTTAGAGCTGTCTGCGTATCCTGTACAGCCGCCATCGTTAACGCACAGGAATTTAAAGCATGGCCCTGCTTGCGCCGAAGCCACGCTAATATTGGCCATTACTATTATTGCCATTAACACCAACACTAAAACTGCAACGCTGCCCATTTTCATTGCCATTTTTCCTTCCTCTTCCTCTTCCGTTTCCCAAAGCTCGCCTCAATCACACAGATGCAGATGCTCAGCTCAACTCAGGTAAGATCATTAAATAGCATGGGCATTCTCTTATTTTCATCGCCAACTCGGTCTGCAATTTATACAAGAAAATCAAAATTAACGCGAATGTATACAAGGAAATCAAAATATGTCTCATACAACCCAGAAGCACAGTAAAATCCCTAAAATCCTTGTCAAACCTCAATGTCTTTTAAAAGCCGGCAAATAAAATGGGCTATCCATCATCTCAATACTATCGATATCCTGTCTTATTTAAATTTACTCTTTCAAATAATAGTATCACGTTATTCTTAATGATTTGCAAACAACACAATATGTATGAAATAGGGTAAATCGAACTCTTTACAATTATAGATTATATTATATTATCCTGGCCTTTCTTACTTATTTCACAATTTACTTTTCAGGCTTTTCAAATGTAATTATTGAGTACATTATAAGAAAAGACTTTAAAGTGTATATGTAATTATTGAATACATGATTAGTTGAAGAACTGCAGTGCTAAAATATTTTTTGTTGTAATAATTTATCTTAGTGATAAAACTAATCAAAGATACAAATGTGTGCATAAAAGTGTGCCATTTCATTTTGAAACAAATGGGTAATGTAATGTTTTAAGACTATCTTACATCATAAGATTTCTTTTAACATTACTTTCAGCTTGGTCTAAAAACTACTTCAAATTACAATGAAGGCAGTAAGTAGTCCTAAGCTTTTAATATTATGCTCTCAATCACAATTGTTAAAGACAATGATAGATGTAGGAAAAGGCATTACATTAATTTTTAAAATTATAATTATCGTATATTTTTATCCTTACCATATGACTAGGATTATTATTGATATTGCCTACTCAAAATAAATAGTTGCATTTAGTATAAAGGATGCATTATACAATGCCGAAATTTCAAAAATAAGTTTTTATCCCTTTTTTGCATTTTTGGCTTTATTTTTTAATCCAATTTTCCCCAGTTTAAATCCTCCATTTTTAAGAAAAAACAAGTCATACTTTTAGTTTGCCAATCTTTTTCCTCGAAAGATTTTTTGGGCTATGGTATAGATAAGTATATTGGCGAGGCAATACAATAATAGAAACTAGATAAATATAATGAGGTTATTTTGGCTTGATCACAAATGTTTTATGTGTTGTATTTTATATTTCTTATATTAGTTGGTGGTTTAAGTTTTAGGGTTCAATTAATTTAGATTAACTAATATTTTTTTGGAATACAATGAGTCAAGTAATATAAGATGAGTATAATCACACCATGAATAATTAAATAAAATTAATTAATTCTATTAGTAACAATTGTTTGTAGATTAATGCATATGATGATATTTATATGCACTTTATGGATACAAACAATAATGTGTGGATCAAGATTACAATATTCTATTCTATATATTAGCTCAACATTGTTTGTTCTAGATCTAGTTAATGTGCAAACTCGCTTTGTTTCCTTAAACTTAACTAGTTCAATACATGCACATTAAATCTAAAACACATGCTAAGATGAGTATAAATATGGATGATTGTTTTAGATGATGCTCTGGAATATTCATTTCATCTCTTGTTGTCTCCACTAAAATGAATTCTAATAGATCTATTGATGCATATTAGGATATCTATATGCAATTAATGGATGCAAGCAATCATCGTGGATCAAAATCACAATGTCGTCTGCTCTATGTTAGCTCGAGGTTTTTTGTTTTAGATGTAGTTCACATGCAAACTAGCTTTGTATCCATAAACTTAACTACTAAGTATTTTTTTAATTTCGCTATACAAACTCTCAAAACATAGATTTCTTAAAATCGATAAACTGTACTCATCAAATACATCTCACGCTTATATGTGGTTATATTGAAAATTGTTATAGTTATAGTGTCTGGCTATGTGAAAAATAGCATTCTACTCCTTATTATAAATAGTTAAAAATATCAGAATAATTGACGGGCCCAAACACCATCTCAAAAGACACAACATTTGAGGTTGACAGTAAATCATTTTCTACCAACAAATAGTTTTTGAAAACCTAAAGCGAGAGAAGTGAAGAGAAATTTATCAAAATTATTTTCCCAGCTTGCCAATCAGATTCCTTTGGTAATTCCATAATCCTGGAGATCAAACTGACACCATACATTATATCTGGCCTCATGGTTGTTAAATACATTAAACTCCCAACCATTCTTTTATATAATGTGGGATCTACAGATAGTCCTCCATCTTCCATGCTTAGTTTCAATCCAGTTGTGACAGGTGTAGGTGCTGGTTTGGATTTCAACATGTTGAATCTCTTCAAAATCTCATTAGCATACTTAGATTGACAAATAAATATTCCAGCACTAGAATGATGGACTTCAATACCCAAAAAATATCTCATAAGCCCTAAATCAGCCATTTCAAACTCACTTTTCATTGTTGTTTTGAAAGCATCAATGTTCAGATCACCAGTCAAGATCAAATCATCTACATACAAGCATACAATTAAAACTTTGTCATTCTCATTTATTTTTATGTACAGAGTTGGCTCACAACTACTCCTCTGAAATCTATCTTGAATCAAGTAAGAGTCTATCCGCCTGTATCAAGCTCTTGGAGCTTGCTTTAATCCATACAATGCCTTTTCCAGTCTATATACTTTGTCTTCCTGTCTTGAAATCTCATACCCTTCAGGCCGGTGAACATACACTTCTTCTTGTAGATATCCATTCAAAAAGGCTGACTTCGCGTCCATTTGGTATACCACCCACTTATTATGAGCAGCAATTGCCAATACTGTTCTGATTGTATACATCCGTGCAACTAGAGAAAATGTTTCATTGAAGTCAATTTCGGGCTATTGTGTGAAACCTCTTGCATCAAGCCTTTCCTTATGGTTTTGCACTTTTCCATCGACATCATGTTTTGTCTTGTAAATCCATTTGACACTTATAGCATCTTTTCCTTCAAGCAGATCTACCAACTCCCATGTTTTATTTTTCTTAATAGATTCAATCTCTTCATCCATGGCATGTGCCCATTTACCATCATTCACAGCTTCTTCAAATGTTAAAGGATCATCAACTTGAGAGAATAAAGCGAAAACAGCAAACGAAATTGTTATATTAACATTATACAAATCACTCAACCTTCTTGTCTTTCTTGGTATCAATCTTACTAGGGTGTGATCTGAAGACATTGAACTGCTTGGACTGCTACTAGCTGGTGTAGTTGGAGCTTGTTGTGGTATAGATTGCAACCTTGAAGATCTTCTTTATATAGATGAAGGTGTAGCTTGTGCTACTACATGTGATGTTATCCCAGGAGTAGAAGAAGGTGATGGTTGAGGTGCATTTGATATTGGAAACACTTCATCATGAGGAACAATAGGTGTGATGTTCACTTTCCTCTCTATAGTCCCATACCATGCTTCATCTTCCACAAATAGAACATCTCGACTGCTTATAACTTTTCTAGTTATGGGATTAAACAACTTGTATGCTTTTTGTAGCATCCTAAAATTGTGACACTCGCAATTTCAACTGCATTTGGGTCTTCATGATGGCGACGCAACACTGAACCTGAATGGAGACCCCAAAACTTGTTCATGACATCAAAAATTGCATTTTTTAGCACCCTGGCCTGATCCTCCTTGCACCCTATTGTCCCGGGAGGTGGGACCATGGCGTCCAGCACCCTGGTCCCCCAGGACCATGGCGCCTAGTGCCCTGGTCCCTGGTCCTATTTTGGGCCCGGTCTCTTTTGGGGCTTCGGGTCTTTAAGTTTGCAATTTGGAAAATAATCTTCCTAGGTCGGCCTAAGGTCGGAAAAATCAATCTTTCAACCCTAATTGACAAGTATATAAACTTCATTTTCCTCTCCCATTTTGGTAGATGAAAGGAGGAAAAAATATACGTAGCGTAAGCGATATTCAAACATTCAAGCATTCAAGCATTCCTTCAAGCAATTGATCATTCTAAGTCTCCATTCAAGGCTAAGTGTTGCATTCAAGACAAGGATTCAACCATTGAAGAGGAGATCACTTACAACATATAACATACAACAACATTTACACCTTCGCATGTAAGAATACAAACATACTTACAACAAGGTATCAGTACTTGTTTACATTACAATTATTTACATTTATAGCATTCTCATTTCTGGGTTAATTCCAAAACTGGGGTTTGACCTAAGGGCAAACCCCTAATCACTAACCCCCCAATCGTCCTGTCTTTTCTATTTGTAGGTTGCAGGTACGCGGCTATAATTGAAGATCTGGAATCCTTGTGCAGAGACGAACAGATCCCCCTTCATTTCGCGGATTTTTCGAAGGACCGTGTGCACGCCGGGCGCCATCCTCCTGTCAATTTTTGCTCAAATTTGTAGGACAGCGCCGTCTCGACATTTTACTGCTAATTCCAGGTCTGCAGCTTCATCCCATATTCCTATCACTGTTTATAAGTGAATCTTTCTCACTTTTCATGCATTCCTAGCTTAATACTTCTATCTACATTCTTTACAAAAGAGGGTAGCCTTGCTGTCTTAATCCTTGAAACTCATTTAGAATCTAATCTTGCATTGTGTGGGATTGGATCTTGTGGGTTTCAACCCCTCTTTTGAATGTAAAGCCTCCCCTAAGTGAAAATGGTCAACCCTAGTGACCTCCTTTCTCTCTCCTTGGAGTGGTGGGGGGAACACCTAGGGTTCGATCGTGATTTTCCGCTTTACACTTTTGTATCCTCGAAATAACAAAAAAAATGCATTTCTCTCCTTTAAAATCTATCTTCTTTCTTAACTCATCAGGGACATAGGCATATGAAACACAACCAAAAACTTTTAAATGAGAAACACTATGTTTCATACCTGTCCAAGCCTCTTGTGGTACTTTTTTCTTTACACTCTTAGTCAGACATCTATTCAAAATATGGACAGCAGTTGCTACTGCCTCAACTCAATATTCATTAGGTAAGTGTTTTGTTGCTAGCATGCTATGTGCCATTTCCATTATAGTTCGATTCTTTCTCTCAGTCACACCATTTTGTTGAGGTGTGTAGCGGGCTATGAATTGTTTATGAATGCCATCTGCTTTGCAAAAATTCATAAAATCATTTGAGATATACCAACCACCACCTCTGTGCCATCTCCATTATAGTTAGATTCTTTCTCTCTGGCACACCATTTTGCTGAGGTGTGTAGCGGGTTGTGAACTATTTATGAATGCCATCTGCTTTGCAAAAATTCATAAAATCTTTTGAGATATACTCACCACCTCTATCAGTTCTTAACAGTTTGATGTATTGACCACTTTGCTTCTCTACAAGTGCCTTGAACTACTGAAAGTAAGACAACACTTTTGATTTATCTTTCAAAAAGTAAGCCCAAGTTTTTCTTGTGAAATCATCAATAAATATAAGAAAATAAGTATAGCCTCCTATAGACAGTGTTTGCATCTGCCCACAAATGTCTGAATGTACAATTTCTAGTGGCACTCTCGCCCTTACTAGTTTTCTTGCTGGAAATGATTATCTATGTTGTTTACCTAGAATATACCCTTCACATACTCTTTCTGGTTTCTCAATTAATGGAAAACCTTTAAGCATGTTCTTTATGTGCAATGATTTCAATGCTCCAAACTTCAAATGCCCAAATCTGAGATGCCACAACCATGATTCATCCTTTACAAGTGATTGAAACACTGTTTGAATTTCTTTGTCATTATCTTTTATATTTTTAGCACTAGATTGACATGCTTCATCATTTTCAGAAATTTTTTTAACTTCTGATTTTGTATTTTATTCCTTAAAGCAACTCTTTCTGATTTTCCACTCACATCAGGGCTTATCCTCAAAGGAGACATTATGTTACTAGGGAACTTATCCATAATTACACACTCATTGTTCTCCATATAAACTCTATATCCTTTTTATACCAACTGGCCAATACTCATTAAATTAAGTTTTAGGCCAGCAACATAATACACATCTGGCATAACACATTGCTCCCCCTTAAGGGTTAGAATATCAACTGTCCCTTTACTCAAAATAGTGACCTTATTGATGTTACCAAGACTGACATCAGTTTGAAATGACTCATCCAAACTAGGAAATAACTCAACGTTGTATGTCATGTTATTACTACAACCAGAATCCAAATACCATATGTCACTTGGGCTTTCTTCGAGGATATTACACTCAACAGAAGAATTTGTAGTAATTGACTCGGCCATCTTAGTGCATGCAATAAACAGAGTGGTCTTAGATGTGTTATTTGACTGGTTCTGACTTTGCTTCTGCTGGTCATACTGTTTGTTTTTACATTTACTGGCATAATTCCCAAACTTCTTACAATCATGGCACTGAATATGTGACTAATCAAACTTTTGGACACTTGGGTGGCTAAAATTTTGGTTTTGATTCCTACCACCAATATTTGCATAACCGCTATTATGTCCACCTCTACCTCTAGGACTAAACTTGTGGCTTCCTCTTCCATGACTTTGAGATGAAAATGCAAACCAAAAGTAACGCCCATATAAGGATGCTAATCAATAAATCAAAATATATCTCATACAACCGAGAAGCACAGTAAAAACCCTAAAATCCTTGTCCAACTTCAATGTCTTTGAAAAGCCGGCGAATAAAACATGTTACCCTAAAATTCTTCGTCTCAAATCTATCAAAATCGTGTCTTCTAAGAATATTATTATGCTATCCTGGTCTTTCTAATGATTTGCAAATAACATAATATGTATAAGTTAGGGCAAATCTAATGCATCTTATATTATATTATACAGGCATTTTATAATAATTTCACATTTTGCTTCTTATGTTCTCCAAATATTTGTAAATAATTATAGATTTATGAGTTAGAATAATTTTGGATGGCCATGTTCCTCATCAAAAAAACAAAAGAATTCTAAACATTTTGTGCATTGTATGTTATATTTATTAAATTAGTTTGTGGTTAAAATTAGTTTTCGGATTTGATTAATTTAGATTAATTAATAGTTGTTTGGAATAAAACTGATCAAATCATATTAGACAGATATAATCACAACATAAGTAGTAATAAATAAAGAGAAATTGATGGATTTTGAGTGAAAATTGTTTGCGGATTGTCGCAAATAATGATATTTGTAGGCCTAAATTTTATTGGATGCTAACAATAACCCATGGATCAAAATCAAAATCTTCTCAAATCTGAATCTCCTTCACAGCATTTAATTTGAACTATCAATAGATTGAAGACAAGAAAACAAAACACAACAAGGCCTTAGCGAGCCTTCTTCACTTTGAGCTCTACCTGACTCAGGAATGTATTTTTCCTACTTAGGACCTTCATCCCAATATGCTTTCAAATTCGTCACAATCGTACAGGTTCATGATTGGTACATGTTTCTCAACTATATGGGGATTATCTACAGTTACCCTCTATACACCCCTAATCCTTCACAATCTGCAATTCGACCAAAAAATTAATACATGCGCTACTCCAAGTGTACAAGGGAATACAAAGAATGCATTATGAAACCTGTCCTTTAAGAAATGCTTGAAGAAAAGAAGAAAGGAGAGATACGATTAATAAGGGATGCTACCGAAACAAATTCACAAATAGCTTCTACAATCAAGTGCATATCCAATGAAACAGAGTCACGCCCACAAATTAAAAGGACAAACCCGCATTGCAAAATAACTCAAATTAGGGAATTTTCAAAGTGGAATGCCTAAAATTGACACAATTCCATCAACTAATTGCATCAACCATTCATGTTAATCCATTCAATGTTTCCCAAATTTACTGCAAATTGCAAATAGAATTTAACTCCTTCCTTGAAGGAGACCCATAAGCACAATCACACATTGATAAGAAAATACCAGAACAAACCGACATATCCTTCATATTTTGATTCATATAAATTCATAAAATACAAATGGACACAGTATATGCAACCATTGAAAAATTGCATTCAGTACTAATTGCAATTTACAATATGGAAAGATAATCCCTCTTCTCTGTGAGCCAGCATGAAACCCTAGATTAACAAATGGCTGCTTCTACCCACCTGGAATACAACATTTCAGAGTATTTTCTTACAGTCGTAGTATTCCTTTTATAACAATAAGGAATTATCAAAATCTTCAACATGCTTACACTTGGTTTTTTTCCTCTTTTGACACATTTCAAGCCATATGTAGATAAAAGAAAACCCATCGCCCATTAAATATAAGACAAAAATGGGCCATGCATACAAGAAGATGCCTCGGTGGAGAATAATATTCTGTTCAAGTCTTGGTGCTTTGATTCCTGCCACCATCATGCTTGTGGAAGACCTACATACGCTGGCAGAGACACTCATTAGACTAGAAGGGGAGCCTTGCAACCTTATAAAAGAAATTTCCTCACAACTAGAGGATGAAAATAAATAGAAAAGGGAGGTAATGGAAAAATGGAAGGAGAATCTTATCAAGCAATATGATAAGAAGAGCAAGGGGCACATCTTCCATACTCAAGATGAATTTGAGATTTTCTACATCTAAACCATCCACCCCATGCCTTCATTGTTCTCTTTCCCTTTCCTTCTTCCTTTTAGTCATTTGATTATGAAGGGATGAAGATAGATAGCCCATGAAAGGCATTTTCCATTTGAAACCACCTTTCGCTGTCCCTTCGACTATCTTCTAAAATCTTGATATCCCTTCCGCTACAAAGTGGCCCACTGAAATATTCTCCAACCTATATCATGGAAGGTGCACCTCATAAATTCGCAGTTCTCTGTATATGAATGCTCCATCTCTTAGAATTTATTTGAACCAGTGCTAATACGAGCCCCAACATAGTGCTTAATCAATAGATGGTTGTCGTCCTCGATTTGTGGGACTTAGAGCCTCCTAAAATAGCGTATCTTTATGCATGCAAGCAATATTTTCAGCTTTTTTTCATATCAAGAGATTAAGACTCGTTCTTATCAACCACAACTGCCAGCTTGGATTTCTTGAATAACACTCCAACAACCATATTCATGTACTTTTCATATCATTGTGCTCAGTCCCTCTGGATTTTCACAAATGAAATTATATGAACATCCTTTCTGGAGTTGATCTCATGTAGGTGATTCGCCAGGATTGACTTTTACTTCAAAATATCACCTCCTGCGTTACCGGAACCTTTTACATGCTTGTCCTTGTATGCCTTATCCATTAATATTCATCTTCCTTGGCGAACTCACAAACTTTAATTATCCTGATCATTGCCCCTTTTGTCTAGCACAGAACTACAGAGCAACAAACACCTCATTAACCCCTTGCATGCAATTTTATATCTAACCCCTTTGATTGGCACACACGTTCCATGTCAGCATCAGTTCCCATAATATAGAAATCTTCCTAGACCATTCCCTCCACACTAGATTATCCTGGAAAACATTTCCCTAATGGTATTGTGGGGTTCTTGGCTAATCCTATACCTTTTCTTCTAGTCTTCACTGGAAACCCACATACCTTAACAATCGGTAAAATTTCGCATTGTGGGATTATGGGAGCATACCCTAAGGGTCTCTCCTATTTTTGCAAACTCGCATGGCGATGCAATGACACTTATTATTATAGAGGTAATGTGAGGCTCGCTTTGTATTTGTCGCACTACCTCACACACCCGCATGGTGACTTTGGAATTACTTAGCTGCTTCACGGGGTGATAAAATACATGAAGGTAGAGAATTTACCTGGCCAGTCGATAGTAGCATTCTAGGGAACACCCAAAGGAGCCTGTCACCGTATGAATAAAAACCCATTAAGTAGATCTCTTATAGAGATATTACCAACCAAATGAGTCAACAATGGAAATAACAACCTTAACCTTTGGTGCTAGAAAACTTAGCCGAATTTGCTTCAAGGCTTGTCACTGAAGAATTAAGACTGGAGAGGCAACACAGTGGAATACTAAACTCATCAGTCATAACATCAGCTCTAGTTGGGGACGCATGCTCCCTGCAGGCATAACAAGATTTCAGATCTCTGCTCGAAGCTGACTGAATGCCAATTGGCTTGGGTAGTTTATTCAAAATTTTACAAAATTCAGATCCATCCTTCCATTGGTGGCCCAAGGCCCCCAAAAAATAAAAACAAGTTCTTGCCTTTATCAAAAACCTGATTCTCATCATGTAACAATTTGATCTTGCTTGTGACATAGTTGAGGAAGACTAGACCATGAATTTTACCAATGATCCCCCTCATTATACTCAATGTTATATCACAACCAATATCATCATTATCATAGTGATCCCTGTAAACAAATTCATTAAACGTTTGCTTGCAAGGCAGCATCATACCATACTAGTCCTCTGAATTGTACCTCCATCTTATGACATATTTTCAATCATCACAGGCCTCAGTATTCTTTTCAAGAAACCCCTTCATATGGTAAGGAAAGCAAAAACATTCATATCCAACGGAACTTTTAATTTCACTATCATCATGTATTTTAAGCACAAAACTTTCATTGGAATCATTTTGCATATTAAGTAAACAATCCTTAGATGTATCAAAAGAAAACCATTCTCATGTTGGCTCACTCTGTATCTGGATCTGATCATATGTACAAGAATTTCAATCTAAACTTCAAATCTAAATGTTTCATTGCTTGTTCCCATATCGGCTAAATGAGACATGTCATGATCATCATCATTTACACCCCATGTGAACACTTCTAATTCAAACTCAAAAACATATCCTGAAACAAATTTAGAGGCACAATCAAAATCCACATAAATAACCTCAAAGACGAGCAAAAATAAAGCTATAGGGGAATTTTCGAAACTGTGAGTACTGTTATGATCCTCTTCATGATTACTGATTGTCATATTCATATCAACATAAGGCTCGGAACCCTTATTGTTCATTGCATCAGTATCTCCTGATTTATTTCCTTCTGGCATCTTCATGCTTAAGAAACCACCTGAATAAATTTAAAAAGAGTCATACCCTACAACATTTGATTCATCCATATCTATGGTTCCATCATCTGAGAACCCTTCAGAATCACTACAGTTCTTCACAGAGATTGTAATTGATTCTTGATCAACATTGCCAGTGTACATACACATATCAATTCTAATAGATCTGGAATATTCATTTCATCTCTTGTTGTCTCCACTAAAATGAATTCTAATAGATCTATTGATGCATATTAGGATATCTATATGCAATTAATGGATGCAAGCAATCATCGTGAATCAAAATCACAATGTCGTCTACTCTATGTTAGCTCAATGTTTTTTGTTTTAGATGTAGTTCACATGCAAACTAGCTTTGTATCCATAAACTTAACTACTAAGTATTTTTTTAATTTCGCTATACAAACTCTCAAAACATAGATTTCTTAAAATCGATAAACTGTACTCATCAAATACATCTCACGCTTATATGTGGTTATATTGAAAATTGTTATAGTTATAGTGTCTGGCTATGTGAAAAATAGCATTCTACTCCTTATTATAAATAGTTAAAAATATCAGAATAATTGACGTGCCCAAACACCATCTCAAGAGACACAACATTTGAGGTTGACAGTAAATCATTTTCTACCAACAAATAGTTTTTGAAAACCTAAAGCGAGAGAAGTGAAGAGAAATTTATCAAAATTCTTTTCCCAGCCTTCCAATCAGATTCCTTTGGTAATTCCATAATCCTGGAGATCAAACTGACACCATACATTATATCTGGCCTCATGGTTGTTAAATACATTAAACTCGCAACCATTCTTTTATATAATGTGGGATCTATAGATAGTCCTCCATCTTCCATGCTTAGTTTCAATCCAGTTGTGACAGGTGTAGGTGTTGGTTTGGATTTCAACGTGTTGAACCTCTTCAAAATCTCATTAGCATACTTAGATTGACAAATAAATATTCCAGCACTAGAATGATGGACTTCAATACCCAAAAAATATCTCATAAACCCTAAATCAGTCATTTCAAACTCACTTTTCATTTTTGTTTTGAAAGCATCAATGTTCAGAACACCAGTCAAGATCAAATCATCTACATACAAGCATACAATTAAAACTTTGTCATTCTCATTTATTTTTATGTACAGAGTTGGCTCACAACTACTCCTTTGAAATCTATCTTGAATCAAGTAAGAGTCTATCTGGCTGTATCAAGCTCTTGGAGCTTGCTTTAATCCATACAATGCCTTTTCCAGTGTATATACTTTGTCTTCCTGTCTTGAAATCTCATACCCTTCAGGCAGGTGAACATACACTTCTTCTTGTAGATATCCATTCAAAAAGGCTGACTTCACGTCCATTTGGTATACCACCCACTTATTATGAGCAATATTTGCCAATACTATTCTGATTGTATACATCCGTGCAACTAGAGAAAATGTTTCATTGAAGTCAATTCCGGGCTATGGTGTGAAACCTCTTGCATCAAGCCTTGCCTTATGGTTTTGCACTTTTCCATCGACATCATGTTTTGTCTTGTAAATCCATTTGACACTTATAGCATCTTTTCCTTCAGGCAGATCTACCAACTCCCATGTTTTATTTTTCTTAATAGATTCAATCTCTTCATCAATGGCATGTGCCAATTTATCATCATTCACACTTCTTCAAATGTTAAAGGATCATCAACTTGAGAGAATAAAACAAAAATAGCAAACGAAATTGTTATATCAACTTTATACAAATCACTCAACCTTCTTGTCTTTCTTGGTATCAATCTTAATAGGGTGTGATCTGAAGACGTTGAACTGCTTGGACTGCTACTAGTTGGTGTAGTTGGAGCTGTAGTTGGAGTTTGTTGTGGTATAGATTGCAACCTTGAAGATATTCTTTATATAGATGAAGGTGCAGCTTGTGCTACTACATGTGATGTTGTCCCAGGAGTAGAAGAAGGTGCTGGTTGAGGTGCATTTGATATTGGAAGCACTTCATCATGAGGAACAATAGGTGTGATGTTCATTTTCCTCTCTATAGTCCCATACCATGCTTCATCTTCCACAAATCGAACATCTCGACTACTTATAACTTTTCTAGTTATGTGATTAAACAACTTGTATGCTTTTGCATCCTCAGAATAACCAAAAAATATGCGTTTCTCTCCTTTAAAATGTATCTTCTTTCTTAACTCATCAGGGACATGGGCATATGAAACACAACCAAAAACTTTTAAATGAGAAACACTATGTTTCATACCTATCCAAGCCTCTTGTGGTACTTTTTTCTTTACACTCTTAGTCAGACATCTATTCAAAATATGGACAGCAGTTGCTACTGCCTCAACTCAATATTCATTAGGTAAATGTTTTGTTGCTAGCATGCTACGTGCCATCTCCATTATAGTTCGATTCTTTCTCTCTGTCACACCATTTTGCTGAGGTGTGTAGCGGGCTATGAATTGTTTATGAATGCCATCTACTTTGCAAAAATTCATAAAATCATTTGAGCTATAGTCACAACCACCTCTGTGCCATCTCCATTATATTTAGATTCTTTCTCTCTGGCACACCATTTTGCTGAGGTGTGTAGCGGGTTGTGAACTGTTTATGAATGCCATCTGCTTTGCAAAAATTCATAAAATCTTTTGAGAAATACTCACCACCTCTGTCAGTTCTTAACAGTTTGATGTATTGACCACTTTGCTTCTCTACAAGTGCCTTGAACTGCTGAAAGTAAGATGACACTTTTGATTTATCTTTCAAAAAGTAAGCCCAGGTTTTTCTTGTGAAATCATCAATAAATATAAGAAAATAAGTATAGCCTCCTATTGATAGTGTTTGCATCTGCCCACAAATGTCTGAATGTACAATTTCTAGTGGCACTCTTGCCCTTACTGGTTTTCTTGCTGGAAATGATTTTCTATGTTGTTTACCTAGAATATACCCTTCACATACTCTTTCTAGTTTCTCAATTAATGGAAAACTTTTAAGCATGTTCTTTATGTGCAACAATTTCAATGCTCCAAAATTCAAATGCCCAAATCTGAGATGCCACAACCATGATTCATCCTTTACAACTGATTGAAACACTTTTTGAATTTCTTTGTCATTATCTTTTTTTTTTTTAGCACTAGATTGACATGCTTCATCATTTTCGGAATTTTTTTTAACTTCTGATTTTGTATTTTATTCCTTAAAGGCAACTCTTTCTGATTTTCCACTCACATAAGGTCTTATCCTCAAAGGAGACATTATGTTACTAGGGAACTTATCCATAATTAAACACTCATTGTTCTCCATATAAACTCTATATCCTGTTTATACCAACTGGCCAATACTCATTAAATTAAGTTTTAGGCCAGCAACATAATACACATCTAGCATAACACACTGCTCCCCCTTAAGGGTTAGAATATCAACTATCCCTTTACTCAAAACAGTGACCTTATTGATGTTACCAAGACTGACATCAGTTTGAACTGACTCATCCAAACTAGGAAATAACTCAACGTTGTATGTCATGTTATTACTACAACCAGAATCCAAATACCATATGTCACTTGGGCTTTCTTCGAGGATATTGCACTCAACAAAGGAATTTGTAGTAATTGACTCGTCCATCTTAGTGCATGCAATAAACAGAGTGGTCTTAGATGTGTTATTTGACTGGTTCTGACTTTGCTTCTGCTGGTCATGCTGTTTCTTTTAACATTTACTGGCATAATTCCCAAACTTCTTACAATCATGGTACTGAATATGTGACTAATCAAACTTTTGGACACTTGGGTGGCTGAAATTTTGGTTTTGATTCCTACCACCAATATTTGCATAACCGCTATTATGTCCACCTCTACCTCTAGGACTTAACTTGTGGCTTCCTCTTCCACGACTTTGAGATGAAAATGCAAACCAAAAGTAATGCCCATATGAGGATGCTAATCAATAAATCAAAATATATCTCACACAACCGAGAAGCATAGTAAAAGCCCTAAAATCCTTGTCCAACTTCGATGTCTTTGAAAAGCCGGTGAATAAAACATGTTACCCTAAAATTCTTCATCTCAAATCTATCCAAATCATGTCTTCTAAGAATATTATTATGCTATCCTGGTCTTTCTAATGATTTCCAAATAACATAATATGTATAAGTTAGGGAAAATCTAATGCATCTTATATTATATTATCCAGGCATTTTATAATAATTTCACATTTTGCTTCTTATGTTCTCCAAATGTTTGTAAACAATTATAGATTTATGAGTTAGAATAATTTTGGATGGCCATGTTCCTCATCAAAAAAACAAAACAATTCTAAACATTTTGTGCATTGTATGTTATATTTATTAAATTAGTTTGTGGTTAAAATCAGTTTTAGGATTTGATTAATTTAGATTAATTAATAATTTTTTGGAATAAAACCGATCAAATCATATTAGACAGATATAATCACAACATAAGTAGTAATAAATAAAGAGAAATTGACGGATTTTGAGTGAAAATTGTTTGCAGATTGTCACAAATAATGATATTTGTAGGCCTAAATTTTATTGGATGCTAACAATAACGCATGGATCAAAATCAAAATCTTCTCAAATCTGAATCTCCTTCACAGCATTTAATTTGAACTATCAACAGATTGAAGACAAGAAAACACAACACAACAAGGCCTTAGCAAGCCTTCTTCACTTTGAGCTCTACCTAACTCGGGAATGTGAGGCTCCCTTTGTATTTGCCGCACTACCCCACACACCCGCATGGTGACTTTGGAATTACTTAGCTGCTTCACGGGGTGATAAAATACACGAAGGTAGAGAATTTACCTGGCCAGTCAATAGTAGCATTCTAGGGAACACCCAAAGGAGCCTATCACCGTATGAATAAAAACACATTAAGTAGATCTCTGATAGAGATATTACCAGCAAAATGAGTCAACAATGGAAATAATGGCCTTAACCTTTGGTGCTAGAAAACTTAGCCAAATTTGCTTCAAGGCTTGTCACTAAAGAATTAAGACTGGAGAGGCAACACAGTGGAATACTAAACTCATCAGTCGTAACATCAGCTCTAGTTGGGGACGCATGCTCCCTGCAGGCATAACAAGATTCCAGATCTCTGCTTGAAGCTGACTGAATGCCAATTGGCATGGGTAGTTTATTCAAAATTTTACAAAATTTAGATCCATCCTTCCCCCCAAAAAATAAAAACAAGTTCTTGCCTTTATCAAAAAGCTGATTCTCATCATGTAACAATTTGATCTCGCTTGTGACATAGTTGAGGAAGACTAGACCATGAATTTTACCAATGATCCCCCTCATTATACTCAATGTTATATCACAACCAATACCATCATTATCATAGTGATCCCTGTAAACAAATTCATAAAACGTTTGCTTGCAGGGCAGCATCATACCATACTAGTCCTCTGAATCATACCTCCATCTTATGACATATTTTCCATTATCACAGGCCTCGGTATTCTTTTCAAGAAACCCCTTCATATGGTATGGAAAGTAGAAACATTCATATCCAACGGAACTTTTAATTTCACTATCATCATGTATTTTAAGCACAAAACTTTCATTGGAATCATTTTGCATGTTAAGTAAACAATCCTTAGATGTATCGAAAGAAAACCATTCTCATGTTGGCTCACTCTATATTTGCATCTGATCATATGTACAAGAATTTCAATCTAAACTTCAAAATCTAAATGTTTCATTGCTTGTTCCCATATCGGCTAAATGAGACATGTCATGATCATCATCATTTACACCCCATGTGAACACTTCTAATTCAATCTCAAAAACATATCCTGAAACAAATTTAGAGGCACAATCAAAATCCACATAAATAACCTCAAAGACGAGAAAAAATAAAGCCTTTAGGGGAATTTTCTAAACTATGAGTACTGTTATGATCCTCTTCATGATTACTGATTGTCATATTCATATCACCATAAGGCTCAGAACCCTTATTGTTCATTGCATTAGTATCTCCCGATTTATTTCCTTCTGGCATCTTCATGCTTAAGAAACCACCTGAATAAATTAAAAAATAGTCATACCCTACAACATTTGATTCATCCATATCTATGGTTCCATCATCTGAGAACCCTTCAGAATCACTACAGTTCTTCACAGAGATTGTAATTGATTCTTCATCAACATTACCAGTGTACATACTCATATCAACCCTTAGTTAATATGAACTGTTAAATATTTCTATGCCAATATCATCCTCGGTTAATATAAATGATTCCATTTCCACCTCAATTAAATAATTGGATATAGCCAATTGGCAATCATCAAAATTTACCACATGAGGTGGGTTACACCATAACATTGCAAACCACTATCATGCTCTATGTTAGCTTCATATGATCCATTTTGAGTGTTATGATGGTGAAAAACATCACCATGGAGAAATTCATCAGCAAACCAGAAAGTGTTATTTGCAGACCTTTCTATCTTCCTATCAAGCAACTTCTAAGAATGTGATCGCAAATCAAGGAGGAGAAGAAAGGTGCAAGAGTGTAGTGTAGTAAATTTTAACCCCTTACAATTTCACATTGTATTTCAACCCCAACTTTAGTGTGCTTTTTTTAAGATCATTTTAGGCCTATTTGGGCACTATCGTACCCTACAATTTCATTACTAATCTAGCAATTTATCTGTCATGAAATAATTAAATTAGGACATGATCTAACATCAAATACCATGAGATTTGTGGCTCCCTTTCAAAGGGCCTATTTCGGTTGAACCAAGCTATCAACAACCATGTCTTGCAAAAATTCCTCCAAGATTGCAGGCATTGTTAGTGTTATCATTCATAATTTGGAATCTAGTCCCAATTTTGGTACTTGATTGTTTTATGTTGGCCTAAACTCAAAAGTGGCCTAAACTAGAACCAAGAAGCAATAAACAGTATACTCCAATTCAATCAAGCAATCCTTAGCTACTTTGATGAGTTTCTTTATGTATAAATACATTTTCTGATCTAAACAAATTAATCAGAACTTCTAGACTCACTTGTTTGAATTTGGAAGACTTTGATAATCCACTAGGTTAAAGTTAAGGTTAAGATCCTTAACTAGGGATTACATTTATTATTTGTTGTATTAGCCAAATGAGATTCTTAAAGTCTTGAATTTATAGAAACTTGGTGGTTATTTCTTTCCTTATTTGGTTCTTGGAGGTTATCTCTTCGATATTATCCTCAACAACTACAACAATATTTCCTTTCGCTTGTTCTTCCTTATATGGTTCTTGAGGTTTCATCTCATTGGGTTTATCCTCACTAGTTGGGTCCATCTCTTTCTTCTTCTATTGATTTAAGTTATTTTCCGAGATTTCTCCTTCTTCTACTGTACTAGAGCCAAGGCTAACAGCATTCATTGGTATTTCAAGCACAAAGGGAATAAAATTATGGTTTGAGATACTAGTACAAGGGGAAAACAACAAGAAAAATGAACTGTGGAATTGTAAATTAAATTTTTAGGCTTGTGTTGAGACAAAATGTTTGATGGGGAATTAAAATAGCATGCCAAGAAGGGCAAGGAAGGTGCAAGAGTGCAATGTACTAAATTGTATTCTTTTACACTTTCACAATCGTTTTGGGCACCTAGTTTAGTGTGGTTATTTAGATCATTTTAGACCTATTTGGACTCCATCTTGTACTACAATTGCAGTACTAATCTGGCAAGTTAACTATTATTAGAACCATTACTATTATTGCCATTAACACCAACACCAAAGCTGCAACATTCCTAACCCTAACACTGTCCATTTTCATTGTCCTTGCCATTTTTCCTTCCTCTTCCTCTTCCTTTTCTCAAAGCTCACCTCAATCACACAGATGTAGATGTAGATGCTCAAATCAACTCAGGTAAACATCATTAAAAAAGAATGGGCATTCGCTTATTTGCATCGCCAACTCGGCCTGCAATTTATCCTTTTCTTACATCAAAAACAACACGGAGATAAGGATGCGAGTCAACATTTAAAGTATACAAGGATTTTATAATATGTCTCATACAACCAAGAAGCACAGTAGAAACCCTAAAATCCCCATCCAACTTCAATGTTTTTTCAAAGCCATATAATTAAATGGGTTATCCATCATCTCATAAATAGTTATAGATTTATGAGTTAAAATCACTTTGGATGGTGAGGTCTCTCATTATTAAGTCAAAAAATAAAACAGTTATAAAACTGTGCATTGTTGACCATTAAAATAAGTTTTGGAATTCAATTGATTTAGATTAATTAATAATGTTTTGGAATAAAGTGGATCAAGTAATATTAGACAGATATAATCATGACATAAATAGTAATAAGTAAAGACAACTTGATTGACTTTGAGTGAAAATCGTTTGTGGATTGATGCAAATAATGATATCTATGTTAGTTCAACATAGTTTGTTCTAGGTTTATTTCAGATGTGGACTTGCTTTGTATCCATATTCTTAACATACATAATTTATGTCAGGGCCTGCTCGTTGCTAATATAATAAAAGACATAGATAATTTATGTCACTCATAATTTTTCTATGATATTGATAGTATTTTAAAGTATCTTGACAATAAACAAGCTTAGTGCATGCACATTAAATCTAAAATAAATGCTAATACATTCACACATGTGCTAAGATGCATTTTTTTATCAAATAAGACAAATATGAAAGATTGTTATAGACAGTTATCTCGAATATTCAATCCATTTTTAGTTGTCTCCTCTAAAGTGAATGCTAATTGTTATCTTTTTATACATGAATATAACACCAAAAATAACAAAGCCAAGGTCACTCCAAAGTCTCCAATAAAAAATTATGAAATCCTTTTGGTTTCATTGCATACACATATTTTTCATCAACATTTCGGATCATACTCTATGATTCATCATTGTAGAATGCCAAAAAAAAATAAATAAATAAAGATTGATGGAATGTGAAACTCCGATGTCTCTAAATATTTTATTTATTTTATACAATTAAAATGATCAAGATCAAGTCTACTATGATGACCTCATACACAAACATCATATGGATCAATCAACCAAGTTGAATAAATGTCCAACAAGATTGGTGATGTCAAACTGAGTACATAACTATATAAATGCATTAAGGCATTACCCCAAACTAAATATAAAACTAGATGGATAATACATTGGGATAATTTTTTTACCATTATCATAATAAACTTTTGATTATTTCTCTTATTGATTAGTAGCAGCTTGCTTTATATAATATATCATATTTGCACCCATGATATTAATTTGGTTTGGAATTCTTTCAAGGATTTAATCTGCGATTCAATGTTCTAAAGATTGTCTTCCCAATTGAAATATAATTGGATGCTGCAATTCAAATGTCTAAATTTTCTTTACGTAGTTTTAGTTTTCAAGAAGAAACAACTAATCCTTCAGTATGAACAAGCCCATGGCATGTTCATAAATTTGAACTATATTATACAAAAATTGTCCTTGCACATTGTTTAGAAGATCTAGTATTTCCAAATTCCTTTAGATATTACTAATAAGCTAAATAACTAAAATAAATTGTTTTCTAAAACTTGGTAAGTTACAGAATATATTCAAATAATTTTAAATTTAATCAAAATCTGCTCAATCAAATGCATAAGAAGTCATCAAATGTGTAATTCAAGTGTATGAATAATTGTTGTTTATATAGCATAGGAAGCATTAATTGCAGCTATAAAATTGATAGGTGGATGCTTTGACATCTCATATTTACATTCTCTACTTATGAAACCATAGTCTTCAATAATAACTTCGAGATTCTGTTGTTTCCAATGGAATACTTCATCTACCTGGGATACACAACTGAGTTGAAACTTACATCTTAGTTCAACCACCAAACAATCATCATGCAAAAAGAGCTGCTATGTGTATTATAACAGTTTATCCTAGTGCTAGTAGTATTGTGTTCCAGAAAGAGACAAGTATGTGATTTCATTTTGAAATGAATGGGCAATATAACATTTTAAGACTGCATTAATTCACCTTGATGTTGTATGTATATAAGTTACAATGTGTTCAAGCATTTACAATTCACATTCAGTCTAATCATCTGCCATCATCCCGATTTACAAAGGGGAGTTATTTAAACATCTTAATTTCCTAATGTAATGGATTTGGAGAAAAGTGATTTTTAGTGGTTGAACATACACATGGTGTTCTATGTTGTGCAAGCTCTAAACCTAGTGTTGTTCGCATAGAAATTCCTTATCTCAAATTGCAATTAAGGGGTAGCTATTCACAGTTAAAGTATGTTGTATTTAAAGAATTTCTCTCACAAATATTACTGTAAACTATTCTAGCAGACAGAAAAAAACAAAATAGATTAGCCACGGTATAGCTTCTGGCATCACACAGCCAAGTGCCCAGACAAAACACTAGAATATAACTCTCAATAAGTAACCAAAAACATAATAGCACAACCAAAACGCTATAACTATCTGACTAGACAAACTTATAATTAACATAGAATGCTATTGTCCACGTAGGTGACATTTTCAAACACCAACGCACGAGAAGCTAGTCATTGAGGGCTGAAAATAGGTATTATTTGTTGTATATGACATACTTTTTGTTATCAAAAGGTTCTTATTGTTTCGTATTAAGTAATCAATGAGAGGGCCCTGATCCCAAAACAATACAAGAGATTAACACATTAACCTAGAAAGAAGCAACTAACACAAATTAGCTAGAACCCAAAGAATAGCACACCACAACCCACCCTTACATAATAAAAAACCTTAACTAGAGAAGTCTAAATTAAAATAGTAAAATAAAAATTACAACTAAGACTAACCATTAAGCTACTTATCATCATAATAGTCTGGTAGACAGGCCTTAATAAAGTTTTAAACTTAGTACTGCAGAGCATAATCCAAAAAAATCACTAAACAAGTAAAGACTAAGGCATCGTTGCCTTCAAAAAAATAAGCAAAGGCATCTCAATACTATCGGTATCAATGTACTCACTAGGACTTTTATTTTCTTTACCTTTCTTCTTAATAGAGGTATTGATTTTTCCATTGTATGGAGTTTTCTCTCAATGAGCTCAATTTTCAAGAGATGCTAGGCTTTCTAGGGTTCTCACTTCGGGTTAAAAGCCTATTTATTTGAGGAGTTAGATTAGATACATACCTATACAAGGAAAAGGTGAGACCTTGGTGTAAAGTGGGAGAAGAACTTTTAACTTCAATATTGATACATAGAAATGATTAAAGGTAAAATGAAATGTTTATGTTCTCCTTATGCCTAATGTGATTGAGAAAAAGAAAATGATAATTGTGAATAGTGGTGTAACTACCTTCAAGAGTAAAGTACTTTATCACATAATAGCTATCTCAGGAAAAGGGGCGAGGAAGAACCAACCTATCATACCCATTTTGCAGATGAACATGCCTTTCACCCTTCTCCAAGAATTTCTTGATAAACAGCTTGTGGTCGTTGTAACTCTTCTCCACAACCCTTAAGCCTTCACATTTGAGACACACTGCCTCTGCAATTAGTTTAGGGTAATCTTGAATTCGGTGCTCCCAAAATTAACTTCGCCCTTTCTCCAAGAATTGTTGAATTTAGCTAACAGAGTGTGGTTGTAGTTCCCCTCGTGGCTTCAAAAAACGAAATGAGCCAATCTTCTTTAAACATCCATTTTCTATTTGAAACAACAAGAAAATATGAATATCATAACTTTATCTAATGCATCCATCAATCCATTAGCAATCAATTATATGAGTAGATATGAGAGAATTCAATGAAGGCCATAGATCTTGCATTTAGATTTCAAAGGGTGTAACGAGAATATTTGGGCCCTCGATGTTTCCAAAATAACAAGTGACATTTTTTCTACAAAAGAGTACTATGTAAGAAGAAAATTGTGTGGACATGTAAATAGTGTTTTAATAGTGCCTATAAACATTATTAATACATTTAGTTATAGGGAAGGTATTTCTAGCCATGAGAGAAACATTGTCAAGCCATGAGATGAGAACAAAGTATTTACCTTGTCAAACCATAACATGAGTACAAGTACATAGCTAGTGGTGTAAATAGGCATTTGATAAAGGCAATGCCTTGGACTGAAGCAAAATAAAATCTAGTCCTCAGAAAAGGGGGATAGTGCAATCATTCATTCACAAACCAATTTGTCCAACACTAACCACATAAATATGTCTATGGATATAAGCTCTTTGATCTATTCGACCATTTTCTATTTTAAGAATTTAGAGTTATAATTCTCTTCACAAAAATAAGACAACTAGAATGTTTGGATCTTTTTGTAAAAAAGATCCTATCTTATAGAAAACATATTGATCAATATAGTTATCTCCAAACCTCACTAATTCACTTGTCCCCTGTATCAGTGTTTGAAAATGTCACCGACTTCACTATGTGAAAAACAGAATTCTACTCCACATTATAAATATATGGAGGTGCAGATATAATTCGATAACGAACCTATTTCAATAAAAGATTGAAACATGAACAAGATAAGATAAGATATATATAGTCAAATATTTTGGAACAACAATCTTAACTTGTTGGATAGCGGCCACACAGCGAAAATAAAGGTTGAAACAAATGAACAAGGATTGTAAGTATCCTGCCCAAACACACAAACAGCAAACTATTCAACTCAATTTATTTTGATGAGGCAAAGGTAATAGAAGGCGGTTGCTAGCATGTGGCGGCACAATATCCAATCCCACTCCCGCAGTCGCCGATGTTGCAGCACTTAGGGCTGTCTGCGTATCCTGTACAGCCGCCATCGTTAACGCACAGGAATTTAAAGCATGGCCTTGCTTGCGCCGAAGCCACGCTAGTATTGGCCATTACTATTATTGCCATTAACACCAAAACCAAAACTGCAACGCTGCCCATTTTCATTGCCATTTTTCCTTCCTCTTCCTCTTCCGTTTCCCAAAGCTCGCCTCAATCACACAGATGCAGATGCTCAGCTCAACTCAGGTAAGATCATTAAATAGCATGGGCATTCTCTTATTTTCATCGCCAACTCGGTCTGCAATTTATACAAGAAAATCAAAATTAACGCGAATGTATACAAGGAAATCAAAATATGTCTCATACAACCCAGAAGCACAGTAAAATCCCTAAAATCCTTGTCCAACCTCAATGTCTTTTAAAAGCCGGCAAATAAAATGGGCTATCCATCATCTCAATACTATCGATATCCTGTCTTATTTCAATTTATTCTTTCAAATAATAGTATCACGTTATTCTTAATGATTTGCAAACAACACAATATGTATGAAATAGGGTAAATCGAACTCTTTACAATTATAGATTATATTATCCTGGCCATTCTTACTTATTTTACAGTTTACTTTTCAGGCTTTTCAAATGTAACTATTGAGTACATTATAAGAAAAGACTTTAAAGCGTATATGTAATTATTGAATACATGATTAGTTGAATAACTGCAGTGCTAAAATATTTTTTGTTGTAATAATTTATCTTAGTGATAAAACTAATCAAAGATACAAATGTGTGCATAAAAGTGTGCATAAAAGTGTGCCATTTCATTTTGAAACAAATGGGTAATGTAATGTTTTAAGACTATCTTACATCATAAGATTTCTTTTAACATTACTTTCAGCTTGGTCTAAAAACTACTTCAAATTACAATGAAGGCAGTAAGTAGTCCTAAGCTTTTAATATTATGCTCTCAATCACAATTGTTAAAAACAATGATAGATGTAGGCAAAGGCATTACATTAATTTTTAAAATTATAATTATCGTATATTTTTATCCTTACCATATGACTAGGATTATTATTGATGTTGCCTACTACAAATAAATAGTTACATTTAGTATAAAGTATGCATTATACAATGCCGAAATTTCAAAAATAAGTTTTTATCCCTTTTTTGCATTTTTGGCTTTATTTTTTAATCCAATTTTCCCCAGTTTAAATCCTCCATTTTTAAGAAAAATCAAGTCATACTTTTAGTTTGCCAATCTTTTTCCTCAAAGATTTTTTGGGGTATGGTATAGAGAAGTATATTGGCGAGGCAATACAATAATAGAAACTAGATAAATATAATGAGGTTATTTTGGCTTGATCACAAATGTTTTGTTTTGTATTTTATGTTTCTTATATTAGTTGGTGGTTTAAGTTTTAGGGATCAATTAATTTAGATTAACTAATATTTTTTCGGAATACAATGAGTCAAGTAATATAAGATGAGTATAATGACACCATGAATAATTAAATAAAATTAATTAATTCTATTAGTAACAATTGTTTGTAGATTAATGCATATGATGATATTTATATGCACTTTATGGATACAAACAATAATGTGTGGATCAAGATTACAATATTCTATTCTCTATATTTGCTCAACATTGTTTGTTCTAGATCTAGTTAATGTGCAAACTCGCTTTGTTTCCTTAAACTTAACTAGTTCAATACATGCACATTAAATCTAAAACACATGCTAAGATGAGTATAAATATGGATGATTGTTTTAGATGATGCTCTAGAATATTCATTTCATCTCTTGTTGTCTCCACTAAAATGAATTCTAATAGATCTATTGATGCATATTATGATATCTATATGCAATTAATGGATGCAAGCAATCATCGTGGATCAAAATCACAATGTCGTCTGCTCTATGTTAGCTCGAGGTTTTTTGTTTTAGATGTAGTTCACATGCAAACTAGCTTTGTATCCATAAACTTAACTACTAAGTATTTTTTTAATTTCGCTATACAAACTCTCAAAACATACATTTCCTAAAATCGATAAACTGTACTCATCAAATACATCTCACACTTATATGTGGTTATATTGAAAATTGTTATAGTTATAGTGCCTGGCTATGTGAAAAATAGCATTCTACTCCTTATTATAAATAGTTAAAAATATCAGAATAATTGAGGGGCCCAAACACCATCTCAAGAGACACAACATTTGAGGTTGACAGTAAATCATTTTCTACCAACAAATAGTTTTTGAAAACCTAAAGCGAGAGAAGTGAAGAGAAATTTATCAAAATTCTTTTCCTAGCCTGCCAATCAGATTCCTTTGGTAATTCCATAATCCTGGAGATCAAACTGACACCATACATTATATCTGGCCTCATGGTTGTTAAATACATGAAACTCCCAACCATTCTTTTATATAATGTGGGATCTACAGATAGTCCTCCATCTTCCATGCTTAGTTTCAATCCAGTTGTGACAGGTGTAGGTGTTGGTTTGGATTCCAGCACTAGAATGATGGACTTCAATACCCAAAAAATATCTCATAAGCCCTAAATTAGTCATTTCAAACTCACTTTTCATTGTTGTTTTGAAAGCATCAATGTTCAGATCACCAGTCAAGATCAAATCATCTACATACAAGCATACAATTAAAACTTTGTCATTCTCATTTATTTTTATGTATAGAGTTGGCTCACAACTACTCCTTTGAAATCTATCTTGAATCAAGTAAGAGTCTATCTGGCTGTATCAAGCTCTTGGAGCTTGCTTTAATCCATACAATGCCTTTTCCAGTCTATATACTTTGTCTTCCTGTCTTGAAATCTCATACCCTTCAGGCCGGTGAACATACACTTCTTCTTGTAGATATCCATTCAAAAAGGCTGACTTCGTGTCCATTTGGTATACCACCCACTTATTATGAGCAACAATTGCCAATACTGTTCTGATTGTATACATCCGTGCAACTAGAGAAAATGTTTCATTGAAGTCAATTCCGGGCTATTGTGTGAAACCTCTTGCATCAAGCCTTGCCTTATGGTTTTGCACTTTTCCATCGACATCATGTTTTGTCTTGTAAATCCATTTGACACTTATAGCATCTTTTCCTTCAGGCAGATCTACCAACTCCCATGTTTTATTTTTCTTAATAGATTCAATCTCTTCATCCATGGTATGTGCCCATTTATCATCATTCACAGCTTCTTCAAATGTTAAAGTATCATCAACTTGAGAGAATAAAGCAAAAACAGCAAACGAAATTGTTATATCAACATTATACAAATCACTCAACCTTCTTGTCTTTCTTCGTATCAATCTTACTAGGGTGTGATCTGAAGACGTTGAACTACTTGGACTGCTACTAGTTGGTGTAGTTGGAGCTGTAGTTGGAGTTTGTTGTGGTATAGATTGCAACCTTGAAGATATTCTTTATATAGATGAAGGTGCAGCTTGTGCTACTACATGTGATGTTGTCCCAGGAGTAGAAGAAGGTGCTAGTTGAGGTGCATTTGATATTGGAAGCACTTCATCATGAGGAACAATAGGTGTGATGTTCATTTTCCTCTCTATAGTCCCATACCATGCTTCATCTTCCAAAAATCGAACATCTCGACTGCTTATAACTTTTCTAGTTATGTGATTAAACAACTTGTATGCTTTTGTATCCTTAGAACAACCAATAAATATGCGTTTCTCTCCTTTAAAATGTATCTTCTTTCTTAACTCATCAGGGACATGGGCATATGAAACACAACCAAAAACTTTTAAATGAGAAACACTATGTTTCATACCTGTCCAAGCCTCTTGTGGTACTTTTTTCTTTACACTCTTAGTCAGACATCTATTCAAAATATGGACAGCAGTTGCTACTACCTCAACTCAATATTCATTAGGTAAGTGTTTTGTTGCTAGCATGCTACGTGCCATCTCCATTATAGTTTGATTCGTTCTCTCTGTCACACCATTTTGCTGAGGTGTGTAGTGGGCTGTGAATTGTTTACGAATGCCATCTACTTTGCAAAAATACATAAAATCATTTGAGCTATACTCACCACCACCTCTGTGCCATCTCCATTATAGTTAGATTGTTTCTCTCTAGCACACCATTTTGCTGAGGTGTGTAGCGGGTTGTGAACTATTTATGAATGCCATCTGCTTTGCAAAAATTCATAAAATCTTTTGAGATATACTCACCACCTCTGTCAGTTCTTAACAGTTTGATGTATTGACCACTTTGCTTCTCTACAAGTGCCTTGAACTGCTGAAATTAACACAACACTTTTGATTTATCTTTCAAAAAGTAAGCCCAGGTTTTCCTTGTGAAATCATCAATAAATATAAGAAAATAAGTATAGCCTCCTATAGATAGTGTTTGTATCTGCCCACAAATGTCTAAATGTACAATTTCTAGTGGCACTCTCGCCCTTACTGGTTTTCTTGCTGGAAATGATTATCTATGTTGTTTACCTAGAATATACCCTTCACATAGTCTTTCTGGTTTCTCAATTAATGGAAAACCTTTAGGCATGTTCTTTATGTGCAACAATTTCAATGCTCCAAAATTCAAATGCCCAAATCTGAGATGCCACAACCATGATTCATCCTTTACAACTGATTGAAACACTTTTTGAATTTCTTTGTCATTATCTTTTATTTTTTTAGCACTAGAATTACATGCTTAACATCATTTTCAAAATTTTTTTTAACTTCTGATTTTGTATTTTATTCCTTAAAGGCAACTCTTTCTGATTTTCCACTCACATCAGGTCTTATCCTCAAAGGAGACATTATGTTACTAGGGAACTTATCCATAATTACACACTCATTGTTCTCCATATAAACTCTATATCCTGTTTATACCAATTGGCCAATACTCATTAAATTAAGTTTTAGGCCAGCAACATAATACACATCTGGCATAACACACTGCTCCCCCTTAAGGGTTAGAATATCAACTATCCCTTTACTCAAAACAGTGACCTTATTGATGTTACCAAGACTGACATCAGTTTGAACTGACTCATCCAAACTAGGAAATAACTCAACGTTGTATGTCATGTTATTACTACAACCAGAATCCAAATACCATATGTCACTTGGGCTTTCTTCGAGGATATTGCACTCAACAAAAGAATTTGTAGTAATTGACTCGGCCATCTTAGTGCATGCAATAAACAGAGTGGTCTTAGATGTGTTATTTGACTGGTTCTGACTTTGCTTCTGCTGGTCATACTGTTTCTTTTTACATTTACTGGCATAATTCCCAAACTTCTTACAATGATGGCACTGAATATGTGACTAATCAAACTTTTGGACACTTGGGTGGCTGAAATTTTGGTTTTGATTCCTACCACCAATATTTGCATAACCGCTATTATGTCCACCTCTACCTCTAGGACTAAACTTGTGGCTTCCTCTTCCACGACTTTGAGATGAAAATGCAAACCAAAAGTAACGACCATATGAGGATGCTAATCAATAAATCAAAATATATCTCACACAACCGAGAAGCACAGTAAAAACCGTAAAATCCTTGTCCAACTTCAATGTCTTTGAAAAGCCGGCGAATAAAACATGTTACCCTAAAATTCTTCGTCTCAAATCTTTCCAAATCATGTCTTCTAAGAATATTATTATGCTATCCTGGTCTTTCTAATGATTTCCAAATAACATAATATGTATAAGTTAGGGCAAATCTAATGCATCTTATATTATATTATCCACGCATTTTATAATAATTTCACATTTTGCTTCTTATGTTCTCCAAATGTTTGTAAATAATTATAGATTTATGAGTTAGAATAATTTTGGATGGCCATGTTCCTCATCAAAAAAACAAAACAATTCTAAACATTTTGTGCATTGTATGTTATATTTATTAAATTAGTTTGTGGTTAAAATCAGTTTTAGGATTTGATTAATTTAGATTAATTAATAATTTTTTGGAATAAAACCGATCAAATCATATTAGACAGATATAATCACAACATAAGTAGTAATAAATAAAGAGAAATTGAGGGATTTTGAGTGAAAATTGTTTGCGGATTTTCGCAAATAATGATATTTGTAGGCCTAAATTTTATTGGATGCTAACAATAATGCATGGATAAAAATCACAAACAATTTTCTAAATTGTGAGTACTGTTATGATCCTCTTCATGATTACTGATTGTCATATTCATATCAACATAAGGCTCGGAACCCTTATTGTTGATTACATCAGTATCTCCCGATTTATTTTGAGATATACTCACCACCACCTCTGTGCCATCTCCATTATAGTTAGATTCTTTCTCTCTGGCACATTATTTTGCTGAGGTGTTTAGCGGGTTGTGAACTATTTATGAATGCCATCTGCTTTGCAAAAATTCATAAACTCTTTTGAGATATACTCACCACCTCTGTCAGTTCTTAACAGTTTGATGCATTGACCACTTTGCTTCTCTACAAGTGCCTTGAACTGCTGAAAGTAAGACAACACTTTTGATTTATCTTTCAAAAAGTAAGCCCAGGTTTTTCTTGTGAAATCATCAATAAATATAAGAAAATAAGTATAGCCTCCTATAGACAGTGTTTGCATCTGCCCACAAATGTCTGAATGTACAATTTCTAGTGGCACTCTCGCCCTTACTGGTTTTCTTGCTGGAAATGATTATCTGTGTTGTTTACCTAGAATATACCCTTCACATACTCTCTCTGGTTTCTCAATTAATGGAAAACATTTAAGCATGTTCTTTATGTGCAATGATTTCAATGCTCCAAAATTCAAATGCCCAAATCTGAGATGCCACAACCATGACTCATCCTTTGCAACTGATTGAAACACTGTTTGAATTTCTTTGTCATTATCTTTTATTTTTTTAGCACTAGAATTACATGCTTAACATCATTTTCAGAATTTTTTTTAACTTCTAATTTTGTATTTTATTCCTTAAAGGCAACTCTTTCTGATTTTCCACTCACATCAGGTCTTATCCTCAAAGGAGCCATTATGTTACTAGGGAACTTATCCATAATTACACACTCATTGTTCTCCATATAAAATCTATATCCTGTTTATACCAACTAGCCAATACTCATTAAATTAAGTTTTAGGCCAACAACATAATACACATCTGACATAACACACTGCTCCCCCTTAAGGGTTAGAATATCAACTATCACTTTACTCAAAATAGTGACCTTATTGATGTTACCAAGACTGACATCAGTTTGAACTGACTCATCCAAACTAGGAAAAAACTCAACGTTGTATGTCATGTTATTACTACAACCAGAATCCAAATACCATATGTCACTTGGGCTTTCTTCGAGGATATTGCACTCAACAGAAGAATTTGTAGTAATTGACTTGGCCATCTTAGTGCATGCAATAAACAGAGTGGTCTTAGATGTGTTATTTGACTGGTTCTGACTTTGCTTCTGCTGGTCATACTGTTTCTTTTTACATTTACTAGCATAATTCCCAAACTTCTTACAATCATGGCACTGAATATGTGACTAATCAAACTTTTGGACACTTGGGTGGCTGAAATTTTGGTTTTGATTCCTACCACCAATATTTGCATAACCGCTATTATGTCCACCTCTACCTCTAGGACTAAACTTGTGGCTTCCTCTTCCACGACTTTGAGATGAAAATGCAAACCAAAAGTAACGCCCATATGAGGATGCTAATCAATAAATCAAAATATATCTCACACAACCGAGAAGCACAGTAAAAACCCTAAAATCCTTGTCCAACTTCAATGTCTTTGAAAAGCCGGCGAATAAAACATGTTACCCTAAAATTCTTCGTCTCAAATCTATCCAAATCATGTCTTCTAAGAATATTATTATGCTATCCTGGTCTTTCTAATGATTTCCAAATAACATAATATGTATAAGTTAGGGCAAATCTAATGCATCTTATATTATATTATCCAGGCATTTTATAATAATTTCACATTTTGCTTCTTATGTTCTCCAAATGTTTGTAAATAATTATAGATTTATGAGTTAGAATAATTTTGGATGGCCATGTTCCTCATCAAAAAAACAAAACAATTCTAAACATTTTGTGCATTGTATGTTATATTTATTAAATTAGTTTGTGGTTAAAATCAGTTTTAGGATTTGATTAATTTAGATTAATTAATAATTTTTTGGAATAAAACCGATCAAATCATATTAGACAGATATAATCACAACATAAGTAGTAATAAATAAAGAGAAATTGAGGGATTTTGAGTGAAAATTGTTTGCGGATTTTCGCAAATAATGATATTTGTAGGCCTAAATTTTATTGGATGCTAACAATAATGCATGGATCAAAATCAAAATCTTCTCAAATCTGAATCTCCTTTACAACATTTAATTTGAACTAGCAATAGATTGAAGACAAGAAAACACAACACAACAAGGCCTTAGCGAGCCTTATTCACTTTGAGCTCTACCTAACTCGGGAATGTATTTTTCCTACTTAGGACGTTAATGCCCAATATGCTTTCAAATTCGTCACAATCGTACAGGTTCATGATTGGTAGATGTTTCTCAACTATAAGGGGATTATCTACAGTTACCCTCTATACAACCCTAATCCTTCACAATCTGCAATTCGACCAAAAAAATAATACATGCGCTACTCCAAGTGTACAAGGGAATACAAAGCATGCATAATGAAACCTGCCCTTTAAGAAATGCTTGAAGAAAAGAAGATAGGAGAGATACGATTTATAAGGGACGCTACCGAAACAAATTCACAAATAGCTTCTACAATCAAGTGCATATCCAATGAAACAGAGTCACGCCCACAAATTAAAAGGACAAACCCGCATTGCAAAATAACTCAAATTAGGGAATCTTCAAGGTGGAATGCCTAAAATTTACACAATTCCATCAACTAAATGCATCAACAATTCATGTTAATCCATTCAATGTTTCCCAAATTTACTGCAAATTGCAAATAGAATTTAACTCCTTCCTTGAAGGAGACCCATAAGCACAATCACACATTGATAAGAAAATACCAGAACAAACCAACATATCCTTCATATTTTGATTCATATAAATTCATAAAATACAAATGGACACAGTATATGCGACCATTGAAAAATTGCATTCGGTACTAATTGCAATTTACAATATGGAAAGATAATCCCTCTTCTCTGTGAGCCAGCATGAAATCCTAGATTAACAAATGGCTGCTTCTACCCACCTGGAATACAACATTTCAGAGTATTCTCTTACAGTCGTAGTATTCCTTTTATAACAATAAGGAATTATCAAAATCTTCAACATGCTTACACTTGGTTTTTTTCCTCTTTTGACACATTTCAGGCCATATGCAGATAAAAGAAAACCCATCGCCCATTAAATATAAGACAAAAATGGGCTATGCATACAAGAAGATGCCTCGGTGGAGAATAATATTCCGTTCAAGTCTTGGTGCTTTGATTCGTGCCACCATCATGCTTGTGGAAGACCTACATACGCTGGCAGAGACACTCATTAGACTAGAAGGGGAGCCTTGCAACCTTATAAAAGAAATTTCCTCACAACTAGAGGATGAAAATAAATAGAAAAGGGAGGTAATGGAAAAATGGAAGGAGAATCTTATCGAGCAATATGATAAGAAGAGAAAGGGGCACATCTTCCATACTCAAGATGAATTTGAGATTCTCTACATCTAAACCATCCACCCCATGCCTTCATTGTTCTCTTTCCCCTTCCTTCTTCCTCCTAGTCGTTTGATTATGGAGGGATGAAGATAGATAGCCCATGAAAGGCATTTTCCATTTGAAACCACCTTTCGATGTCCCTTCGACTATCTTCTAAAATCTTGATATCCCTTCTGCTACAAAGTGGCCCACTGAAATATTCTCCAACCTATACCATAGAAGGTGCACCTCATAAATTCGTAGTTCTCTGTATATGAACGCTCCATCTCTTAGACTTTATTTGAACCAGTGCTAATACGAGGCCCAACACAGTGCTTAATCAATAGATGGTTGTCGTCCTCGATTTATGGGACTTAGAGCCTCCTAAAATAGCCTATCTTTATGCATGCAAGCAATATTTTCAGCTTTTGTTCTTATCAAGAGATTAAGACTCATTCTTATCAACCACAACTGCCAGCTTGGATTTCTTGAATAACACTCCAACAACCATATTCATGTACTTTTCATATCATTGTGCTCAGTCCCTCTGGATTTTCACATATGAAATTATATGAACATCCTTTCTGTAGTTGATCTCATGTAGGTGATTCACCAGGATTGACTTTTACTTCAAAATATCACCTCCAGCGTTACCGGAACCTTTTACATGCTTGTCCTTGTATGCCTTATCCATTAATATTCATCTTCCTTGGCGAACTCACAAACTTTGATTATCCTGATCATTGCCCCTTTTGTCTAGCACAGAACTACAGAGCAACAAACACCTCATTAACACCTTGCATGCAATTTTATATCTAATCCCTTTGATTGGCACACACGTTCCATGTCAGCATCAGTTCCCATCATATAGCACTCCTCCTAGACCATTCCCTCCACACTAGATTATCCTGGAAAACATTTCCCTAATGGTATTGTGGGGTTCTTGGCTAATCCTATACCTCTTCTTCCAGTCTTCACTGGAAACCCGCATAGATTAACAATCGGTAAAATTTCACATTGTGGGATTATGGGAGCATACCCTAAGGGTCTCGCCTACTTTTGCAAACTCGCATGGCGATGCAATGACACTTATTATTACAGAGGTAATGTGAGGCTCACTTTGTATTTGTCGCACTACCCCACACACCCGCATGGTGACTTTGGAATTACTTAGCTGCTTCACGGGGTGATAAAATACATGAAGGTAGAGAATTTACCTGGCCAGTCGATAGTAGCATTCTAGGGAACACCCAAAGGAGCCTGTCACCATATGAATAAAAACCCATTAAGTAGATCTCTTATAGAGATATTACCAGCCAAATGAGTCAACAATGGAAATGATGGCCTTAACCTTTGGTGCTAGAAAACTTAGCCGAATTTGCTTCAAGGCTTGTCACTAAAGAATTAAGACTGGAGAGGCAACCCAGAGGAATACTAAACTCATCAGTCTTAACATCAGCTCTAGTTGGGGATGCATGCTCCCTGCAGGCATAACAAGATTCCAGATCTCTGCTCAAAGCTGACTGAATGCCAATTGGCTTGTGTAGTTTTTTTCAAAATTTTACAAAATTCAGATCCATCCTTCCATTGGTGGCCCAAGGCCCCCAAAAAATAAAAACAAGTTCTTGCCTTTATCAAAAACCTGATTCTCATCATGTAACAATTTGATCTTGCTTGTGACATAGTTGAGGAAGACTAGACCATGAATTTTACCAATGATCCCCCTCATTATACTCAATGTTATATCACAACCAATATCATCATTATCATAGTGATCCCTGTAAACAAATTCATAAAACGATTGCTTGCAAGGCAGCATCATACCATACTAGTCCTCTAAATCGTACCTCCATCTTATGACATATTTTCCATCATCACGGGCCTCAGTATTCTTTTCAAGAAACCCCTTCATATGGTATGGAAAGGAAAAACATTCATATCCAACGGAACTTTTAATTTCACTATCATCATGTATTTTAAGCACAAAACTTTCATTGGAATCATTTTGCATGTTAAGTAAACAATCCTTAGATGTATCGAAAGAAAACCATTCTCATGTTGGCTCACTCTGTATCTGCATCTGATCATATGTACAAGAATTTCAATCTAAACTTCAAAATCTAAATGTTTCATTGCTTGTTCCCATATCGGCTAAATGAGACATGTCATGATCATCATCATTTACACCCCATGTGGACAATTCTAATTCAAACTCAAAAACATATCCTGAAACAAATTTAGAGGCACAATCAAAATCCACATAAATAACCTCAAAGACGAGCAAAAATAAAGATATAGGGGAATTTTATAAACTGTGAGTACTGTTATGATCCTCTTCATGATTACTGATTGTCATATTCATATCAACATAAGGCTTGAAACCCTTATTGTTCATTGCATCAGTATCTCCCGATTTATTTCCTTCTGGCATCTTCATGCTTAAGAAACCACCTGAATAAATTAAAAAATAGTCATACCCTACAACATTTGATTCATCCATATCCATGGTTCCATCATCTGAGAACCCTTCAGAATCACTACAGTTCTTCACAGAGATTGTAATTGATTCTTGATGAACATTGCCAGTGTACATACTCATATCAACCCTTAGTTAATAGGAACTGTTAAATATTTCTAAGCCAATATCATCCTTGGTTAATATAAATGATTCCATTTCCACCTCAATTAAATAATTGGATATAGCCACTTGGCAATCATCAAAATTTACCATGTGAGGGGGGTTACACCATAACATTGCAAACCACTATCATCCTCTGTGTTAGCTTCATATGATCCATTTTGAGTGTTATGATGGTGAAAAACATCACCATGGAGAAATTCATCAACAAACCAGAAAGTGTTATTTGCGGACCTTTCTATCTTCCTATCAAGCAACTTCTGAGAATGTGATTGCAAATCAAGGAGGAGAAGAAAGGTGCAAGAGTGTAGTGTAGTAAATTTTAACCCCTTACAATTTCACATTGTATTTCAACCCCAAATTTAGTGTTCTTTTTATAGATCATTTTAGGCCTATTTGGGCACTATCCTACCCTACAATTTCATTACTAATCTAGCAATTTATCTGTCATGAAATAATTAAATTAGGACATGATCTAACATCAAATACCATGAGATTTGTGGCTCCCTTTGAAAGGGCCTATTTCGGTTGAACCAAGCTGTCAACAACCATGTCTTGCAAAAATTCCTCCAAGATTGCAAGCATTGTTAGTGTTATCATACATAATTTGGAATCTAGTCCCAATTTTGGTACTTGATTGTTTTATGTTGGCCTAAACTCAAAAGTGGCCTAATCTAGAACCAAGAAGCAATAAACAGTATACTCCAATTCAATCAAGCAATCCTTAGCTACTTTGATGAGTTTCTTTATGTGTACATACATTTTCTGATCTAAAGAAATTAATCAGAACTTCTAGACTCACTTGTTTGAATTTGGAAGACTTTGATAATCCACCAGGTTAAAGTTAAGGTTAAGGTCCTTAACTAGGGATTACATTTATTATTTGTTGTATTAGCCAAAGTATATTCTTAAAGTCTTGAATTTATAGAAACTTGGTGGTTATTTCTTTCCTTGTTTGGTTCTTGGAGGTTATCTCTTCGATATTATCCTCAACAACTATGACAATATTTCCTTTCGCTTGTTCTTCCTTATATGGTTCTTGAGGTTTCATCTCATTGGGTTTATCCTCACTAGTTGTTTCCATCTCTTTCTTCTTCTATTGATTTAAGTTATTTTCCTAGATTTCTCCTTCTTCTACTGTACTAGAGCCAAGGCTAACAACATTCATTGGTATTTCAAGCACAAAGGGAATAAAATTATGGTTTGAGATAGTAGTACAAGGGGAAAACAATAAGAAAAATGAAGTGTGGAATTGTAAATTAAATTTTTAGGCTTGTGTTGGGACAAAAGGTTTGATGGGGAATTAAAATAGCATGCCAAGAAGGGCAAGGAAGGTGCAAGAGTGCAATGTACTAAATTGTATCCTTTTAAAATTTCACAATCGTTTTGGGCACCTAGTTTAGTGTGGTTATTTAGATCATTTTAGACCTACTTGGACTCCATCTTGCACTACAATTGCATTACTAATCTGGCAAGTTAACTATTATTAGAGCCATTACTATTATTGCCATTAACACCAACACCAAAGCTGCAACATTCCTAACCCTAACACTGTCCATTTTCATTGTCCTTGCCATTTTTCCTTCCTCTTCCTCTTCCTTTTCTCAAAGCTCACCTCAATCACACAGATGTAGATGTAGATGCTCAAATCAACTCAGGTAAACATCATTAAAAATGAATGGGCATTTTCTTATTTGCATCGCCAACTCGGCCTGCAATTTATCCTTTTCTTACATCAAAAACAACACTGAGATAACGACGCGAGTCAACATTTAAAGTATACAAGGATTTTATAATATGTCTCATACAACCAAGAAGCACAGTAGAAACCCTAAAATCCCCGTCCAACTTCAATGTCTTTTCAAAGCCATATAATTAAATGGGTTATCCATCATCTCATAAATGGTTATAGATTTATGAGTTAAAATCACTTTGGATGGTGAGGTCTCTCATTATTAAGTCAAAAAATAAAACAGTTATAAAACTGTGCATTGTATGTTATATTTTTTATATTAGTTGACCATTAAAATAAGTTTTGGAATTCAATTGATTTAGATTAATTAATAATGTTTTGGAATAAAGTGGATCAAGTAATATTAGACAGATATAACCACGACATAAATAGTAATAAATAAAGACAAATTGATTGACTTTGAGTGAAAATCGTTTGTGGATTGATGCAAATAATGATATCTATGCTAGTTCAACATAGTTTGTTCTAGGTTTAGTTCAGATTTGGACTTGCTTTGTATCCATATTCTTAACATAGATAATTTATGTCAGGGCCTTCTCATTGCTAATATAATAAAAGACATAGATAATTTATGTCACTCATAATTTTTCTATGATATTGATAGTATTTTAAAGTATCTTGACAATAAACAAGCTTAATGCATGCACATTAAATCTAAAATAAATGCTAATACATTCACACATGTGCTAAGATGCGTTTTTTATCAAATAAGACAAATATGAAAGATTGTTATAGACAGTTATCTCGAATATTCAATCCATTTTTAGTTGTCTCCTCTAAAGTGAATGCTAATTGTTATCTTTTTATACATGAATATAACACCAAAAATAACAAAGCCAAGGTCACTCCAAAGTCTCCAATAAAAAATTATGAAATCCTTTGGGTTTCATTGCATACACATATTTTTCATCAACATTTCGGATCATACTCTATGATTCATCATTGTAGAATGCCGAAAAAAAAATAAAAAAATAAAGATTGATGGAATGTGAAAATCGGATGTCTCTAAATATTTTATTTATTTTATACAATTAAAATGATCAAGATCAAGTCTACTAGGATGACCTCATACACAAACATCATATGGTTCAATCAACCAAGTTGAATAAATGTCCAACAAGATTGGTGATGTCAAACTGAGTACAGAACTATATAAATGCATTAAGGCATTGCCCCAAACTAAATATAAAACTAGATGGATAATACATTGGGATGTTCTAAAGATTGTCTTCCCAATTGAAATATAATTGGATGCTGCAATTCAAATGTCTAAATTTTCTTTACGTAGTTTTAGTTTTCAAGAAGAAACAACTAATCCTTCAGTATGGACAAGCCTGTAGCATGTTCATAAATTTGAACTATATTATACAAAAATTTTCCTTGCACATTGTTTAGAAGATCTAGTATTTCCAAATTCCTTTAGATAATACTAATAAGCTAAATAACTAAAATAAATTATTTTTTAAAACTTGGTAAGTTACAGAATATATTCAAATAATTTTAAATTTAATCAAAATCTGCTCCATCAAATGCATAAGAAGTCATCAAATGTGTAATTCAAGTGTATGAATAATTGTTGTTTATATGGCATAGGCAGCGTTAATTGCAGCTATAAAATTGATAGGTGGATGCTTTGACATCTCATATTTACATTCTCTACTTATGAAACCATAGTCTTCAATAGTAACTTTGAGATTCTGTTGTTTCCATTGGAATACTTCATCTACCTGGGATACGAAACTGAGTTGAAACTTGCATCTTAGTTCAACCACCAGACAATCTTCATGCAAAAAGAGCTGCTATATGTATTATAACAGTTTATCCTAGTGCTAGTAGTATTGTGTTCCAGAAAGAGACAAGTATGTCATTTCATTTTGAAATGAATGGGCAATATAACATTTTAAGATTGCATTAATTCACCTTGATGTTGTATGTATATAAGTTACAATGTGTTCAAGCATTTACAATTCACACTCAGTCTAATCATCTGCCATCATCCTGATTTACAAAGGGGAGTTATTTAAACATCTTAATTTCCTAATGTAATGGATTTGGAGAAAAGTGATTTTTAGTGGTTGAACATACACATGTTGTTCTATGTTGTGCAAGCTCTAAACCTAGTGTTGTTCGCATAGAAATTCCTTATCTCAAATTGCAATTAAGGGGTAGATATTCACAGTTAAAGTATGTTGTATTTAAAGAATTTCTCTCACAAATATTACTATAAACTATTCTAGCAGACAAAAAACAACAAAATAGATTAGCCACGGTATAGCTTCTGGCATCACACAGCCAAGTGCCCAAACAAAACACTAGAATATAACTCTCAATAAGTAACCAAAAACATAATAGCACAACCAAAACACCATAACTATCTGACTAGACATACTTATAATTAACATAGAATGCTATTGTCCACGTAGGTGACATTTTCAAACACTGACGCACGAGAAGCTAGTCATTGAGGGCTGAAAATAGGTATTATTTGTTCTATATGACACACTTTTTGTTATCAAAAGGTTCTTATTGTTTCGTATTAAGTAATCAATGAGAGGGCCCTGATCCCAAAACAATACAAGAGATTAACACATTAACCTAGAAAGAAGCAACTAGCACAAATTAGCTAGAACCCAAAGAATAGCACACCACAACCCACCCTTACATAATAAAAAACCTTAACTAGAGAAGTCTAAATTAAAATAGAAAAATAAAAATTACAACTAAGACTAACCATTAAGCTACTTATCATCATAATAGTCTGGTAGACAGGCCTTAATAAAGTTTTAAACTTAGTACTACGGAGCATAATCCAAAAAATCACTAAACAAGTAAAGACTAAGGCATCGTTGCCTTCAAAAAAATAAGCAAAGGCATCTCAATACTATAGGTATCAATGTACTCACTAGGATTTTTATTTTCTTTACCTTTCTTCTTAACAAAGGTATTGGTTTTTCCATTGTATGGAGTTTTCTCTCAATGAGCTCAATTTTCAAGAGATGCTAGGCTTTCTAGGGTTCTCACTTCGAGTTAAAAGCCTATTTCTTTGAGGAGTTAGATTAGATACATACCTATACAAGGCAAAGGTGAGACCTTGGTGTAAAGTGGGAGAAGAACTTTTAACTTCAATATTGATACATAGAAATGATTAAAGGTAAAACGAAATGTTTATGTTCTCCTTATGCCTAATGTGATTGAGAAAAAGAAAATGATAATTGTGAATAGTGGTGTAACTACCTTCAAGAGTAAAGTACTTTATCACATAATAGCTATCTCAAGAAAAGGGGGGAGGAAGAACCAACCTATCATACCCATTTTGCAGATGAACATGCCTTTCACCCTTCTCCAAGAATTTCTTGATAAACAGCTTGTGGTCGTTGTAACTCTTCTCCACAACCCTTAAGCCTTCACATTTGAGACACACTGCCTCTGCAATTAGTTTAGGGTAATCTTGAATTTGGTGCTCCCAATACTAACTTCGCCCTTTCTCCAAGAATTGTTGAATTTAGCTAACAGAGTGTGGTTGTAGTTCCCCTCCTGGCTTCAAAAAACGAAATGAGCCAATCTTCTTTAAACATCCATTTTCTATTTGAAACAACAAGAAAATATGAATATCATAACTTTATCTAATGCATCCATCAATCCATTAGCAATCAATTATATGAGTAGATATGAGAGAATTCAATGAAGGCCATAGATCTTGCACTTAGATTTCAAAGGATGTAACGAGAATATTTGGGCCCTCGATGTTTCCAAAATAACAAGTGACATTTTTTCTACAAAAGGGTACTATGTAAGAAGAAAATTGTGTGGACATGTAAATAGTGTTTTAATAGTGCCTATAAACATTATTAATACATTTAGTTATGGGGAAGGTATTTCTAGCCATGAGAGAAACATTGTCAAGCCATGAGATGAGAACAAAGTATTTACCTTGTCAAGCCATAACATGAGTACAAGTACATAACTAGTGGTGTAAATAGGCATTTGATAAAGGCAATGCCTTGGACTGAAGCAAAATAAAATCTAGTCCTCAAAAAAGGAGGATAGTGCAATCATTCGTTCACAAACCAATGTGTCCAACACTAACCACATAAATATGTCTATGGATATAAGCTCTTTGATCTATTCGACCATTTTCTATTTTAAGAATATAGAGTTATAATTCTCTTCACAAAAATAAGACAACTAGAATGTTTGGATCCTTTTGTAAAAAAGATCCTATCTTATAGAAAACATATTGATCAATATAGTTATCTCCAAACCTCACTAATTCACTTGTCCCCTGTATCAGTGTTTGAAAATGTCACCGACTTCACTATGTGAAAAACAGAATTCTACTCCACATTATAAATATATGGAGGTGCAGATATAATTCGATAACGAACCTATTTCAATAAAAGATTGAAACATGAACAAGATAAGATAAGATATATATAGTCAAATATTTTGGAACAACAATCTTAACTTGTTGGATAGCGGCCACACAACGAAAATAAAGGTTGAAACAAATGAACAAGGATTGTAAGTATCCTGCTCAAACACACAAACAGCAAACCATTCAACTCAATTTATTTTGATGAGGCAAAGGTAATAGAAGGCGGTTGCTAGCATGTGGCGGCACAATATCCAATCCCACTCCCGCAGTCGCCGATGTTGCAGCACTTAGGGCTGTCTGCGTATCCTGTACAACCGCCATCGTTAACGCACAGGAATTTAAAGCATGGCCCTGCTTGCGCCGAAGCCACGCTAACATTGGCCATTACTATTATTGCCGTTAACACCAAAACCAAAACTGCAACGCTGCCCATTTTCATTGCCATTTTTCCTTCCTCTTCCTCTTCCGTTTCCCAAAGCTCGCCTCAATCACACAGATGCAGATGCTCAGCTCAACTCAGGTAAGATCATTAAATAGCATGGGCATTCTCTTATTTTCATCGCCAACTCGGTCTGCAATTTATACAAGAAAATCAAAATTAACGCGAATGTATACAAGGAAATCAAAATATGTCTCATACAACCCAGAAGCACAGTAAAATCCCTAAAATCCTTGTCCAACCTCAATGTCTTTTAAAAGCCGGCAAATAAAATGGGCTATCCATCATCTCAATACTATCGATATCCTGTCTTATTTAAATTTATTCTTTCAAATAATAGTATCACGTTATTCTTAATGATTTGCAAACAACACAATATGTATGAAATAGGGTAAATCGAACTCTTTACAATTATAGATTATATTATCCTGGCCATTATTACTTATTTTACAGTTTACTTTTCAGGCTTTTCAAATGTAACTATTGAGTACATTATAAGAAAAGACTTTAAAGCGTATATGTAATTATTGAATACATGATTAGTTGAATAACTGCAGTGCTAAAATATTTTTTGTTGTAATAATTTATCTTAGTGATAAAACTAATCAAAGATACAAATGTGTGCATAAAAGTGTGCATAAAAGTGTGCCATTTCATTTTGAAACAAATGGGTAATGTAATGTTTTAAGACTATCTTACATCATAAGATTTCTTTTAACATTACTTTCAGCTTGGTCTAAAAACTACTTCAAATTACAATGAAGGCAGTAAGTAGTCCTAAGCTTTTAATATTATGCTCTCAATCACAATTGTTAAAAACAATGATAGATGTAGGCAAAGGCATTACATTAATTTTTAAAATTATAATTATCGTATATTTTTATCCTTACCATATGACTAGGATTATTATTGATGTTGCCTACTACAAATAAATAGTTACATTTAGTATAAAGTATGCATTATACAATGCCGAAATTTCAAAACTAAGTTTTTATCCCTTTTTTGCATTTTTGGCTTTATTTTTTAATCCAATTTTCCCCAGTTTAAATCCTCCATTTTTAAGAAAAAAGAAGTCATACTTTTAGTTTGCCAATCTTTTTCCTCGAAAGATTTTTTGGGCTATGGTATAGATAAGTATATTGGCGAGGCAATACAATAATAGAAACTAGATAAATATAATGAGGTTATTTTGGCTTGATCACAAATGTTTTATGTGTTGTATTTTATATTTCTTATATTAGTTGGTGGTTTAAGTTTTAGGGTTCAATTAATTTAGATTAACTAATATTTTTTTGGAATACAATGAGTCAAGTAATATAAGATGAGTATAATCACACCATGAATAATTAAATAAAATTAATTAATTCTATTAGTAACAATTGTTTGTAGATTAATGCATATGATGATATTTATATGCACTTTATGGATACAAACAATAATGTGTGGATCAAGATTACAATATTCTATTCTCTATATTTGCTCAACATTGTTTGTTCTAGATCTAGTTAATGTGCAAACTCGCTTTGTTTCCTTAAACTTAACTAGTTCAATACATGCACATTAAATCTAAAACACATGCTAAGATGAGTATAAATACGGATGATTGTTTTAGATGATGCTCTGGAATATTCATTTCATCTCTTGTTGTCTCCACTAAAATGAATTCTAATAGATCTATTGATGCATATTAGGATATCTATATGCAATTAATGGATGCAAGCAATCATCGTGGACCAAAATCACAATGTCGTCTGCTCTATGTTAGCTCAAGGTTTTTTGTTTTAGATGTAGTTCACATGCAAACTAGCTTTGTATCCATAAACTTAACTACTAAGCATTTTTTTAATTTCGCTATACAAACTCTCAAAACATACATTTCTTAAAATTGATAAACTGTACTCATCAAATACATCTCACGCTTATTTGTGGTTATATTGAAAATTGTTATAGTTATAGTGTCTGGCTATGTGAAAAATAGCATTCTACTCCTTATTATAAATAGTTAAAAATATCAGAATAATTGACGGGCCCAAACACCATCTCAAGAGACACAACATTTGAGGTTGACAGTAAATCATTTTCTAAAAACAAATAGTTTTTGAAAACCTAAAGCGAGAGAAGTGAAGAGAAATTTATCAAAATTCTTTTCCCAGCCTGCCAATCAGATTCCTTTGGTAATTACATAAGTAGGTGTTGGTTTGGATTTCAACATGTTGAACCTCTTCAAAATCTCATTAGCATACTTAGATTGAAAAATAAATATTCCAGCAATAGAATGATGGACTTCAATACCCAAAAAATATCTCGTAAGCCCTAAATCAGTCATTTCAAACTCACTTTTCATTGTTGTTTTGAAAGCATCAATGTTCAGATCAACAGTCAAGATCAAATCATCTACATACAAGCATACAATTAAAAATTTGCCATTCTCATTTATTTTTATGTACAGAGTCGGCTCACAACTACTCCTTTGAAATCTATCTTGAACCAAGTAAGAGTCTATCCGGCTGTATCAAGCTCTTGGAGCTTGCTTTAATCCATACAATGCCTTTTCCAGCCTATATACTTTGTCTTCCTGTCTTGAAATCTCATACCCTTCAGGGTGGTGAACATACACTTCTTCTTGTAGATATCCATTCAAAAAGGCTGACTTCGCGTCCATTTGGTATACCACCCACTTATTATGAGCAGCAATTGCCAGTACTGTTCTGATTGTATACATCCGTGCAACTAGAGAAAATATTTCATTCAAGTCGATTCCGGGCTATTGTGTGAAACCTCTTGCATCAAGCCTTGCCTTATGGTTTTGCACTTTTCCATCGACATCATGTTTTGTCTTGTAAATCCATTTGACACTTATAGCATCTTTTCCTTTAGGCAGATCTACCAACTCCCATGTTTTATTTTTCTTAATAGATTCAATCTCTTCATCCATGGCATGTGCCCATTTATCATCATTCACAGCTTCTTCAAATGTTAAAGCATCATCAACTTGAGAGAATAAAGCAAAAATAGCAAACGAAATTGTTATATCAACATTGTACAAATCACTCAACCTTCTTGTCTTTCTTGGTATCAATCTTACTAGGGTGTGATCTGAAGACGTTGAACTGCTTGGACTACTACTAGCTGGTGTAGTTGGAGCTTGTTGTGGTATAGATTGCAACCTTGAAGATCTTCTTTATATAATTGAAGGTGCAGCTTGTGCTACTACATGTGATGTTGTCCCAGGAGTAGAAGAAGGTGCTGGTTGAGGTGCATTTGATATTGGAAACACTTCATCATGAAGAACAATAGGTGTGATGTTCACTTTCCTCTCTATAGTCCCATACCATGCTTCATCTTCCACAAATAGAACATCTCGACTGCTTATAACTTTTCTAGTTATGGGATTAAACAACTTGTATGCTTTTGTATCTATCTTCTTTCTTAACTCATCAGGGACATGGGCATATGAAACCCAACCAAAAACTTTTAAATGAGAAACACGATGTTTCATACCTCTCCAAGCCTCTTGTGGTACTTTTCTCTTTACACTCTTAGTCAGACATCTATTCAAAATATGGACAGTAGTTGCTGCTGCCTCAACTCAATATTCATTAGGTAAGTGTTTTGTTGCTAGCATGCTACGTGCCATCTCCATTATAGTTTGATTCTTTTTCTCAGTCACACCATTTTGTTGAGGTGTGTAGCGGGCTATGAATTGTTTATGAATGCCATCTGCTTTGCAAAAATTCATAAAATCATTTGAGATATACTCACCACCACCTCTGTGCCATCTCCATTATAGTTAGATTCTTTCTCTCTGGCACACCATTTTGCTAAGGTGTGTAGCGGGTTGTGAACTGTTTATGAATGCCATCTGCTTTGCAAAAATTCATAAAATCTTTTGACATATACTCACCACCTCTATCAGTTCTTAACAGTTTGATGTATTGACCACTTTGCTTCTCTGCAAGTGCCTTGAACTGCTGAAAGTAAGACAACACTTTCGATTTATCTTTCAAAAAGTAAGCCCAGGTTTTTCTTGTGAAATCATCAATAAATATAAGAAAATAAGTATAGCCTCCTATAGACAGTGTTTGCATCTGCCCACAAATGTCTGAATGTACAATTTCTTGTGGCACTCTCGCCCTTACTGGTTTTCTTGCTGGAAATGATTATCTATGTTGTTTACCTAGAATATACCCTTCACATACTCTTTCTGGTTTCTCAATTAATGGAAAACCTTTAAGCATGTTCTTTATGTGCAACGATTTCAATGCTCCAAAATTCAAATGCCCAAATCTGAGATGCCACAACCATGATTCATCCTTTACAACTGATTGAAACACTTTTTGAATTTCTTTGTCATTATCTTTTATTTTTTTAGCACTAGATTGACATGCTTCATCATTTTCGGAATTTTTTTTAACTTCTGATTTTGTATTTTATTCCTTAAAGGCAACTCTTTCTGATTTTCCACTCACATCAGGTCTTATCCTCAAAGGAGACATTATGTTACTAGGGAACTTATCCATAATTACACACTCATTGTTCTCCATATAAACTCTATATCCTATTTATACCAACTGGCCAATACTCATTAAATTAAGTTTTAGGCCAGCAACATAATACACATCTGGCATAACACACTGCTCCCCCTTAAGGGTTAGAATATCAACTCTCCCTTTACTCAAAATACTGACCTTATTGATGTTACCAAGACTGACATCAGTTTGAACTGACTCATCAGAACTAAAAAATAACTCAACGTTGTATGTCATGTTATTACTACAACCAGAATCCAAATATCATATGTCACTTGGGCTTTCTTCGAGGATATTGCACTCAACAGAAGAATTTGTAGTAATTGACTCGGCCATCTTAGTGCATGCAATAAACAGAGTGGTCTTAGATGTGTTATTTGACTGGTTCTGACTTTGCTTCTTCTGGTCATACTGTTTCTTTTTACATTTACTGGCATAATTCCCAAACTTCTTACAATCATGGCACTGAATATGTGACTAATCAAACTTTTGGATACTTGGGTGGCTGAAATTTTGGTTTTGATTCCTACCACCAATATTTGCATAACCGCTATTATGTCCACCTCTACCTCTAGGACTAAATTTGTGGCTTCCTCTTCCACGACTTTGAGATGAAAATGTAAACCAAAAGTAACGCCCATATGAGGATGCTAATCAATAAATCAAAATATATCTCACACAACCGAGAAGCACAGTAAAAACCCTAAAATCCTTGTCCAACTTCAATGTCTTTGAAAAGCCGGCGAATAAAACATGTTACCCTAAAATTCTTCATCTCAAATCTATCCAAATCATGTCTTCTAAGAATATTATTATGCTATCCTGGTCTTTCTAATGATTTCCAAATAACATAATATGTATAAGTTAGGGCAAATCTAATGCATCTTAAATTATATTATCCAGGCATTTTATAATAATTTCACATTTTGCTTCTTATGTTCTCCAAATGTTTGTAAATATTTATAGATTTATGAGTTAGAATAATTTTGGATGGCCATGTTCCTCATCAAAAAAACAAAACAATTCTAAACATTTTGTGCATTGTATGTTATATTTATTAAATTAGTTTGTGGTTAAAATCAGTTTTAGGATTTGATTAATTTAGATTAATTAATAATTTTTTGGAATAAAACTGATCAAATCATATTAGACAGATATAATCACAACATAAGTAGTAATAAATAAAGAGAAATTGATGGATTTTGAGTGAAAATTGTTTGCAGATTGTCGCAAATAATGATATTTGTAGGCCTAAATTTTATTGGATGCTAAGAATAACCCATGGATCAAAATCAAAATCTTCTCAAATCTGAATCTCCTTTACAGCATTTAATTTGAACTAGCAATAGATTGAAGACAAGAAAACAAAACACAACAAGGCCTTAGCGAGCCTTCTTCACTTTGAGCTCTACCTAACTCGGGAATGTATTTTTCCTACTTAGGACCTTCATGCCCAATATGCTTTCAAATTCCTCACAATCGTACAGGTTCATGATTGGTAGATGTTTCTGAACTATAAGGGGATTATCTACAGTTACCCTCTATACACCCCTAATCCTTCACAATCTGCAATTTGACCAAAAAAATAATACATGTGCTACTCCAAGTGTACAAGGGAATACAAAGCATGCATTATGAAACCTGCCCTTTAAGAAATGCTTGAAGAAAAGAAGATAGGAGAGATACGATTAATAAGGGATACTACCGAAACAAATTCACAAATAGCTTCTACAATCAAGTGCATATCCAATGAAACAGAGTCACGCCCACAAATTAAAAGGACAAACCCGCATTGCAAAATAACTCAAATTAGGGAATTTTCAAAGTGGAATGCCTAAAAGTGACACAATTCCATCAACTAAATGCATCAACCATTCATGTTAATCCGTTCAATGTTTCCCAAATTTACTGCAAATTGCAAATAGAATTTAACTCCTTCCTTGAAGGAGACCCATAAGCACAATCACACATTGATAAGAAAACCCCAGAACAAACCGACATATCCTTCATATTTTGATTCATATAAATTCATAAAATACAAATGGACACAGTATATTTAACCATTGAAAAATTGCACTTAGTACTAATTGCAATTTACAATATGGAAAGATAATCCCTCTTCTCTGTGAGCCAGCATGAAACCCTAGATTAACAAATGGCTGCTTCTACCCACCTGGAATACAACATTTCAGAGTATTTTCTTCCAGTCGTAGTATTCCTTTTATAACAATAAGGAATTATCAAAATCTTCAACATTCTTACACTTGGTTTTTTTCCTCTTTTGACACATTTCAGGCCATATGCAGATAAAAGAAAACCCATCGCGCATTAAATATAAGACAAAAATGGGCCATGCATACAAGAAGATGCCTCGATGGAGAATAATATTCCGTTCAAGTCTTGGTGCTTTGATTCGTGCCACCATCATGCTTGTGGAAGACCTACATATGCTGGCAGAGACACTCATTAGACTAGAAGGGGAGCCTTGCAACCTTATAAAAGAAATTTCCTCACAAGTAGAGGATGAAAATAAATAGAAAAGGGAGGTAATGGAAAAATGGAAGGAGAATCCTATCGAGCAATATGATAAGAAGAGAAAGGGGCACATCTTCCATACTCAAGATGAATTTGAGATTCTCTACATCTAAACCATCCACCCCATGCCTTCATTGTTCTCTTTCCCCTTCCTTCTTCCTCCTAGTCGTTTGATTATGAAGGGATGAAGATAGATAGCCCATGAAAGGCATTTTCCATTTGAAACCACCTTTCGATGTCCCTTCGACTACCTTCTAAAATCTTGATATCCCTTCCGCTACAAAGTGGCCCACTGAAATATTCTCCAACCTATATCATAGAAGGTGCAGCTTACAAATTCGCAGTTCTCTGTATATGAATGCTCCATCTCTTAGACTTTATTTGAACCAGTGCTAATACGAGGCCCAACACAGTGCTTAATAAATAGATGGTTGTCGTCCTCAATTTGTGGGACTTAGAGCCTCCTAAAATAGCCTATCTTTATGCATGCAAGCAATATTTTCAGCTTTTGTTCTTATCAAGAGATTAAGACTCATTCTTATCAACCACAACTCCTAGCTCGGATTTCTTGAATAACACTCCAACAACCATATTCATGTACTTTTCATATCATTGTGCTCAGTCCCTCTGGATTTTCACATATGAAATTATATGAACATCCTTTCTGGAGTTGATCTTATGTAGGTGATTCACCAGGATTGACTTTTACTTCAAAATATCACCTCCTGCGTTACCGGAACCTTTTACATGCTTGTCCTTGTATGCCTTATCCATTAATATTCATCTTCCTTGGCGAACTCACAAACTTTGATTATCCTGATCATCGCCCCTTTTGTCTAGCACAGAACTACAGAGCAACAAACACCTCATTAACCCCTTGCATGCAATTTTATATCTAACCCCTTTGATTGGCACACACGTTCCATGTCAGCATCAGTTCCCATCATATAGCACTCTTCCTAGACCATTCCCTCCACACTAGATTATTATAGAAATATTTCCCTAATGGTATTGTGGGGTTCTTGGCTAATCCTATACCTCTTCTTCTAGTCTTCACTGGAAACCCGCATACATTAACAATTGGTAAAATTTTGCATTGTGGGATTATGGGAGCATACCCTAAGGGTCTCACCTATTTTTGCAAACTCGTATGGTGATGCAATGACACTTATTATTACAGAGGTAATGTGAGGCTCGCTTTGTATTTGTCGCACTACCCCACACACCCGCATGGTGACTTTGGAATTACTTAGCTGCTTCACGGGGTGATAAAATACATGAAGGTAGAGAATTTACCTGGCCAGTCGATAGTAGCATTCTAGGTAACACCCAAAGAAGCCTGTCACCGTATGAATAAAAACCCATTAAGTAGATCTCTTATAGAGATATTACTAGCCAAATGAGTCAACAATGGAAATAATGGCCTTAACCTTTGGTGATAGAAAACTTAGCCGAATTTGCTTCAAGGCTAGTCACTAAAGAATAAAGACTTGAGAGGCAACACAGTGGAATACTAAACTCATCAGTCTTAACATCAGGTCTAGTTGGGGATGCATGCTCCCTACAGGCATAACAAGATTCCACATCTCTGCTCGAAGCTTACTGAATGCCAATTGGCTTGGGTAGTTTATTCAAAATTTTACGAAATTCAGATCCATCCTTCCATTGGTGGCCCAAGGCCCCCAAAAATAAAAACAAGTTCTTGCCTTTATGAAAAACCTGATTCTCATCATGTAACAATTTGATCTTGCTTGTGACATAGTTGAGGAAGACTAGACCATGAATTTTACCAATGATCGCCCTCATTATACTCAATGTTATATAATAACCAATATCATCATTATCATACTGATCCCTGTAAACAAATTCATAAAATGTTTGCTTGCAAGGCAGCATCATACCATACTAGTCCTCTTAATCGTACCTCCATCTTATGACATATTTTCCATCATCACAGGCCTCGGTATTCTTTTCAAGAAACCCCTTCATATGTTATGGAAAGCAAAAACATTCATATCCAATGGAACTTTTAATTTCACTATCACCATGTATTTTAAGCACAAAACTTTCATTGGAATCATTTTTCATGTTAAGTAAACAATCCTTAGATGTATCAAAAGAAAACCCTTCTCATGTTGGCTCACTCTGTATCTGCATCTGATCATATGTACAAGAATTTCAATCTAAACTTCAAAATCTAAATGTTTCATTGCTTGTTCCCATATCGGCTAAATGAGACATGTCATGATCATCATCATTTACACCCCATGTGAACACTTCTAATTCAAACTCAGAATCATATCTTGAAAAAAATTTAGAGGCACAATCAAAATCCACATAAATAACCTCAAAGACGAGCAAAAATAAAGCTATAGGGGAATTTTATAAACTGTGAGTACTGTTATGATCCTCTTCATGATTACTGATTGTCATATTCATATCAACATAAGGCTCGGAACCCTTATTGTTCATTGCATCAGTATCTCCCGATTTATTTCCTTCTGGCATCTTCATGCTTAAGAAACCACCTGAATAAATTAAAAAATAGTCATACCCTACAACATTTGATTCATCCATATCTATGGTTCCATCATCTGAGAACCCTTCAGAATCACTACAGTTCTTCAAAGAGATTGTAATTGATTCTTGATCAACATTGCCAGTGTACATACTCATATCAACCCTTAGTTAATAGGAACTGTTAAATATTTCTATGCCAATATCATCCTCGGTTAATATAAATGATTCCATTTCCACCTCAATTAAATAATTGGATATAGCCACTTGGCAATCATCAAAATTTACCACATGAGGGGGGTTACACCATAACATATTCAAATAATTTTAAATTTAATCAAAATCTGCTCCATCAAATGCATAAGAAGTCATCAAATGTGTAATTCAAGTGTATGAATAATTGTTGTTTATATAGCATAGGCAGCGTTAATTGCAGCTATAAAATTGATAGGTGGATGCTTTGACATCTCATATTTACATTCTCTACTTATGAAACCATAGTCTTCAATAATAACTTTGAGATTCTCTTGTTTCCATTGGAATACTTCATCTACCTGGGATACAAAACTGAGTTGAAACTTGCATCTTAGTTCAACCACCAGACAATCATCATGCAAAAAGAGCTGCTATGTGTATTATAACAGTTTATCCTAGTGCTAGTAGTATTGTGTTCCAGAAAGAGACAAGTATGTCATTTCATTTTGAAATGAATGGGCAATATAACATTTTAAGATTGCATTAATTCACCTTGATGTTGTATGTATATAAGTTACAATGTGTTCAAGCATTTACAATTCACACTCAGTCTAATCATCTGCCATCATCCTGATTTACAAAGGGGAGTTATTTAAACATCTTAATTTCCTAATGTAATGGATTTGGAGAAAAGTGATTTTTAGTGGTTGAACATACACATGGTTTTCTATGTTGATTTCCTAATGTAATGGATTTGGAGAAAAGTGATTTTTAGTGGTTGACCATACACATGGTGTTCTATGTTGTGCAAGCTCTAAACCTAGTGTTGTTCGCATAGAAATTCCTTATCTCAAATTGCAATTAAGGGGTAGCTATTCACAGTTAAAGTGTGTTTTATTTAAAGAATTTCTCTCACAAATATTACTATAAACTATTCTAGCAGACAGAAAACAACAAAATAGATTAGCCACGGTATAGCTTCTGGCATCACACAGCCAAGTGCCCAGACAAAACACTAGAATATAACTCTCAATAAGTAACCAAAAACATAATAGCACAACCAAAACGCCATAACTATCTGAATAGACATACTTATAATTAACATAGAATGCTATTGTCCACGTAGGTGACATTTTCAAACACCGACGCACGAGAAGCTAGTCATTGAGGGCTGAAAATAGGTATTATTTGTTCTATATGACACACTTTTTGTTATCAAAAGGTTCTTATTGTTTCGTATTAAGTAATCAATGAGAGGGCCCTGATCCCAAAACAATACAAGAGATTAACACAGTAACCTAGAAATAAGCAACTAGCACAAATTAGCTAGAACCCAAAGAATAGCACACCACAACCCACCCTTACATAATAAAAAACCTTAACTAGAGAAGTCTAAATTAAAATAGTAAAATAAAAATTACAACTAAGACTAACCATTAAGCTACTTATCATCATAATAGTCTGGTAGACAGGCCTTAATAAAGTTTTAAACTTAGTACTGCGGATTATAATCCAAAAAATCACTAAACAAGTAAAGACTAAGGCATCGTTGCCTTCAAAAAAATAAGCAAAGGCATCTCAATACTATCGGTATCAATGTACTCACTAGGATTTTTATTTTCTTTACCTTTCTTCTTAACAAAGGTATTGGTTTTTCCATTGTATGGAGTTTTCTCTCAATGAGCTCAATTTTCAAGAGATGCTAGGCTTTCTAGGGTTCTCACTTCGAGTTAAAAGCCTATTTCTTTGAGGAGTTAGATTAGATACATACCTATACAAGGCAAAGTTGAGACCTTGGTGAAAGTGGGAGAAGAACTTTTAACTTCAATATTGATACATAGAAATGATTAAAGGTAAAACGAAATGTTTATGTTCTCCTTATGCCTAATGTGATTGAGAAAAAGAAAATGATAATTGTGAATAGTGGTGTAACTACCTTCAAGAGTAAAGTACTTTATCACATAATAGCTATCTCAGGAAAATTGGGGAGGAAGAACCAACCTATCATACCCATTTTGCAGATGAACATGCCTTTCACCCTTCTCCAAGAATTTCTTGATAAACAGCTTGTGGTCATTGTAACTCTTCTCCACAACCCTTAAGCCTTCACATTTGAGACACACTGCCTCTGCAATTAGTTTAGGGTAATCTTGAATTTGGTGCTCCCAATATTAACTTCACCCTTTCTCCAAGAATTGTTGAATTTAGCTAACAGAGTGTGGTTGTAGTTCGCCTCGTGGCTTCAAAAAATGAAATGAGCCAATCTTCTTTAAACATCCATTTTCTATTTGAAACAACAAGAAAATATGAATATCATAACTTTATCTAATGCATCCATCAATCCATTAGCAATCAATTATATGAGTAGATATGAGAGAATTCAATGAAGGCCATAGATCTTGCACTTAGATTTCAAAGGGTGTAACGAGAATATTTGGGCCCTCGATGTTTCCAAAATAACAAGTGACTTTTTTTCTACAAAAGGGTACTATGTAAGAAGAAAATTGTGTGGACATGTAAATAGTGTTTTAATAGTGCCTATAAACATTATTAATACATTTAGTTATGGGGAAGGTATTTCTAGCCATGAGAGAAACATTGTCAAGCCATGAGATGAGAACAAAGTATTTACCTTGTCAAGCCATAACATGAGTACAAGTACATAGCTAGTGGTGTAAATAGGCATTTGATAAAGGCAATGCCTTGGACTGAAGCAAAATAAAATCTAGTCCTCAAAAAAGGGGGATAGTGCAATCATTCATTCACAAACCAATGTGTCCAACACTAACCACATAAATATGTCTATGGATATAAGCTCTTTGATCTATTCGACCATTTTCTATTTTAAGAATGTAGAGTTATAATTCTCTTCACAAAAATAAGACAACTAGAATGTTTGGATCCTTTTGTAAAAAAGATCCTATCTTATAGAAAACATATTGATCAATATAGTTATTTCCAAACCTCACTAATTCACTTGTCCCCTGTATCAGTGTTTGAAAATGTCACCGACTTCACTATGTGAAAAACAGAATTCTACTCCACATTATAAATATATGGAGGTGCAGATATAATTCGATAACGAACCTATTTCAATAAAAGATTGAAACATGAACAAGATAAGATAAGATATATATAGTCAAATATTTTGGAACAACAATCTTAACTTGTTGGATAGCGGCCACACAGCGAAAATAAAGGTTGAAACAAATGAACAAGGATTGTAAGTATCCTGCTCAAACACACAAGCAGCAAACCATTCAACTGAATTTATTTTGATGAGGCAAAGGTAATAGAAGGCGGTTGCTAGGATGTGGCGGCACAATATCCAATCCCACTCCCGCAGTCGCCGATGTTGCAGCACTTAGGGCTGTCTGCGTATCCTGTACAACCGCCATCGTTAACGCACAGGAATTTAAAGCATGGCCCTGCTTGCGCCGAAGCGACGCTAACATTGGCCATTACTATTATTGCCGTTAACACCAAAACCAAAACTGCAACGCTGCCCATTTTCATTGCCATTTTTCCTTCCTCTTCCTCTTCCGTTTCCCAAAGCTCGCCTCAATCACACAGATGCAGATGCTCAGCTCAACTCAGGTAAGATCATTAAATAGCATGGGCATTCTCTTATTTTCATCGCCAACTCGGTCTGCAATTTATACAAGAAAATCAAAATTAACGCGAATGTATACAAGGAAATCAAAATATGTCTCATACAACCCAGAAGCACAGTAAAATCCCTAAAATCCTTGTCCAACCTCAATGTCTTTTAAAAGCCGGCAAATAAAATGGGCTATCCATCATCTCAATACTATCGATATCCTGTCTTATTTAAATTTATTCTTTCAAATAATAGTATCACGTTATTCTTAATGATTTGCAAACAACACAATATGTATGAAATAGGGTAAATCGAACTCTTTACAATTATAGATTATATTATCCTGGCCATTCTTACTTATTTTACAGTTTACTTTTCAGGCTTTTCAAATGTAACTATTGAGTACATTATAAGAAAAGACTTTAAAGCGTATATGTAATTATTGAATACATGATTAGTTGAATAACTGCAGTGCTAAAATATTTTTTGTTGTAATAATTTATCTTAGTGATAAAACTAATCAAAGATACAAATGTGTGCATAAAAGTGTGCATAAAAGTGTGCCATTTCATTTTGAAACAAATGGGTAATGTAATGTTTTAAGACTATCTTACATCATAAGATTTCTTTTAACATTACTTTCAGCTTGGTCTAAAAACTACTTCAAATTACAATGAAGGCAGTAAGTAGTCCTAAGCTTTTAATATTATGCTCTCAATCACAATTGTTAAAAACAATGATAGATGTAGGCAAAGGCATTACATTAATTTTTAAAATTATAATTATCGTATATTTTTATCCTTACCATATGACTAGGATTATTATTGATGTTGCCTACTACAAATAAATAGTTACATTTAGTATAAAGTATGCATTATACAATGCCGAAATTTCAAAACTAAGTTTTTATCCCTTTTTTGCATTTTTGGCTTTATTTTTTAATCCAATTTTCCCCAGTTTAAATCCTCCATTTTTAAGAAAAAAGAAGTCATACTTTTAGTTTGCCAATCTTTTTCCTCGAAAGATTTTTTGGGCTATGGTATAGATAAGTATATTGGCGAGGCAATACAATAATAGAAACTAGATAAATATAATGAGGTTATTTTGGCTTGATCACAAATGTTTTATGTGTTGTATTTTATATTTCTTATATTAGTTGGTGGTTTAAGTTTTAGGGTTCAATTAATTTAGATTAACTAATATTTTTTTGGAATACAATGAGTCAAGTAATATAAGATGAGTATAATCACACCATGAATAATTAAATAAAATTAATTAATTCTATTAGTAACAATTGTTTGTAGATTAATGCATATGATGATATTTATATGCACTTTATGGATACAAACAATAATGTGTGGATCAAGATTACAATATTCTATTCTCTATATTTGCTCAACATTGTTTGTTCTAGATCTAGTTAATGTGCAAACTCGCTTTGTTTCCTTAAACTTAACTAGTTCAATACATGCACATTAAATCTAAAACACATGCTAAGATGAGTATAAATATGGATGATTGTTTTAGATGATGCTCTGGAATATTCATTTCATCTCTTGTTGTCTCCACTAAAATGAATTCTAATAGATCTATTGATGCATATTAGGATATCTATATGCAATTAATGGATGCAAGCAATCATCGTGGATCAAAATCACAATGTCGTCTGCTCTATGTTAGCTCAAGGTTTTTTGTTTTAGATGTAGTTCACATGCAAACTAGCTTTGTATCCATAAACTTAACTACTAAGTATTTTTTTAATTTCGCTATACAAACTCTCAAAACATACATTTCTTAAAATCGATAAACTGTACTCATCAAATACATCTCACGCTTATATGTGGTTATATTGAAAATTGTTATAGTTATAGTGTCTAGCTATGTGAAAAATAGCATTCTACTCCCTATTATAAATAGTTTAAAATATCGGAATAATTGACGGGCCCAAACACCATCTCAAGAGACACAACATTTGAGGTTGACAGTAAATCATTTTCTACCAACAAATAGTTTTTGAAAACCTAAAGTGAGAGAAGTGAAGAGAAATTTATCAAAATTCTTTTCCCAGCCTGCCAATCAGATTCCTTTGGTAATTACATAATCCTGGAGATCAAACTAACACCATACATTATATCTGGCCTCATGGTTGTTAAATACATTAAACTCCCAACCATTCTTTTATATAATGTGGGATCTACAGATAGTCATCCATCTTCCATGCTTAGTTTCAATCCAGTTGTGATAGGTGTAGGTGTTGGTTTGGATTTCAACATGTTGAACCTCTTCAAAATCTCATTAGCATACTTAGATTGACAAATAAATATTCCAGCACTAGAATGATGGACTTCAATACCCAAAAAATATCTCATAAGCCCTAAATCAGTCATTTCAAACTCACTTTTCATTGTTGTTTTGAAAGCATCAATGTTCAGATCACCAGTCAAGATCAAATCATCTACATACAAGCATACAATTAAAACTTTGCCATTCTCATTTATTTTTATGTATAGACTCGGCTCACAACTACTCCTTTGAAATCTATCTTGAATCAAGTAAGAGTCTATCCGGCTGTATCAAGCTCTTGGAGCTTGCTTTAATCCATACAATGCCTTTTCCAGCCTATATACTTTGCCTTCCTGTCTTGAAATCTCATACCCTTCAGGGTGGTGAACATACACTTCTTCTTGTAGATATCCATTCAAAAAGGCTGACTTCACGTCCATTTGGTATACCACCCACTTATTATGAGCAGCAATTGCCAGTACTGTTCTGATTGTATACATCCGTGCAACTAGAGAAAATATTTCATTCAAGTCGATTCCGGGCTATTGTGTGAAACCTCTTGCATCAAGCCTTGCCTTATGGTTTTGCACTTTTCCATCGACATCATGTTTTGTCTTGTAAATCCATTTGACACTTATAGCATCTTTTCCTTCAGGCAGATCTACCAACTCCCATGTTTTATTTTTCTTAATAGATTCAATCTCTTCATCCATGGCATGTGCCCATTTATCATCATTCACAGCTTCTTCAAATGTTAAAGCATCATCAACTTGAGAGAATAAAGCAAAAATAGCAAACGAAATTGTTATATCAACATTGTACAAATCACTCAACCTTCTTGTCTTTCTTGGTATCAATCTTACTAGGGTGTGATCTGAAGACGTTGAACTGCTTGGACTACTACTAGCTGGTGTAGTTGGAGCTTGTTGTGGTATAGATTGCAACCTTGAAGATCTTCTTTATATAGATGAAGGTGCAGCTTGTGCTACTACATGTGATGCTGTCCCAGGAGTAGAAGAAGGTGCTGGTTGAGGTGCATTTGATATTGGAAACACTTCATCATGAAGAACAATAGGTGTGATGTTCACTTTCCTCTCTATAGTCCCATACCATGCTTCATCTTCCACAAATAGAACATCTCGACTGCTTATAACTTTTCTAGTTATGGGATTAAACAACTTGTATGCTTTTTTATCCTCGAAATAACCAAAAAATATGCATTTCTCACCGTTAAAATCTATCTTCTTTCTTAACTCATCAGGGACATGGGCATATGAAACCCAACCAAAAACTTTTAAATGAGAAACACTATGTTTCATACCTATCCAAGCCTCTTGTGGTACTTTTCTCTTTACACTCTTAGTCAGACATCTATTCAAAATATGGACAGCAGTTGCTACTGCCTCAACTCAATATTCATTAGGTAAGTGTTTTGTTGCTAGCATGCTACGTGCCATCTCCATTATAGTTCGATTCTTTTTCTCAGTCACACCATTTTGTTGAGGTGTGTAGCGGGCTGTGAATTGTTTATGAATGCCATCTGCTTTGCAAAAATTCATAAAATCATTTGAGATATACTCACCACCACCTCTGTGCCATCTCCATTATAAAATCCCCGTCCAACTTCAATGTCTTTTCAAAGCCATATAATTAAATGGGTTATCCATCATCTCATAAATAGTTATAGATTTATGAGTTAAAATCACTTTGGATGGTGAGGTCTCTCATTATTAAGTCAAAAAATAAAACAGTTATAAAACTGTGCATTGTATGTTATATTTTTTATATTAGTTGACCATTAAAATAAGTTTTGGAATTCAATTGATTTAGATTAATTAATAATGTTTTGGAATAAAGTGGATCAAGTAATATTAGACAGATATAACCACGACATAAATAGTAATAAATAAAGACAAATTGATTGACTTTGATTGAAAATCGTTTGTGGATTGATGCAAATAATGATATCTATGTTAGTTCAACATAGTTTGTTCTAGGTTTAGTTCAGATGTGGACTTGCTTTGTATCCATATTCTTAACATAGATAATTCATGTCAGGTCCTTCTCGTTGCTAATATAATAAAAGACATAGATAATTTATGTCACTCATAATTTTTCTATGATATTGATAGTATTTTAAAGTATCTTGACAATAAACAAGCTTAATGCATGCACATTAAATCTAAAATAAATGCTAATACATTCACACATGTGCTAAGATGCGTTTTTTATCGAATAAGACAAATATGAAAGATTGTTTTAGACAGTTATCTCGAATATTCAATCCATTTTTAGTTGTCTCCTCTAAAGTGAATGCTAATTGTTATCTTTTTATACATGAATATAACACCAAAAATAACAAAGCCAAGGTCACTCCAAAGTCTCCAATAAAAAATTATGAAATCCTTTGGGTTTCATTGCATACACATATTTTTCATCAACATTTCGGATCATACTCAATGATTCATCATTGTAGAATGCCAAAAAATAAAAAATAAAATAAAGATTGATGGAATGTGAAAATCGGATGTCTCTAAATATTTTATTTATTTTATACAATTAAAATGATCAAGATCAAGTCTACTAGGATGACCTCATACACAAACATCATATGGATCAATCAACCAAGTTGAATAAATGTCCAACAAGATTTGTGATGTCAAACTGAGTACAGAACTATATAAATGCATTAAGGCATTACCCCAAACTAAATATAAAACTAGATGGATAATACATTGGGATAATTTTTTTACCATTATCATAATAAACTTTTGATTATTTCTCTTATTGATTAGTAGCAGCTTGCTTTATATAATATATAATATTTGCACCCATGATATTAATTTGGTTTGGAATTCTTTCAAGGATTTAATCTGCGATTCAATGTTCTAAAGATTGTCTTCCCAATTGAAATATAATTGGATGCTGCAATTCAAATGTCTAAATTTTCTTTACCTAGTTTTAGTTTTCAAGAAGAAACAACTAATCCTTCAGTATGAACAAGCCTGTGGCATGTTCATAAATTTGAACTATATTATACAAAAAATTTCCTTGCACATTGTTTAGAAGATCTAGTATTTCCAAATTCCTTTAGATAATACTAATAAGCTAAATAACTAAAATAAATTATTTTTTAAAACTTGGTAAGTTACAGAATATATTCAAATAATTTTAAATTTAATCAAAATCTGCTCCATCAAATGCATAAGAAGTCATCAAATGTGTAATTCAAGTGTATGAATAATTGTTGTTTATATAGCATAGGCAGCGTTAATTGCAGCTATAAAATTGATAGGTGGCTGCTTTGACATCTCATATTTACATTCTCTACTTATGAAACCATAGTCTTCAATAATAACTTTGAGATTCTATTGTTTCCATTGGAATACTTCATCTACCTGGGATACAAAACTGAGTGGAAACTTGCATCTTAGTTCAACCACCAGACAATCGTCATGCAAAAAGAGCTGCTATGTGTATTATAACAGTTTATCCTAGTGCTAGTAGTATTGTGTTCCAGAAAGAGACAAGTATGTCATTTCATTTTGAAATGAATGCGCAATATAACATTTTAAGATTGCATTAATTCACCTTGATGTTGTATGTATATAAGTTACAATGTGTTCAAGCATTTACAATTCACACTCAGTCTAATCATCTGCCATCATCCTGATTTACAAAGGGGAGTTATTTAAACATCTTAATTTCCTAATGTAATGGATTTGGAGAAAAGTGATTTTTAGTGGTTGAACATACACATGGTGTTCTATGTTGATTTCCTAATGTAATGGATTTGGAGAAAAGTGATTTTTAGTGGTTGACCATAAACATGGTGTTCTATGTTGTGCAAGCTCTAAACCTAGTGTTGTTCGCATAGAAATTCCTTATCTCAAATTGCAATTAAGGGGTAGCTATTCACAGTTAAAGTATGTTGTATTTAAAGAATTTCTCTGACAAATATTACTATAAACTATTCTAGCAGACAGAAAACAACAAAATAGATTAGCCACGGTATAGCTTCTGGCATCACACAGCCAAGTGCCCAGACAAAACACTAGAATATAACTCTCAATAAGTAACCAAAAACATAATAGCACAACCAAAACGCCATAACTATCTGACTAGACATACTTATAATTAACATAGAATGCTATTGTCCACGTAGGTGACATTTTCAAACACCGACGCACGAGAAGCTAGTCATTGAGGGCTGAAAATAGGTATTATTTGTTCTATATGACACACTTTTTGTTATCAAAAGGTTCTTATTGTTTCGTATTAAGTAATCAATGAGAGGGCCCTGATCCCAAAACAATACAAGAGATTAACGCATTAACCTAGAAAGAAGCAACTAGCACAAATTAGCTAGAACCCAAAGAATAGCACACCACAACCCACCCTTACATAATAAAAAACCTTAACTAGAGAAGTCTAAATTAAAATAGTAAAATAAAAATTACAACTAAGACTAACCATTAAGCTACTTATCATCATAATAGTCTGGTAGACAGGCCTTAATAAAGTTTTAAACTTAGTACTGTGGAGCATAATCCAAAAAATCACTAAACAAGTAAAGACTAAGGCATCATTGCCTTCAAAAAAATAAGCAAAGGCATCTCAATACTATCGGTATCAATGTACTCACTAGGATTTTTATTTTCTTTACCTTTCTTCTTAACAAAGGTATTGGTTTTTCCATTGTATGGAGTTTTCTCTCAATGAGAAATATTTTCAAGAGATGCTAGGCTTTCTAGGGTTCTCACTTCGAGTTAAAAGCCTATTTCTTTGAGGAGTTAGATTAGATACATAACTATACAAGGCAAAGGTGAGACCTTGGTGTAAAGTGGGAGAAGAACTTTTAACTTCAATATTGATACATCGAAATGATTAAAGGTAAAACGAAATATTTATGTTCTCCTTATGCCTAATGTGATTGAGAAAAAGAAAATGATAATTGTGAATAGTGGTGTAACTACCTTCAAGAGTAAAGTACTTTATCACATAATAGCTATCTGAGGAAAAGGGGGGAGGAAGAACCAACCTATCATACCCATTTTGCAGATGAACATGCCCTTCACCCTTCTCCAAGAATTTCTTGATAAACAGCTTGTGGTTATTGTAACTCTTCTCCACAACCCTGAAGCCTTCACATTTGAGACACACTGCCTCTGCAATTAGTTTAGGGTAATCTTGAATTTGGTGCTCCCAATATTAACTTCACCCTTTCTCCAAGAATTGTTGAATTTAGCTAACAGAGTGTGGTTGTAGTTCCCCTCGTGGCTTCAAAAAACGAAATGAGCCAATCTTCTTTAAACATCCATTTTCTATTTGAAACAACAAGAAAATATGAATATCATAACTTTATCTAATGCATCCATCAATCCATTAGCAATCAATTATATGAGTAGATATGAGAGAATTCAATGAAGGCCATAGATCTTGCACTTAGATTTCAAAGGGTGTAACGAGAATATTTGGGCCCTCGATGTTTCCAAAATAACAAGTGACATTTTTTCTACAAAAGGGTACTATGTAAGAAGAAAATTGTGTGGACATGTAAATAGTGTTTTAATAGTGCCTATAAACATTATTAATACATTTAGTTATGGGGAAGGTATTTCTAGCCATGAGAGAAACATTGTCAAGCCATGAGATGAGAACAAAGTATTTACCTTGTCAAGCCATAACATGAGTACAAGTACATAGCTAGTGGTGTAAATAGGCATTTGATAAAGGCAATGCCTTGGACTGAAGCAAAATAAAATCTAGTCCTCAAAAAAGGGGGATAGTGCAATCATTCGTTCACAAACCAATGTGTCCAACACTAACCACATAAATATGTCTATGGATATAAGCTCTTTGATCTATTCGACCATTTTCTATTTTAAGAATATAGAGTTATAATTCTCTTCACAAAAATAAGACAACTAGAATGTTTGGATCCTTTTGTAAAAAAGATCCTATCTTATAGAAAACATATTGATCAATATAGTTATCTCCAAACCTCACTAATTCACTTGTCCCCTGTATCAGTGTTTGAAAATGTCACCGACTTCACTATGTGAAAAACAGAATTCTACTCCACATTATAAATATATGGAGGTGCAGATATAATTCGATAACGAACCTATTTCAATAAAAGATTGAAACATGAACAAGATAAGATAAGATATATATAGTCAAATATTTTGGAACAACAATCTTAACTTGTTGGATAGCGGCCACACAGCGAAAATAAAGGTTGAAACAAATGAACAAGGATTGTAAGTATCCTGCTCAAACACACAAACAGCAAACCATTCAACTCGATTTATTTTGATGAGGCAAAGGTAATAGAAGGCGGTTGCTAGCATGTGGCGGCACAATATCCAATCCCAGTCCCGCAGTCGCCGATGTTGCAGCACTTAGGGCTGTCTGCGTATCCTGTACAACCGCCATCGTTAACGCACAGGAATTTAAAGCATGGCCCTGCTTGCGCCGAAGCCACGCTAATATTGGCCATTACTATTATTGCCGTTAACACCAAAACCAAAACTGCAACGCTGCCCATTTTCATTGCCATTTTCCCTTCCTCTTCCTCTTCCGTTTCCCAAATCTCGCCTCAATCACACAGATGCAGATGCTCAGCTCAACTCAGGTAAGATCATTAAATAGCATGGGCATTCTCTTATTTTCATCGCCAACTCGGTCTGCAATTTATACAAGAAAATCAAAATTAACGCGAATGTATACAAGGAAATCAAAATATGTCTCATACAACCCAGAAGCACAGTAAAATCCCTAAAATCCTTGTCCAACCTGAATGTCCTTTAAAAGCCGGCAAATAAAATGGGCTATCCATCATCTCAATACTATCGATATCCTGTCTTATTTAAATTTATTCTTTCAAATAATAGTATCACGTTATTCTTAATGATTTGCAAACAACACAATATGTATGAAATAGGGTAAATCGAACTCTTTACAATTATAGATTATATTATCCTGGCCTTTCTTACTTATTTTACAGTTTACTTTTCAGGCTTTTCAAATGTAATTATTGAGTACATTATAAGAAAAGACTTTAAAGCGTATATGTAATTATTGAATACATGATTAGTTGAATAACTGCAGTGCTAAAATATTTTTTGTTGTAATAATTTATCTTAGTGATAAAACTAATCAAAGATACAAATGTGTGCATAAAAGTGTGCCATTTCATTTTGAAACAAATGGGTAATGTAATGTTTTAAGACTATCTTACATCATAAGATTTCTTTTAACATTACTTTCAGCTTGGTCTAAAAACTACTTCAAATTACAATGAAGGTAGTAAGTAGTCCTAAGCTTTTAATATTATGCTCTCAATCACAATTGTTAAAAACAATGATAGATGTAGGCAAAGGCATTACATTAATTTTTAAAATTATAATTATCGTATATTTTTATCCTTACCATATGACTAGGATTATTATTGATGTTGCCTACTACAAATAAATAGTTACATTTAGTATAAAGTATGCATTATAGAATGCCGAAATTTCAAAACTAAGTTTTTATCCCTTTTTTGCATTTTTGGCTTTATTTTTTAATCCAATTTTCCCCAGTTTAAATCCTCCTATTTTAAGAAAAAAGAAGTCATACTTTTAGTTTGCCAATCTTTTTCCTCGAAAGATTTTTTGGGCTATGGTATAGATAAGTATATTGGCGAGGCAATACAATAATAGAAACTAGATAAATATAATGAGGTTATTTTGGCTTGATCACAAATGTTTTATGTGTTGTATTTTATATTTCTTATATTAGTTGGTGGTTTAAGTTTTAGGGTTCAATTAATTTAGATTAACTAATATTTTTTTGGAATACAATGAGTCAAGTAATATAAGATGAGTATAATCACACCATGAATAATTAAATAAAATTAATTAATTCTATTAGTAACAATTGTTTGTAGATTAATGCATATGATGATATTTATATGCACTTTATGGATACAAACAATAATGTGTGGATCAAGATTACAATATTCTATTCTCTATATTTGCTCAACATTGTTTGTTCTAGATCTAGTTAATGTGCAAACTCGCTTTGTTTCCTTAAACTTAACTAGTTCAATACATGCACATTAAATCTAAAACACATGCTAAGATGAGTATAAATATGGATGATTGTTTTAGATGATGCTCTGGAATATTCATTTCATCTCTTGTTGTCTCCACTAAAATGAATTCTAATAGATCTATTGATGCATATTAGGATATCTATATGCAATTAATGGATGCAAGCAATCATCGTGGATCAAAATCACAATGTCGTCTGCTCTATGTTAGCTCAAGGTTTTTTGTTTTAGATGTAGTTCACATGCAAACTAGCTTTGTATCCATAAACTTAACTACTAAGTATTTTTTTAATTTCGCTATACAAACTCTCAAAACATACATTTCTTAAAATCGATAAACTGTACTCATCAAATACATCTCACGCTTATATGTGGTTATATTGAAAATTGTTATAGTTATAGTGTCTGGCTATGTGAAAAATAGCATTCTACTCCCTATTATAAATAGTTTAAAATATCAGAATAATTGACGGGCCCAAACACCATCTCAATAGACACAACATTTGAGGTTGACAGTAAATCATTTTCTACCAACAAATAGTTTTTGAAAACCTAAAGCGAGAGAAGTGAAGTGAAATTTATCAAAATTCTTTTCCCAGCCTGCCAATCAGATTCCTTTAGTAATTACATAATCCTGGAGATCAAACTGACACCATACATTATATCTGGCCTCATGGTTGTTAAATACATTAAACTCCCAACCATTCTTTTATATAATGTGGGATCTACAGATAGTCCTCCATCTTCCATGCTTAGTTTCAATCCAGTTGTGATAGGTGTAGGTGTTGGTTTGGATTTCAACATGTTGAACCTCTTCAAAATCTCATTAGCATACTTAGATTGACAAATAAATATTCCAGCACTAGAATGATGGACTTCAATACCCAAAAAATATCTCATAAGCCCTAAATCAGTCATTTCAAACTCACTTTTCATTGTTGTTTTGAAAGCATCAATGTTCAGATCACCAGTCAAGATCAAATCATCTACATACAAGCATACAATTAAAACTTTTCCATTCTCATTTATTTTTATGTACAGAGTCGGCTCACAACTACTCATTTGAAATCTATCTTGAATCAAGTAAGAGTCTATCCGGCTGTATCAAGCTCTTGGAGTTTGCTTTAATCCATACAATGCCTTTTCTAGCCTATATACTTTGTCTTCCTGTCTTGAAATCTCATACCCTTCAGGCTAGTGAACATACACTTCTTCTTGTAGATATCCATTCAAAAAGGCTGACTTCGTGTCCATTTGGTATACCACCCACTTATTATGAGCAGCAATTTCCAATACTGTTCTGATTGTATACATCCGTGCAACTAGAGAAAATATTTCATTGAAGTCAATTCCGGGCTATTGTGTGAAACCTCTTGCATCAAGCCTTGCCTTATGGTTTTGCACTTTTCCATCGACATCATGTTTTGTCTTGTAAATCCATTTGACACTTATAGCATCTTTTCCTTCAGGCAGATCTACCAACTCCCATGTTTTATTTTTCTTAATAGCTTCAATCTCTTCATCCATGGCATGTGCCCATTTATCATCATTCACAGCTTCTTCAAATGTTAAAGCATCATCAACTTGAGAGAATAAAGCAAAAACAGCAAACGAAATTGTTATATCAACATTGTACAAATCACTCAACCTTCTTGTCTTTCTTGGTATCAATCTTACTAGGGTGTGATCTGAAGACGTTGAACTGCTTGGACTACTACTAGCTGGTGTAGTTGGAGCTTGTTGTGGTATAGATTGCAACCTTGAAGATCTTCTTTATATAGATGAAGGTGCAGCTTGTGCTACTACATGTGATGTTGTCCCAGGAGTAGAAGAAGGTGTTGGTTGAGGTGCATTTGATATTGGAAACACTTCATCATGAGGAACAATAGGTGTGATGTTCACTTTCCTCTCTATAGTCCCATACCATACTTCATCTTCCACAAATAGAACATCTCGACTGCTTATAACTTTTCTAGTTATGGGATTAAACAACTTGTATGCTTTTTTATCCTCGAAATAACCAAAAAATATGCATTTCTCACCGTTAAAATCTATCTTCTTTCTTAACTCATCAGGGACATGGGCATATGAAACCCAACCAAAAACTTTTAAATGAGAAACACTATGTTTCATACCTATCCAAGCCTCTTGTGGTACTTTTCTCTTTACACTCTTAGTCAGACATCTATTCAAAATATGGACAGCAGTTGCTACTGCCTCAACTCAATATTCATTAGGTAAGTGTTTTGTTGCTAGCATGCTACGTGCCATCTCCATTATAGTTCGATTCTTTTTCTCAGTCACACCATTTTGTTGAGGTGTGTAGCGGGCTGTGAATTGTTTATGAATGCCATCTGCTTTGCAAAAATTCATAAAATCATTTGAGATATACTCACCACCACCTCTGTGCCATCTCCATTATAGTTAGATTCTTTCTCTCTGGCACACCATTTTGCTAAGGTGTGTAGCGGGTTGTGAACTGTTTATGAATGCCATCTGCTTTGCAAAAATTCATAAAATCTTTTGAGATATACTCACCACCTCTGTCAGTTCTTAACTGTTTGACGTATTGACCACTTTGCTTCTCTACAAGTGCTTTGAACTGCTGAAAGTAAGACAACACTTTTGATTTATCTTTCAAAAAGTAAGCCCAGGTTTTTCTTGTGAAATCATCAATAAATATAAGAAAATAAGTATAGCCTCCTATAGATAGTGTTTGCATCTGCCCACAAATGTCTGAATGTACAATTTCTAGTGGCACTCTCGCCCTTACTGGTTTTCTTGCTGGAAATGATTATCTATGTTGTTTACCTAGAATATACCCTTCACATACTCTTTCTGGTTTCTCAATTAATGGAAAACCTTTAAGCATGTTCTTTATGTGCAACGATTTCAATGCTCCAAAATTCAAATGCCCAAATCTGAGATGCCACAACCATGATTCATCCTTTACAACTGATTGAAACACTTTTTGAATTTCTTTGTCATTATCTTATATTTTTTTAGCACTAGATTGACATGCTTCATCATTTTCGGAATTTTTTTTAACTTCTGATTTTGTATTTTATTCCTTAAAGGCAACTCTTTCTAATTTTCCACTCACATCACGTCTTATCCTCAAAGGAGACATTATGTTACTAGGGAACTTATCCATAATTACACAATCATTGTTCTGCATATAAATTCTATATCCTGTTTATACCAACTGGCCAATACTCATTAAATTAAGTTTTAGGCCAGCAACATAATACACATCTGGCATAACACACTGCTCCCCCTTAAGGGTTAGAATATCAACTGTCCCTTTACTCAAAATAGTGACCTTATTGATGTTACCAAGACTGACATCAGTTTGAACTGACTCATCAGAACTAAAAAATAACTCAACGTTGTATGTCATGTTATTACTACAACCAGAATCCAAATACCATATGTCACTTGGACTTTCTTCGAGGATATTGCACTCAACAGAAGAATTTGTAGTAATTGACTCGGCCATCTTAGTGCATGCAATAAACAGAGTGGTCTTAGATGTGTTATTTGACTGGTTCTGACTTTGCTTCTGCTGGTCATACTGTTTATTTTTACATTTACTGGCATAATTCCCAAACTTCTTACAATCATGGCACTGAATATGTGACTAATCAAACTTTTGGACACTTGGGTGGCTGAAATTTTGGTTTTGATTCCTACCACCAATATTTGCATAACCGCTATTATGTCCACCTCTACCTCTAGGAATAAACTTGTGGCTTCCTCTTCCACAACTTTGAGATGAAAATGCAAACCAAAAGTAACGCCCATATGAGGATGCTAATCAATAAATCAAAATATATCTCACACAACCGAGAAGCACAGTAAAAACCCTAAACTCCTTGTCCAACTTCAATGTCTTTGAAAAGCCGGCGAATAAAACATGTTACCCTAAAATTCTTTGTCTCAAATCTATCCAAATCATGTCTTCTAAGAATATTATTATGCTATCCTGGTCTTTCTAATGATTTCCAAATAACATAATATGTATAAGTTAGGGCAAATCTAATGCATCTTATATTATATTATCCAGGCATTTTATAATAATTTCACATTTTGCTTCTTATGTTCTCCAAATGTTGGTAAATAATTATAGATTTATGAGTTAGAATAATTTTGGATGGCCATGTTCCTCATCAAAAAAACAAAACAATTCTAAACATTTTGTGCATTGTATGTTATATTTATTAAATTAGTTTGTGGTTAAAATCAGTTTTAGGATTTGATTAATTTAGATTAATTAATAATTTTTTGGAATAAAACCGATCAAATCATATTAGACAAATATAATCACAACATAAGTAGTAATAAATAAAGAGAAATTGATGGATTTTGAGTTAAAATTGTTTGCGGATTGTCGCAAATAATGATATTTGTAGGCCTAAATTTTATTGGATGCTAAGAATAACCCATGGATCAAAATCAAAATCTTCTCAAATCTGAATCTCCTTTACAGCATTTAATTTGAACTAGCAATAGATTGAAGACAAGAAAACAAAACACAACAAGGCCTTAGCGAGCCTTCTTCACTTTCAGCTCTACCTAAATCGGGAATGTATTTTTCCTACTTAGGACCTTCATGCCCAATATGCTTTCAAATTCGTCACAATCGTACAGGTTCATGATTGGTAGATGTTTCTCAACTATAAGGGGATTATCTACAGTTACCCTCTATACACCCCTAATCCTTCACAATCTGCAATTCGACCAAAAAAATAATACATGCGCTACTCCAAGTGTACAAGGGAATACAAAGCATGCATTATGAAACCTTCCCTTTAAGAAATGCTTGAAGAAAAGAAGATAGGAGAGATACGATTAATAAGGGATGCTACCGAAACAAATTCACAAATAGCTTCTACAATCAAGTGCATATCCAATGAAATAGAGTCACGCCCACAAATTAAAAGGACAAACCCGCATTGCAAAATAACTCAAATTAGGGAATTTTCAAAGTGGAATGCCTAAAATTGACACAATTCCATCAACTAATTGCATCAACCATTCATGTTAATCCATTCAATGTTTCCCAAATTTACTACAAATTGCAAATAGAATTTAACTCCTTCCTTGAAGGAGACCCATAAGCACAATCACACATTGATAAGAAAATACCAGAACAAACCAACATATCCTTCATATTTTGAGTCATATAGATTCATAAAATACAAATGGACACAGTATATGCAACCATTGAAAAATTGCATTCAGTACTAATTGCAATTTACAATATGGAAAGATAATCCCTCTTCTCTGTGAGCCAGCATGAAACCCTAGATTAACAAATGGCTGCTTCTACCCACCTGGAATACAACATTTCATAGTATTTTCTTACAGTCGTAGTATTCCTTTTATAACAATAAGGAATTATCAAAATCTTCAACATGCTTACACTTGGTTTTTTTCCTCTTTTGACACATTTCAGGCCATATGCAGATAAAAGAAAACCCATTGCCCATTAAATATAAGACAAAAATGGGCCATGCATACAAGAAGATGCCTCGGTGGAGAATAATATTTCGTTCAAGTCTTGGTGCTTTGATTCGTGCCACCATCATGCTTGTGGAAGACCTACATACGCTGGCAGAGACACTCATTAGACTAGAAGGGGAGCCTTGCAACCTTATAAAAGAAATTTCCTCACAACTAGAGGATGAAAATAAATAGAAAAGGGAGGTAATGGAAAAATGGAAGGAGAATCTTATCAAGCAATATGATAAGAAGAGCAAGCGGCACATCTTCCATACTCAAGATGAATTTGAGATTCTCTACATCTAAACCATCCACCCCATGCCTTCATTGTTCTCTTTCCCCTTCCTTCTTCCTCCTAGTCATTTGATTATGAAGGGATGAAGATAGATAGCCCATGAAAGGCATTTTCCATTTGAAACCACCTTTCGATGTCCCTTCGACTATCTTCTGAAATCTTGATATCCCTTCCGCTACAAAGTGGCCCACTGAAATATTCTTCAACCTATATCATAGAAGGTGCACCTCACAAATTCGCAGTTCTCTGTATATGAACGCTCCATCTCTTAGACTTTATTTGAACCAGTGCTAATACGAGCCCCAACACAGTGCTTAATCAATAGATGGTTGTCATCCTCGATTTGTGGGACTTAGAGCCTCCTAAAATAGCCTATCTTTATGCATGCAAGCAATATTTTCAGCTTTTGTTCTTATCAAGAGATTAAGACTCGTTCTTATCAACCACAACTCCCAGCTTGGATTTCTTGAATAACACTCCAACAACCATATTCATGTACTTTTCATATCATTGTGCTCAGTCCCTCTGGATTTTCACATATGAAATTATATGAACATCCTTTCTGGAGTTGATCTCATGTAGGTGATTCGCCAGGATTGACTTTTACTTCAAAATATCACCTCCTGCGTTACCAGAACCTTTTACATGCTTGTCCTTGTATGCCTTATCCATTAATATTCATCTTCCTTGGCGAACTCACAAACTTTGATTATCCTGATCATCGCCCCTTTTGTCTAGCATAGAACTACAGAGCAACAAACACCTCATTAACCCCTTGCATGCAATTTTATATCTAACCCCTTTGATTGGCACACACGTTCCATGTCAACATCAGTTCCCATCATATAGCACTCCTCCTAGACCATTCCCTCCACACTAGATTATCCTGGAAAATATTTCGCTAATGGTATTGTGGGGTTCTTGGCTAATCCTATACCTCTTCTTCCAATCTTCACTGGAAACCTGCATACATTAACAATCGGTAAAATTTCGCATTGTGGGATTATGGGAGCATACCCTAAGGGTCTCGCCTATTTTTGCAAACTCGCATGGCGATGCAATGACACTTATTATTATAGAGGTAATGTGAGGCTCGCTTTGTATTTGTCGCACTACCCCACACACCCGCATGGTGACTTTGGAATTACTTAGCTGCTTCACGGGGTGATAAAATACATGAAGGCAGAGAATTTACCTGGCTAGTCGATAGTAGCATTCTAGGGAACACCCAAAGGAGCCTATCACCATATGAATAAAAACCCATTAAGTAGATCTCTTATAGAGATATTACCAGCCAAATGAGTCAACAATGGAAATAATGGCCTTAACCTTTGGTGCTAGAAAAATTAGCCGAATTTGCTTCAAGGCTTGTCACTGAAGAATTAAGACTGGAGAGGCAACACGGTGGAATACTAAACTCATCAGTCTTAACATCAGCTCTAGTTGGGGATGCATGCTCCCTGCAGGCATAACAAAATTCCACATCTCTGCTCGAAGCTGACTGAATGCCAATTGGCTTGGGTAGTTTATTCAAAATTTTACAAAATTCAGATCCATCCTTCCATTGGTGGCCCAAGGCCCCCAAAAAATAAAAACAAGTTCTTGCCTTTATCAAAAACCTGATTCTCATCATGTAACAATTTGATCTTGCTTGTCACATAGTTGAGGAAGACTAGACCATGAATTTTACCAATGATCCCCCTCATTATACTCAATGTTATATCACAACCAATATCATCATTATCATAGTGATCCCTCTAAACAAATTCATAAAACGTTTGCTTGCAAGGCAGCATCATACCATACTAGTCCTCTTAATCGTACCGCCATCTTATGACATATTTTCCATCATCACAGGCCTCGGTATTCTTTTCAAGAAACCCCTTCATATGGTATGGAAAGCAAAAACATTCATATCCAACGGAACTTTTAATTTCACTATCTTCATGTATTTTAAGCACAAAACTTTCATTGGAATCATTTTGCATGTTAAGTAAACAATCATTAGATGTATCAAAAGAAAACCCTTCTCATGTTGGCTCACTCTGTATCTGCATCTGATCATATGTACAAGAATTTCAATCTAAACTTCAAAATCTAAATGTTTCATTGGTTGTTCTCATATCGGCTAAATGAGACATGTCATGATCATCATCATTTACACCCCATGTGAACACTTCTAATTCAAACTCAAAAACATATCTTGAAACAAATTTAGAGGCACAATCAAAATCCACATAAATAACCTCAAAGATGAGCAAAAATAAAGCTATAAGGATTTTATTAACTGTGAGTACTGTTATGATCCTCTTCATGATTACTGATTGTCATATTCATATCAACATAAGGCTCGGAACCCTTATTGTTCATTGCATCAGTATCTCCCGATTTATTTCCTTCTGGCATCTTCATGCTTAAGAAACCACCTGAATAAATTAAAAAACAGTCATACCCTACAACATTTGATTCATCCATATCTATGGTTCCATCATCTGAGAACCCTTTAGAATCACTACAGTTCTTCACAGAGATTGTAATTGATTCTTGATCAACATTGCCAGTGTACATACTCATATCAACCCTTAGTTAATAGGAAGTGTTAAATATTTCTATGCCAATATCATCCTCGGTTAATATAAATGATTCCATTTCCACCTCAATTAAATAATTGGATATAGCCACTTGGCAATCATCAAAATTTACCACGTGAGGGGGGTTACACCATAACATTGCAAACCACTATCATCCTTTGTGTTAGCTTCATATGATCCATTTTGAGTGTTATGATGGTGAAAAACATCACCATGGAGAAATTCATCAGCAAACCAGAAAGTGTTATTTGCAGACCTTTCTATCTTCTGAGAATGTGATTGCAAATCAAGGAGGAGAAGAAAGGTGCAAGAGTGTAGTGTAGTAAATTTTAACCCCTTAGAATTTCACATTGTATTTCAACCCCAAATTTAGTGTGCTTTTTATACATCATTTTAGGCCTATTTGGGCACTATCCTACCCTACAATTTCATTACTAATCTAGCAATTTATCTGTCATGAAATAATTAAATTAGGACATGATCTAACATCAAATACCATGAGATTTGTGGCTCCCTTTCAAAGTGCCTATTTCGGTTGAACCAAGCTGTCAACAACCATGTCTTGCAAAAATTCCTCCAAGATTGCAGGCATTGTTAGTGTTATCATTCATAATTTGGAATCTAGTCCCAATTTCGGTACTTGATTGTTTTATGTTGGCCTAAACTCAAAAGTGGCCTAATCTAGAACCAAGAAGCAATAAACAGTATACTCCAATTCAATCAAGCAATCCTTAGCTACTTTGATGAGTTTCTTTATGTGTACATACATTTTCTGATCTAAAGAAATTAATCAGAACTTCTAGACTCACTTGTTTGAATTTGGAAGACTTTGATAATCCACGAGGTTAAAGTTAAGGTTAAGGTCCTTAACTAGGGATTACATTTATTATTTATTGTATTAGCCAAAGTAGATTCTTAAAGTCTTGAATTTATAGAAACTTGGTGGTTATTTCCTTCCTTGTTTGGTTCTTGGAGGTTAGCTCTTCGATATTATCCTAAACAACTACGACAATATTTCCTTTCGCTTGTTCTTCCTTATATGGTTCTTGAGGTTTCATCTCATTGGGTTTATCCTCACTAGTTGTGTCCATCTCTTTCTTCTTCTATTGATTTAAGTTATTTTCCTAGATTTCTCCTTCTTCTACTGTACTAGAGCCAAGGCTAACAACATTCGTTGGTATTTCAAGCACAAAGGGAATAAAATTATGGTTTGAGATACTAGTACAAGGGGAAAACAATAAGAAAAATGAAGTGTGGAATTGTAAATTAAATTTTTAGGCTTGTGTTGGGACAAAAGGTTTGATGGGGAATTAAAATAGCATGCCAAGAAGGGCAAGGAAGGTGCAAGAGTGCAATGTACTAAATTGTATCCTTTTACAATTTCACAATCGTTTTGGGCACCTAGTTTAGTGTGGTTATTTAGATCATTTTAGACCTATTTGGACTCCATCTTGCACTACAATTGCATTACTAATCTGGCAAGTTAACTATTATTAGAACCATTACTATTATTGCCATTAACACCAACACCAAAGCTGCAACATTCCTAACCCTAACACTGTCCATTTTCATTGTCCTTGCCATTTTTCCTTCCTCTTCCTCTTCCTTTTCTCAAAGCTCACCTCAATCACACAGATGTAGATGTAGATGCTCAAATCAACTCAGGTAAACATCATTAAAAAAGAATGGGCATTCGCTTAATTGCATCGCCAACTTGGCCTGCAATTTATCCTTTTCTTACATCAAAAACAACACAGAGATAAGGACGCGAGTCAACATTTAAAGTATACAAGGATTTTATAATATGTCTCATACAACCAAGAAGCACAGTAGAAACCCTAAAATCCCCGTCCAACTTCAATGTCTTTTCAAAGCCATATAATTAAATGGGTCATCCATCATCTCATAAATAGTTATAGATTTATGAGTTAAAATCACTTTGGATGGTGAGGTCTCTCATTATTAAGTCAAAAAATAAAACAGTTATAAAACTGTGCATTGTATGTTATATTTTTTATATTAGTTGACCATTAAAATAAGTTGTGGAATTCAATTGATTTAGATTAATTAATAATGTTTTGGAATAAAGTGGATCAAGTAATATTAGACAAATATAACCACGACATAAATAGTAATAAATAAAGACAAATTGATTGACTTTGAGTGAAAATCGTTTGTGGATTGATGCAAATAATGATATCTATGTTAGTTCAACATAGTTTGTTCTAGGTTTAGTTCAGATGTGGACTTGCTTTGTATCCATATTCTTAACATAGATAATTCATGTCAGGTCCTTCTCATTGCTAATATAATAAAAGACATAGATAATTTATGTCACTCATAATTTTTCTATGATATTGATAGTATTTTAAAGTATCTTGACAATAAAAAAGCTTAATGCATGCACATTAAATCTAAAATAAATGCTAATACATTCACACATGTGCTAAGATGCATTTTTTATCAAATAAGACAAATATGAAAGATTGTTATAGACAGTTATCTCGAATATTCAATCCATTTTTAGTTGTCTCCTCTAAAGGGAATGCTAATTGTTATCTTTTTATACATGAATATAACACCAAAAATAACAAAGCCAAGGTCACTCCAAAGTCTCCAATAAAAAATTATGAAATCCTTTGTGTTTCATTGCATACACATATTTTTCATCAACATTTCGGATCATATTCTATGATTCATCATTGTAGAATGCCGAAAAAAAATAAAAAAAATAAAGATTGATGGAATGTGAAAATCGGATGTCTCTAAATATTTTATTTATTTTATACAATTAAAATGATCAAGATCAAGTCTACTAGGATGACCTCATACACAAACATCATATGGATCAATCAACCAAGTTGAATAAATGTCCAACAAGATTGGTGATGTCAAACTGAGTACAAAACTATATAAATGCATTAAGGCATTACCCCAAACTAAATATAAAACTAGATGGATAATACATTGGGATAATTTTTTTACCATTATCATAATAAACTTTTGATTATTTCTCTTATTGATTAGTAGCAGCTTGCTTTATATAATATATAGTATTTGCACCCATGATATTAATTTGGTTTGGAATTCTTTCAAGGATTTAATTTGCGATTCAATGTTCTAAAGATTGTCTTCCCAATTGAAATATAATTGGATGCTGCAATTCAAATGTCTAAATTTTCTTTACCTAGTTTTAGTTTTCAAGAAGAAACAACTAATCCTTCAGTATGAACAAGCCTGTGGCATGTTCATAAATTTGAAGTATATTATACAAAAATTTTCCTTGCACATTGTTTAGAAGATCTAGTATTTCCAAATTCCTTTAGATAATACTAATAAGCTAAATAACTAAAATAAATTATTTTTTAAAACTTGGTAAGTTACAGAATATATTCAAATAATTTTAAATTTAATCAAAATCTGCTCCATCAAATGCATAAGAAGTCATCAAATGTGTAATTCAAGTGTATGAATAATTGTTGTTTATATAGCATAGGCAGCGTTAATTGCAGCTATAAAATTGATAGGTGGATGCTTTGACATCTCATATTTACATTCTCTACTTATGAAACCATAGTCTTCAATAATAACTTTGGGATTCTATTGTTTCCATTGCAATACTTCATCTACCTGGGATACAAAACTGAGTTGAAACTTGCATCTTAGTTCAACCACCAGACAATCGTCATGCAAAAAGAGCTGCTATGTGTATTATAACAGTTTATCCTAGTGCTAGTAGTATTGTGTTCCAGAAAGAGACAAGTATGTCATTTCATTTTGAAATGAATGGGCAATATAACATTTTAAGATTGCATTAATTCACCTTGATGTTGTATGTATATAAGTTACAATGTGTTCAAGCATTTACAATTCACACTCAGTCTAATCATCTGCCATCATCCTGATTTACAAAGGGGAGTTATTTAAACATCTTAATTTCCTAATGTAATGGATTTGGAGAAAAGTGATTTTTAGTGGTTGAACATACACATGGTGTTCTATGTTGATTTCCTAATGTAATGGATTTGGAGAAAAGTGATTTTTAGTGGTTGACCATACACATGGTGTTCTATGTTGTGCAAGCTCTAAACCTAGTGTTGTTCACATAGAAATTCCTTATCTCAAATTGCAATTAAGGGGTAGCTATTCATAGTTAAAGTATGTTGTATTTAAAGAATTTCTCTCACAAATATTACTATAAACTATTCTAGCAGACAGAAAACAACAAAACAGATTAGCCACGGTATAGCTTCTGGCATCACACAGCCAAGTGCCCAAACAAAACACTAGAATATAACTCTCAATAAGCAACCAAAAACATAATAGCACAACCAAAACGCCATAACTATCTGACTAGACATACTTATAATTAACATAGAATGCTATTGTCCACGTAGGTGACATTTTCAAACACCGACGCACGAGAAGCTAGTCATTGAGGGCTGAAAATAGGTATTATTTGTTCTATATGACACACTTTTTGTTATCAAAAGGTTCTTATTGTTTCGTATTAAGTAATCAATGAGAGGGCCCTGATCCCAAAACAATACAAGAGATTAACACATTAACCTAGAAAGAAGCAACTAGCACAAATTAGCTAGAACCCAAAGAATAGCACACCCACCCTTACATAATAAAAAACCTTAACTAGAGAAGTCTAAATTAAAATAGTAAAATAAAAATTACAACTAAGACTAACCATTAAGCTACTTATCATCATAATAGTCTCGTAGACAGGCCTTAATAAAGTTTTAAACTTAGTACTGCGGAGCATAATCCAAAAAATCACTAAACAAGTAAAGACTAAGGCATCGTTGCCTTCAAAAAAATAAGCAAAGGCATCTCAATACTATCGGTATCAATGTACTCACTAGGATTTTTATTTTCTTTACCTTTCTTCTTAACAAAGGTATTGGTTTTTCCATTGTATGGAGTTTTCTCTCAATGAGCTCAATTTTCAAGAGATGCTAGGCTTTCTAGGGTTCTCACTTCGAGTTAAAAGCCTATTTCTTTGAGGAGTTAGATTAGATACATACCTATACAAGGCAAAGGTGAGACCTTGGTGTAAAGTGGGAGAAGAACTTTTAACTTCAATATTGATACATAGAAATGATTAAAGGTAAAACGAAATGTTTATGTTCTCCTTATGCCTAATGTGATTGAGAAAAAGAAAATGATAATTGTGAATAGTGGTGTAACTACCTTCAAGAGTAAAGTACTTTATCACATAATAGCTATCTCAGGAAAAGGGGGGAGGAAGAACCACCCTATCATACCCATTTTGCAGATGAACATGCCTTTCACCCTTCTCCAAGAATTTCTTGATAAACGGCTTGTGGTCATTGTAACTCTTCTCCACAACCCTTAAGCCTTCACATTTGAGACACACTGCCTCTGCAATTAGTTTAGGGTAATCTTGAATTTGGTGCTCCCAATATTAAATTCACCCTTTCTCCAAGAATTGTTGAATTTAGCTAAAAGAGTGTGGTTGTAGTTCCCCTCGTGGCTTCAAAAAACGAAATGAGCCAATCTTCTTTAAACATCCATTTTCTATTTGAAACAACAAGAAAATATGAATATCATAACTTTATCTAATGCATCCATCAATCCATTAGCAATCAATTATATGAGTAGATATGAGAGAATTCAATGAAGGCCATAGATCTTGCACTTAGATTTCAAAGGGTGTAACGAGAATATTTGGGCCCTCGATGTTTCCAAAATAACAAGTGACATTTTTTCTACAAAAGGGTACTATGTAAGAAGAAAATTGTGTGGACATGTAAATAGTGTTTTAATAGTGCCTATAAACATTATTAATACATTTAGTTATGGGGAAGGTATTTCTAGCCATGAGAGAAACATTGTCAAGCCATGAGATGAGAACAAAGTATTTACCTTGTCAAGCCATAACATGAGTACAAGTACATAGCTAGTGGTGTAAATAGGCATTTGATAAAGGCAATGCCTTGGACTGAAGCAAAATAAAATCTAGTCCTCAAAAAAGGGGGATAGTGCAATCATTCGTTCACAAACCAATGTGTCCAACACTAACCACATAAATATGTCTATGGATATAAGCTCTTTGATCTATTCGACCATTTTCTATTTTAAGAATATAGAGTTATAATTCTCTTCACAAAAATAAGACAACTAGAATGTTTGGATCCTTTTGTAAAAAAGATCCTATCTTATAGAAAACATATTGATCAATATAGTTATCTCCAAACCTCACTAATTCACTTGTCCCCTGTATCAGTGTTTGAAAATGTCACCGACTTCACTATGTGAAAAACAGAATTCTACTCCACATTATAAATATATGGAGGTGCAGATATAATTCGATAACGAACCTATTTCAATAAAAGATTGAAACATGAACAAGATAAGATAAGATATATATAGTCAAATATTTTGGAACAACAATCTTAACTTGTTGGATAGCGGCCACACAGCGAAAATAAAGGTTGAAACAAATGAACAAGGATTGTAAGTATCCTGCTCAAACACACAAACAGCAAACCATTCAACTCAATTTATTTTGATGAGGCAAAGGTAATAGAAGGCGGTTGCTAGCATGTGGCGGCACAATATCCAATCCCACTCCCGCAGTCGCCGATGTTGCAGCACTTAGGGCTGTCTGCGTATCCTGTACAACCGCCATCGTTAACGCACAGGAATTTAAAGCATGGCCCTGCTTGCGCCGAAGCCACGCTAATATTGGCCATTACTATTATTGCCGTTAACACCAAAACCAAAACTGCAACGCTGCCCATTTTCATTGCCATTTTTCCTTCCTCTTCCTCTTCCGTTTCCCAAATCTCGCCTCAATCACACAGATGCAGATGCTCAGCTCAACTCAGGTAAGATCATTAAATAGCATGGGCATTCTCTTATTTTCATCGCCAACTCGGTCTGCAATTTATACAAGAAAATCAAAATTAACGCGAATGTATACAAGGAAATCAAAATATGTCTCATACAACCCAGAAGCACAGTAAAATCCCTAAAATCCTTGTCCAACCTCAATGTCTTTTAAAAGCCGGCAAATAAAATGGGCTATCCATCATCTCAATACTATCGATATCCTGTCTTATTTAAATTTATTCTTTCAAATAATAGTATCACGTTATTCTTAATGATTTGCAAACAACACAATATGTATGAAATAGGGTAAATCGAACTCTTTACAATTATAGATTATATTATCCTGGCCTTTCTTACTTATTTTACAGTTTACTTTTCAGGCTTTTCAAATGTAATTATTGAGTACATTATAAGAAAAGACTTTAAAGCGTATATGTAATTATTGAATACATGATTAGTTGAATAACTGCAGTGCTAAAATATTTTTTGTTGTAATAATTTATCTTAGTGATAAAACTAATCAAAGATACAAATGTGTGCATAAAAGTGTGCCATTTCATTTTGAAACAAATGGGTAATGTAATGTTTTAAGACTATCTTACATCATAAGATTTCTTTTAACATTACTTTCAGCTTGGTCTAAAAACTACTTCAAATTACAATGAAGGCAGTAAGTAGTCCTAAGCTTTTAATATTATGCTCTCAATCACAATTGTTAAAAACAATGATAGATGTAGGCAAAGGCATTACATTAATTTTTAAAATTATAATTATCGTATATTTTTATCCTTACCATATGACTAGGATTATTATTGATGTTGCCTACTACAAATAAATAGTTACATTTAGTATAAAGTATGCATTATACAATGCCGAAATTTCAAAAATAAGTTTTTATCCCTTTTTTGCATTTTTGGCTTTATTTTTTAATCCAATTTTCCCCAGTTTAAATCCTCCATTTTTAAGAAAAATCAAGTCATACTTTTAGTTTGCCAATCTTTTTCCTCGAAAGATTTTTTGGGCTATGGTATAGATAAGTATATTGGCGAGGCAATACAATAATAGAAACTAGATAAATATAATGAGGTTATTTTGGCTTGATCACAAATGTTTTATGTGTTGTATTTTATATTTCTTATATTAGTTGGTGGTTTAAGTTTTAGGGTTCAATTAATTTAGATTAACTAATATTTTTTTGGAATACAATGAGTCAAGTAATATAAGATGAGTATAATCTTACCATGAATAATTAAATAAAATTAATTAATTCTATTAGTAACAATTGTTTATAGATTAATGCATATGATGATATTTATATGCACTTTTTGGATACAAACAATAATGTGTGGATCAAGATTACAATATTCTATTCTCTATATTTTCTCAACATTGTTTGTTCTAGATCTAGTTAATGTGCAAACTCGCTTTGTTTCCTTAAACTTAACTAGTTCAATACATGCACATTAAATCTAAAACACATGCTAAGATGAGTATAAATATGGATGATTGTTTTAGATGATGCTCTGGAATATTCATTTCATCTCTTGTTGTCTCCACTAAAATGAATTCTAATAGATCTATTGATGCATATTAGGATATCTATATGCAATTAATGGATGCAAGCAATCATCGTGGATCAAAATCACAATGTCGTCTACTCTATGTTAGCTCAAGGTTTTTTGTTTTAGATGTAGTTCACATGCAAACTAGCTTTGTATCCATAAACTTAACTACTAAGTATTTTTTTAATTTCGCTATACAAACTCTCAAAACATACATTTCTTAAAATTGATAAACTGTACTCATCAAATACATCTCACGCTTATATGTGGTTATATTGAAAATTGTTATAGTTATAGTGTCTGGCTATGTGAAAAATAGCATTCTACTCCCTATTATAAATAGTTTAAAATATCAGAATAATTGACGGGCCCAAACACCATCTCAAGAGACACAACATTTGAGGTTGACAGTAAATCATTTTCTACCAACAAATAGTTTTTGAAAACCTAAAGTGAGAGAAGTGAAGAGAAATTTATCAAAATTCTTTTCCCAGCCTGCCAATCAGATTCCTTTGGTAATTACATAATCCTGGAGATCAAACTGACACCATACATTATATCTGGCCTCATGGTTGTTAAATACATTAAACTCCCAACCATTCTTTTATATAATGTGGGATCTACAGATAGTCCTCCATCTTCCATGCTTAGTTTCAATCCAGTTGTGACAGGTGTAGGTGTTGGTTTGGATTTCAACATGTTGAACCTCTTCAAAATCTCATTAGCATACTTAGATTGACAAATAAATATTCCAGCACTAGAATGATGGACTTCAATACCCAAAAAATATCTCATAAGCCCTAAATCAGTCATTTCAAACTCACTTTTCATTGTTCTTTTGAAAGCATCAATGTTCAGATCACCAGTCAAGATCAAATCATCTACATACAAGCATACAATTAAAACTTTGCCATTCTCATTTATTTTTATGTACAGAGTCGGCTCACAACTACTCCTTTGAAATCTATCTTGAATCAAGTAAGAGTCTATCCGACTGTATCAAGCTCTTGGAGCTTGCTTTAATCCATACAATGCCTTTTCCAGCCTATATACTTTGTCTTCCTGTCTTGAAATCTCATACCCTTCAGGGTGGTGAACATACACTTTCTTGTCAATATCCATTCAAAAAGGCTGACTTCACGTCCATTTGGTATACCACCCACTTATTATGAGAAGCAACTGCCAATACTATTCTGATTGTATACATCCGTGCAACTAGAGAAAATATTTCATTGAAGTCGATTCCTTGCTATTGTGTGAAACCTCTTGCATCAAGCCTTGCCTTATGGTTTTGCACTTTTCCATCGACATCATGTTTTGTCTTGTAAATCCATTTGACACTTATAGCATCTTTTCCTTCAGGCAGATCTACCAACTCCCATGTTTTATTTTTCTTAATAGATTCAATCTCTTCATCCATGGCATGTGCCCATTTATCATCATTCACAGCTTCTTCAAATGTTAAAGCATCATCAACTTGAGAGAATAAAGTAAAAACAGCAAACGAAATTGTTATATCAACATTGTACAAATCACTCAACCTTCTTGTCATTCTTGGTATCAATCTTACTAGGGTGTGATCTGAAGACGTTGAACTGCTTGGACTACTACTAGCTGGTGTAGTTGGAGCTTGTTGTGGTATAGATTGCAACCTTGAAGATCTTCTTTATATAGATGAAGGTGCAGCTTGTGCTACTACATGTGATGTTGTCCCAGGAGTAGAAGAAGGTGCTAGTTGAGGTGCATTTGATATTGGAAACACTTCATCATGAGGAACAATAGGTGTGATGTTCACTTTCCTCTCTATAGTCCCATACCATGCTTCATCTTCCACAAATAGAACATCTCGACTGCTTATAACTTTTCTAGTTATGGGATTAAAAAACTTGTATGCTTTTGTATCCTTGAAATAACCAAAAAATATGCATTTCTCTCCTTTAAAATCTATCTTCTTTCTTAACTCATCAGGGACATGGGCATATGAAACCCAACCAAAAACTTTTAAATGAGAAACACTATGTTTCATACCTGTCCAAGCCTCTTGTGGTACTTTTCTCTTGACACTCTTAGTCAGACATCTATTCAAAATATGGACAGCAGTTGTTGCTGCCTCAACTCAATATTCATTAGGTAAGTGTTTTGTTGCTAGCATGCTACGTGCCATCTCCATTATAGTTCGATTCTTTTTCTTAGTCACCGCATTTTGTTGAGGTGTGTAGCGGGCTGTGAATTGTTTATGAATGCCATCTGCTTTGCAAAAATTCATAAAATCATTTGAGATATACTCACCACCACCTCTGTGCCATCTCCATTATAGATAGATTCTTTCTCTCTGGCACACCATTTTGCTAAGGTGTGTAGCGGGTTGTTAATTGTTTATGAATGCCATCTGCTTTGCAAAAATTCATAAAATCTTTTGAGATATACTCACCACCTCTATCAGTTCTTAACAGTTTGATGTATTGACCACTTTGCTTCTCTACAAGTGCCTTGAACTGCTGAAAGTAAGAGAACACTTTTGATTTATCTTTCCAAAAGTAAGCCCAGGTTTTTCTTGTGAAATCATCAATAAATATAAGAAAATAAGTATAGCCTCCTATAGATAGTGTTTGCATCTGCCCACAAATGTCTGAATGTACAATTTCTAGTGGCACTCTCGCCCTTACTGGTTTTCTTGCTGGAAATGATTATCTATGTTGTTTACCTAGAATATACCCTTCACATACTCTTTCTGGTTTCTCAATTAATGGAAAACCTTTAAGCATGTTCTTAATGTGCAATGATTTCAATGCTCCAAAATTCAAATGCCCAAATCTGAGATGCCACAACCATGATTCATCCTTTACAACTGATTGAAACACTTTTTTAAATTTCTTTGTCATTATCTTTTATTTTTTTAGCACTAGATTGACATGCTTCATCATTTTCGAAATTTTTTTTAACTTCTGATTTTGTATTTTATTCCTTAAAGGCAACTCTTTCTGATTTTCCACTCACATCAGGTCTTATCCTCAAAGGAGACATTATGTTACTAGGGAACTTATCCATAATTACACACTCATTGTTCTCCATATAAACTCTATATCCTGTTTATACCAACTGGCCAATACTCATTAAATTAAGTTTTAGGCCAGCAACATAAGACACATCTGGCATAACACACTGCTCCCCCTTAAGGGTTAGAATATCAACTGTCCCTCTACTCAAAATAGTGACCTTATTGATGTTACCAAGACTGACATCAGTTTGAACTGACTCATCAGAACTAAAAAATAACTCAACGTTGTATGTCATGTTATTACTACAACCAGAATCCAAATACCATATGTCACTTGGGCTTTCTTCGAGGATATTGCACTCAACAGAAGAATTTGTAGTAATTGACTCGGCCATCTTAGTGCATGCAATAAATAGAGTGGTCTTAGATGTGTTATTTGACTGGTTCTGACTTTGCTTCTGCTGTCATACTGTTTCTTTTTACATTTACTGGCATAATTCCCAAACTTCTTACAATCATGGCACTGAATATGTGACTAATCAAACTTTTAGACACTTGGGTGGCTGAAATTTTGGTTTTGATTCCTACCACCAATATTTGCATAACCACTATTATGTCCACCTCTACCTCTAGGAATAAACTTGTGGCTTCCTCTTCCACGACTTTGAGATGAAAATGCAAACCAAAAGTAACGCCCATATGAGGATGCTAATCAATAAATCAAAATATATCTCACACAACCGAGAAGCACAATAAAAACCCTAAACTCCTTGTCCAACTTCAATGTCTTTGAAAAGCCGGCAAATAAAACATGTTACCCTAAAATTCCTTGTCTCAAATCTATCCAAATCATGTCTTCTAAGAATATTATTATGCTATCCTGGTCTTTCTAATGATTTCCAAATAACATAATATGTATAAGTTAGGGCAAATCTAATGCATCTTATATTATATTATCCAGGCATTTTATAATAATTTCACATTTTGCTTCTTATGTTCTCCAAATGTTTGTAAATAATTATAGATTTATGAGTTAGAATAATTTTGGATGGCCATGTTCCTCATCAAAAAAACAAAACAATTCTAAACATTTTGTGCATTGTATGTTATATTTATTAAATTAGTTTGTGGTTAAAATTAGTTTTAGGATTTGATTAATTTAGATTAATTAATAATTTTTTGGAATAAAACTGATCAAATCATATTAGACAGATATAATCACAACATAAGTAGTAATAAATAAAGAGAAATTGATGGATTTTGAGTGAAAATTGTTTGCGGATTGTCGCAAATAATGATATTTGTAGGCCTAAATTTTATTGGATGCTAAGAATAACCCATGGATCAAAATCGAAATCTTCTCAAATCTGAATCTCCTTTACAGCATTTAATTTGAACTAGCAATAGATTGAAGACAAGAAAACAAAACACAACAAGGCCTTAGCGAGCCTTCTTCACTTTGAGCTCTACCTAACTCGGGAATGTATTTTTCCTACTTAGGACCTTCATGCCCAATATGGTTTCAAATTTGTCACAATCGTACAGGTTCATGATTGGTAGATGTTTCTCAACTATAAGGGGATTATCTACAGTTACCCTCTATACACCCCTAATCCTTCACAATCTGCAGTTCGACCAAAAAAATAATACATGCACTACTCCAAGTGCACAAGGGAATACAAAGCATACATTATGAAACCTGCCCTTTAAGAAATACTTGAAGAAAAGAAGATAGGAGAGATACGATTAATAAGGGATGCTATCGAAACAAATTCACAAATAGCTTCTACAATCAAGTGCATATCCAATGAAACAGAGTCACGCCCACAAGTTAAAAGGACAAACCCGCATTGCAAAATAACTCAAATTAGGGAATTTTCAAAGTGGAATACCTAAAATTGACACAATTCCATCAACTAATTGCATCAACCATTCATGTTAATCCATTCAATGTTTCCCAAATTTACTGCAAATTGCAAATAGAATTTAACTCCTTCCTTGAAGGAGACCCATAAGCACAATCACACATTGATAAGAAAATACCAGAACAAACCAACATATCCTTCATATTTTGATTCATATAAATTCATAAAATACAAATGGACACGGTATATGCAACCATTGAAAAATTGCATTCAGTACTAATTGCAATTTACAATATGGAAAGATAATCCCTCTTCTCTATGAGCCAGCATGAAACCCTAGATTAACAAATGGCTGCTTCTACCCACCTGGAATACAACATTTCATAGTATTTTCTTACAGTTGTAGTATTCCTTTTATAACAATAAGGAATTATCAAAATCTTCAACATGCTTACACTTGGTTTTTTTCCTCTTTTGACACATTTCAGGCCATATGTAGATAAAAGAAAACCCATCGCCCATTAAATATAAGACAAAAATGGGCCATGCATACAAGAAGATACCTCGGTGGAGAATAATATTCCGTTCAAGTCTTGGTGCTTTGATTCGTGCCACCATCATGCTTGTGGAAGACCTACATACGCTGGTAGAGACACTCATTAGACTAGAAGGGGAGCCTTGCAACCTTATAAAAGAAATTTCCTCACAACTAGAGGATGAAAATAAATAGAAAAGGGAGGTAATGGAAAAATGGAAGGAGAATCTTATCAAGCAATATGATAAGAAGAGCAAGGGGCACATCTTCCATACTCAAGATGAATTTGAGATTCTCTACATCTAAACCATCCACCCCATGCCTTCATTATTCTCTTTCCCCTTCGTTCTTCCTCCTAGTCATTTGATTATGAAGGGATGAAGATAGATAGCCCATGAAAGGAATTTTCCATTTGAAACCACCTTTCGATGTCCCTTCGACTATCTTCTAAAATCTTGATATCCCTTCCGCTACAAAGTGGCCCACTGAAATATTCTCCAACCTATATCATAGAATGTGCACCTCACAAATTCGCAGTTCTCTATATATGAATGCTCCATCTCTTAGACTTTATTTGAACCAGTGCTAATACGAGGCCCAACACAGTGCTTAATGAATAGATGGTTGTCGTCCTCGATTTGTGGGACTTAAAGCCTCCTAAAATAGCCTATCTTTATGCATGCAAGCAATATTTTCAGCTTTTGTTCTTATCAAGAGATTAAGACTCGTTCTTATCAACCACAACTCCCAGCTTGGATTTCTTGAATAACACTCCAACAACCATATTCATGTACTTTTCATATCATTGTGCTCAGTCCCTCTAGCTTTTCACATATGAAATTATATGAACATCCTTTCTGGAGTTGATCTCATGTAGGTGATTCGCCAGGATTGACTTTTACTTCAAAATATCACCTCCTGCGTTACCGGAACCTTTTACATGCTTTTCCTTGTATGCCTTATCCATTAATATTCATCTTCCTTGGCAAACTCACAAACTTTGATTATCCTGATCATCGCCCCTTTTGTCTAGCATAGAACTACAGAGCAACAAACACCTCATTAACCCCTTGCATACAATTTTATATCTAACCCCTTTGATTGGCACACACGTTCCATGTCAGCATCAATTCCCATCATATAGCACTCCTCCTAGACCATTCCCTCCACACTAGATTATCCTGGAAAATATTTCCCTAATGGTATTGTGGGGTTCTTGGCTAATCCTATACCTCTTCTTCCAGTCTTCACTGGAAACCCGCATACATTAACAATCGGTAAAATTTCGCATTGTGGGATTATGGAAGCATACCCTAAGGGTCTCGCCTATTTTTGCAAACTCGCATGGCGATGCAATGACACTTATTATTACAGAGGTAATGTGAGGCTCGCTTTGTATTTGTCGCACTACCCCACACACCCGCATGGTGACTTTGGAATTACTTAGCTGCTTCACGGGGTGATAAAATACATGAAGGCAGAGAATTTACCTGGCCAGTCGATAGTAGCATTCTAGGGAACACCCAAAGGAGCCTGTCACCGTATGAATAAAAACCCATTAAGTAGATCTCTTATAGAGATATTACCAGCCAAATGAGTCAACAATGGAAATAATGGCCTTAACCTTTGGTGCTACAAAACTTAGCCGAATTTGCTTCAAGGCTTGTCACTGAAGAATTAAGACTGGAGAGGCAACACAGTGGAATACTAAACTCATCAGTCTTAACATCAGCACTAGTTGGGGATGCATGCTCCCTGCAGGCATAACAAGATTCCACATCTCTGCTCGAAGCTGACTGAATGCCAATTGGCTTGGGTAGTTTATTCAAAATTTTACAAAATTCAGATCCATCCTTCCATTGGTGGCCCAAGGCCCCCAAAAAATAAAAACAAGTTCTTGCCTTTATCAAAAACCTGATTCTCATCATGTAACAATTTGATCTTGCTCGTGACATAGTTGAGTAAGACTAGACCATGAATTTTACCAATCATCCCCCTCATTATACTCAATGTTATATCACAACCAATATCATCATTATCATAGTGATCCCTGTAAATAAATTCATAAAATGTTTGCTTGCAAGGCAGCATCATACCATACTAGTCCTCTTAATCATACCTCCATCTTATGACATATTTTCCATCATCACAGGCCTCGGTATTCTTTTCAAGAAACCCCTTCATATGGTATGGAAAGCAAAAACATTCATATCCAACGAAACTTTTAATTTCACTATCATCATGTATTTTAAGCACAAAACTTTCATTGGAATCATTTTGCATGTTAAGTAAACAATCCTTATATGTATCAAAAGAAAACCCTTCTCATGTTGGCTCACTCTGTATCTGCATCTGATCATATGTACAAGAATTTCAATCTAAACTTCAAAATCTAAATGTTTCATTGCTTGTTCCCATATCAGCTAAATGAGACATGTCATGATCATCATCATTTACACCCAATGTGAACACTTCTAATTCAAACTCAAAAACATATCTTGAAAAAAATTTAGAGGCACAATCAAAATCCACATAAATAACCTCAAAGACGAGCAAAAATAAAGCTATAGGGGAATTTTATAAACTGTGAGTAATGTTATGATCCTCTTCATGATTACTGATTGTCATATTCATATCAACATAAGGCTCGGAACCCTTATTGTTCATTGCATAAGTATCTCCCGATTTATTTCTTTCTGGCATCTTCATGCTTAAGAAACCATCTGAATAAATTAAAAACCAGTCATACCCTACAACATTTGATTCATCCATATCTATAGTTCCATCATCTGAGAACCCTTCAGAATCACTACAGTTCTTCACAGAGATTGTAATTGATTCTTGATCAACATTGCCAGTGTACATACTCATATCAACCCTTAGTTAATAGGAACTGTTAAATATTTCTATGCCAGTATCATCCTCGGTTAATATAAATGATTCCATTTCCACCTTAATTAAATAATTGGATATAGCCACTTGGCAATCATCAAAATTTACCACATGAGGGGGGTTACACCATAACATTGCAAACCACTATCATCCTCTGTGTTAGCTTCATATGATCGATTTTGAGTGTTATGATGGTGAAAAACATCACCATGGAGAAATTCATCAGCAAACCAGAAAGTGTTATTTTTGGACCTTTCTATCTTCCTATCAAGCAACTTCTGAGAATGTGATTGCAAATCAAGGAGGAGAAGAAAGGTGCAAGAGTGTAGTGCGGTAAATTTTAACCCCTTACAATTTCACATTGTATTTCAACCCCAACTTTAGTTGGCTTTTTATAGATCATTTTAGGCCTATTTGGGCACTATCCTACCCTACAATTTCATTAATAATCTAGCAATTTGTTTGCAATGAAATAATTAAATTAGGACATGATCTAACATCAAATACCATGAGATTTGTGGCTCCCTTTCAAAGGGCCTATTTCGGTTGAACCAAGCTGTCAACAACCATGTCTTGCAAAAATTCCTCCAAGATTGTAGGGATTGTTAGTGTTATCATTCATAATTTGGAATCTAGTCCCAATTTTGGTACTTGATTGTTTTATGTTGGCCTAAACTCAAAAGTGGCCTAATCTAGAACCAAGAAGCAATAAACAGTATACTCCAATTCAATCAAGCAATCCTTAGCTACTTTGATGAGTTTCTTTATGTGTACATACATTTTCTGATCTAAAGAAATTAATCAGAACTTCTAGACTCACTTGTTTGAATTTGGAAGACTTTGATAATCCACCAGGTTAAAGTTAAGGTTAAGGTCCTTAACTAGGGATTACATTTATTATTTGTTGTATTAGCCAAAGTAGATTCTTAAAGTCTTGAATTTATAGAAACTTGGTGGTTATTTCTTTCCTTGTTTGGTTCTTGGAGGTTATCTCTTCGATATTGTCCTCAACAACTACGACAATATTTCCTTTCGCTTGTTCTTCCTTATATGGTTCTTGAGGTTTCATCTCATTGGGTTTATCCTCACTAGTTGTGTCCATCTCTTTCTTCTTCTATTGATTTAAGTTATTTTCCTAGATTTCTCCTTCTTCTACTGTACTAGAGCCAAGGCTAACAACATTCGTTGGTATTTCAAGCACAAAGGGAATAAAATTATGGTTTGAGATACTAGTACAAGGGGAAAACAATAAGAAAAATGAAGTGTGGAATTGTAAATTAAATTTTTACGCTTGTGTTGGGACAAAAGGTTTGATGGGGAATTAAAATAGCATGCCCAGAAGGGCAAGGAAGGTGCAAGAGTGCAATGTACTAAATTGTATCCTTTTACAATTTCACAATCGTTTTGGGCACCTAGTTTAGTGTGGTTATTTAGATCATTTTAGACCTATTTGGACTCCATCTTGCACTACAATTGCATTACTAATCTGGCAAGTTAACTATTATTAGAACCATTACTATTATTGCCATTAACACCAACACCAAAGCTGCAACATTCCTAACCCTAACACTGTCCATTTTCATTGTCCTTGCCATTTTTCCTTCCTCTTCCTCTTCCTTTTCTCAAAGCTCACCTCAATCACACAGATGTAGATGTAGATGTTCAAATCAACTCAGGTAAACATCATTAAAAAAGAATGGGCATTCGCTTATTTGCATCGCCAACTCGGCCTGCAATTTATCCTTTTCTTACATCAAAAACAACATAGAGATAAGGACGCGAGTCAACATTTAAAGTATACAAGGATTTTATAATATGTCTCATACAACCAAGAAGCACAGTAGAAACCCTAAAATCCCCGTCCAACTTCAATGTCTTTTCAAAGCCATATAATGAAATGGGTTATCCATCATCTCATAAATAATTTTGGATTTATGAGTTAAAATAACTTTGGATGGTGAGGTCTCTCATTATTAAGTCAAAAAATAAAACAGTTATAAAACTGTGCATTGTATGTTATATTTTTTATATTAGTTGACCATTCAAATAAGTTTTGGAATTCAATTGATTTAGATTAACTAATAATGTTTTGGAATAAAGTGGATCAAGTAATATTAGACAGATATAACCACAACATAAATAGTAATAAATAAAGACAAATTGATTGACTTTGAGTGAAAATCGTTTGTGGATTGATGCAAATAATGATATCTATGTTAGTTCAACATAGTTTGTTCTAGGTTTAGTTCAGATGTGGACTTGCTTTGTATCCATATTCTTAACATAGATAATTCATGTCAGGTCCTTCTCCTTGCTAATATAATAAAAGACATAGATAATTTATGTCACTCATAATTTTTCTATGATATTGATAGTATTTTAAAGTATCTTGACAATAAGCAAGCTTAATGCATGCACATTAAATCTAAAATAAATGCTAATACATTCACACATGTGCTAAGATGCGTTTTTTATCAAATAAGACAAATATGAAAGATTGTTATAGACAGTTATCTCGAATATTCAATCCATTTTTAGTTGTCTCCTCTAAAGTGAATGCTAATTGTTATCTTTTTATACATGAATATAACACCAAAAATAACAAAGCCAAGGTCACTCCAAAGTCTCCAATAAAAAATTAAGAAATCCTTTGGGTTTCATTGCATACACATATTTTTCATCAACATTTCGGATCATACTCTATGATTCATCATTGTAGAATGCCGAAAAAAAAATAAAAAAATAAAGATTGAGGGAATGTGAAAATCGGATGTCTCTAAATATTTTATTTATTTTATACAATTAAAATGATCAAGATCAAGTCTACTAGGATGACCTCATACACAAACATCATATGGATCAATCAACCAAGTTGAATAAATGTCCAACAAGATTGGTGATATCAAACTGAGTACAGAACTATATAAATGCATTAAGGCATTACCCCAAACTAAATATAAAACTAGATGGATAATACATTGGGATAATTTTTTTACCATTATCATAATAAACTTTTGATTATTTCTCTCATTGATTAGTAGCAGCTTGCTTTATATAATATATAGTATTTGCACCCATGATATTAATTTGGTTTGGAATTCTTTCAAGGATTTAATCTGCGATTCAATGTTCTAAAGATTGTCTTCCCAATTGAAATATAATTGGATGCTGCAATTCAAATGTCTAAATTTTCTTTACCTAGTTTTAGTTTTCAAGAAGAAACAACTAATCCTTCAGTATGAACAAGCCTGTGGCATGTTCATAAATTTGAACTATATTATACAAAAATTTTCCTTGCACATTGTTTAGAAGATCTAGTATTTCCAAATTCCTTTAGATAATACTAATAAGCTAAATAACTAAAATAAATTATTTTTTAAAACTTGGTAAGTTACAGAATATATTCAAATAATTTTAAATTTAGTCAAAATCTGCTCCATCAAATGCATAAGAAGTCATCAAATGTGTAATTCAAGTGTATGAATAATTGTTGTTTATATAGCATAGGCAGCGTTAATTGCAGCTATAAAATTGATAGGTGGATGCTTTGACATCTCATATTTACATTCTCTACTTATGAAACCATAGTCTTCAATAATTACTTTGAGATTCTATTGTTTCCATTGGAATACTTCATCTACCTGGGATACAAAACTGAGTTGAAACTTGCATCTTAGTTCAACCACCAGACAATCGTCATGCAAAAGGAGCTGCTATGTGTATTATAACAATTTATCCTAGTGCTAGTAGTATTGTGTTCCAGAAAGAGACAAGTATGTCATTTCATTTTGAAATGAATGGGCAATATAACATTTTAAGATTGCATTAATTCACCTTGATGTTGTATGTATATAAGTTACAATGTGTTCAAGCATTTACAATTCACACTCAGTCTAATCATCTGCCATCATCCTGATTTACAAAGGGGAGTTATTTAAACATCTTAATTTCCTAATGTAATGGATTTGGAGAAAAGTGATTTTTAGTGGTTGAACATACACATGGTGTTCTATGTTGATTTCCTAATGTAATGGATTTGGAGAAAAGTGATTTTTAGTGGTTGACCATACACATGGTGTTCTATGTTGTGCAAGCTCTAAACCTAGTGTTGTTCGCATAGAAATTCCTTATCTCAAATTGCAATTAAGGGGTAGCTATTCACAGTTAAAGTATGTTGTATTTAAAGAATTTCTCTGACAAATATTACTATAAACTATTCTAGCAGACAGAAAACAATAAAATAGATTAGCCACGGTATAGCTTCTGGCATCACACAGCCAAGTGCTCAGACAAAACACTAGAATATAACTCTCAATAAGTAACCAAAAACATAATAGCACAACCAAAACGCCATAACTATCTGACTAGACATACTTATAATTAACATAGAATGCTATTGTCCACGTAGGTGACATTTTCAAACACCAACGCACGAGAAGCTAGTCATTGAGGGCTGACAATAGGTATTATTTGTTCTATATGACACACTTTTTGTTATCAAAAGGTTCTTATTGTTTCGTATTAAGTAATCAATGAGATGGCCCTGATCCCAAAACAATACAAGAGATTAACACATTAACCTAGAAAGAAGCAACTAGCACAAATTAGCTAGAACCCAAAGAATAGCACACCACAACCCACCCTTACATAATAAAAAACATTAACTAGAGAAGTCTAAATTAAAATAGTAAAATAAAAATTACAACTAAGACTAACCATTAAGCTACTTATCATCATAATAGTCTCATAGACAGGCCTTAATAAAGTTTTAAACTTAGTACTGCGGAGCATAATCCAAAAAATCACTAAACAAGTAAAGACTAAGGCATCGTTGCCTTCAAAAAAATAAGCAAAGGCATCTCAATACTATCGGTATCAATGTACTCACTAGGATTTTTATTTTCTTTACCTTTCTTCTTAACAAAGGTATTGGTTTTTCCATTGTATGGAGTTTTCTCTCAATGAGCTCAATTTTCAAGAGATGCTAGGCTTTCTAGGGTTCTCACTTCGAGTTAAAAGCCTATTTCTTTGAGGAGTTAGATTAGATACATACCTATACAAGGCAAAGGTGAGACCTTGGTGTAAAGTGGGAGAAGAACTTTTAACTTCAATATTGATACATAGAAATGATTAAAGGTAAAAAGATATGTTTATGTTCTCCTTATGCCTAATGTGATTCAGAAAAAGAAAATGATAATTGTGAATAGTGGTGTAACTACCTTCAAGAGTAAAGTACTTTATCACATAATAGCTATCTCAGGAAAAGGGGGGAGGAAGAACCAACCTATCATACCCATTTTGCAGATCAACATGCCTTTCACCCTTCTCCAAGAATTTCTTGATAAACAGCTTGTGGTCATTGTAACTCTTCTCCACAACCCTTAAGCCTTCACATTTGAGACACACTGCCTCTGCAATTAGTTTAGGGTAATCTTGAATTTGGTGCTCCCAATATTAAATTCACCCTTTCTCCAAGAATTGTTGAATTTAGCTAACAGAGTGTGGTTGTAGTTCCCCTCGTGGCTTCAAAAAATGAAATGAGCCAATCTTCTTTAAACATCCATTTTCTATTTGAAACAACAAGAAAATATGGATATCATAACTTTATCTAATGCATCCATCAATCCATTAGCAATCAATTATATGAGTAGATATGAGAGAATTCAATGAAGGCCATAGATCTTGCACTTAGATTTCAAAGGGTGTAACGAGAATATTTGGGCCCTCGATGTTTCCAAAATAACAAGTGACATTTTTTCTACAAAAGGGTACTATGTAAGAAGAAAATTGTGTGGACATGTAAATAGTGTTTTAATAGTGCCTATAAACATTATTAATACATTTAGTTATGGGGAAGGTATTTCTAGCCATGAGAGAAACATTGTCAAGCCATGAGATGAGAACAAAGTATTTACCTTGTCAAGCCATAACATGAGTACAAGTACATAGCTAGTGGTGTAAATAGGCATTTGATAAAGGCAATGCCTTGGACTGAAGCAAAATAAAATCTAGTCCTCAAAAAAGGGGGATAGTGCAATCATTCGTTCACAAACCAATGTGTCCAACACTAACCACATAAATATGTCTATGGATATAAGCTCTTTGATCTATTCGACCATTTTCTATTTTAAGAATATAGAGTTATAATTCTCTTCACAAAAATAAGACAACTAGAATGTTTGGATCCTTTTGTAAAAAAGATCCTATCTTATAGAAAACATATTGATCAATATAGTTATCTCCAAACCTCACTAATTCACTTGTCCCCTGTATCAGTGTTTGAAAATGTCACCGACTTCACTATGTGAGAAACAGAATTCTACTCCACATTATAAATATATGGAGGTGCAGATATAATTCGATAACGAACCTATTTCAATAAAAGATTGAAACATGAACAAGATAAGATAAGATATATATAGTCAAATATTTTGGAACAACAATCTTAACTTGTTGGATAGCGGCCACACCGCGAAAATAAAGGTTGAAACAAATGAACAAGGATTGTAAGTATCCTGCTCAAACACACAAACAGCAAACCATTCAACTCAATTTATTTTGATGAGGCAAAGGTAATAGAAGGCGGTTGCTAGCATGTGGCGGCACAATATCCAATCCCACTCCCGCAGTCGCCGATGTTGCAGCACTTAGGGCTGTCTGCGTATCCTGTACAACCGCCATCGTTAACGCACAGGAATTTAAAGCATGGCCCTGCTTGCGCCGAAGCCACGCTAATATTGGCCATTACTATTATTGCCGTTAACACCAAAACCAAAACTGCAACGCTGCCCATTTTCATTGCCATTTTTCCTTCCTCTTCCTCTTCCGTTTCCCAAATCTCGCCTCAATCACACAGATGCAGATGCTCAGCTCAACTCAGGTAAGATCATTAAATAGCATGGGCATTCTCTTATTTTCATCGCCAACTCGGTCTGCAATTTATACAAGAAATTCAAAATTAAGGCGAATGTATACAAGGAAATCAAAATATGTCTCATACAACCCAGAAGCACAGTAAAATCCCTAAAATCCTTGTCCAACCTCAATGTCTTTTAAAAGCCGGCAAATAAAATGGGCTATCCATCATCTCAATACTATCGATATCCTGTCTTATTTAAATTTATTCTTTCAAATAATAGTATCACGTTATTCTTAATGATTTGCGAACAACACAATATGTATGAAATAGGGTAAATCGAACTCTTTACAATTATAGATTATATTATCCTGGCCTTTCTTACTTATTTTACAGTTTACTTTTCAGGCTTTTCAAATGTAATTATTAAGTACATTATAAGAAAAGACTTTAAAGGGTATATGTAATTATTGAATACATGATTAGTTGAATAACTGCAGTGCTAAAATATTTTTTGTTGTAATAATTTATCTTAGTGATAAAACTAATCAAAGATACAAATGTGTGCATAAAAGTGTGCCATTTCATTTTGAAACAAATGGGTAATGTAATGTTTTAAGACTATCTTACATCATAAGATTTCTTTTAACATTACTTTCAGCTTGGTCTAAAAACTACTTCAAATTACAATGAAGGCAGTAAGTAGTCCTAAGCTTTTAATATTATGCTCTCAATCACAATTGTTAAAAACAATGATAGATGTAGGCAAAGGCATTACATTAATTTTTAAAGTTATAATTATCGTATATTTTTATCCTTACCATATGACTAGGATTATTATTGATGTTGCCTACTACAAATAAATAGTTACATTTAGTATAAAGTATGCATTATAGAATGCCGAAATTTCAAAACTAAGTTTTTATCCCTTTTTTGCATTTTTGGCTTTATTTTTTAATCCAATTTTCCCCAGTTTAAATCCTCCATTTTTAAGAAAAAAGAAGTCATACTTTTAGTTTGCCAATCTTTTTCCTCGAAAGATTTTTTGGGCTATGGTATAGATAAGTATATTGGCGAGGCAATACAATAATAGAAACTAGATAAATATAATGAGGTTATTTTGGCTTGATCACAAATGTTTTATGTGTTGTATTTTATATTTCTTATATTAGTTGGTGGTTTAAGTTTTAGGGTTCAATTAATTTAGATTAACTAATATTTTTTTGGAATACAATGAGTCAAGTAATATAAGATGAGTATAATCACACCATGAATAATTAAATAAAATTAATTAATTCTATTAGTAACAATTGTTTGTAGATTAATGCATATGATGATATTTATATGCACTTTATGGATACAAACAATAATGTGTGGATCAAGATTACAATATTCTATTCTCTATATTTGCTCAACATTGTTTGTTCTAGATCTAGTTAATGTGCAAACTCGCTTTGTTTCCTTAAACTTAACTAGTTCAATACATGCACATTAAATCTAAAACACATGCTAAGATGAGTATAAATATGGATGATTGTTTTAGATGATGCTCTGGAATATTCATTTCATCTCTTGTTGTCTCCACTAAAATGAATTCTAATAGATCTATTGATGCATATTAGGATATCTATATGCAATTAATCGATGCAAGCAATCATCGTGGATCAAAATCACAATGTCGTCTGCTCTATGTTAGCTCAAGGTTTTTTGTTTTAGATGTAGTTCACATGCAAACTAGCTTTGTATCCATAAACTTAACTACTAAGTATTTTTTTAATTTCGCTATACAAACTCTCAAAACATACATTTCTTAAAATCAATAAACTGTACTCATCAAATACATCTCACGCTTATATGTGGTTATATTGAAAATTGTTATAGTTATAGTGTCTGGCTATGTGAAAAATAGCATTCTACTCCCTATTATAAATAGTTTAAAATATCAGAATAATTGACGGGCCCAAACACCATCTCAATAGACACAACATTTGAGGTTGACAGTAAATCATTTTCTACCAACAAATAGTTTTTGAAAACCTAAAGCGAGAGAAGTGAAGTGAAATTTATCAAAATTCTTTTCCCAGCCTGCCAATCAGATTCCTTTGGTAATTACATAATCCTGGAGATCAAACTGACAGCATACATTATATCTGGCCTCATGGTTGTTAAATACATTAAACTCCCAACCATTCTTTTATATAATGTGGGATCTACAGATAGTCCTCCATCTTCCATGCTTAGTTTCAATCCAGTTGTGATAGGTGTAGGTGTTGGTTTGGATTTCAACATGTTGAACCTCTTCAAAATCTCATTAGCATACTTAGATTGACAAATAAATATTCCAGCACTAGAATGATGGACTTCAATACCCAAAAAATATCTCATAAGCCCTAAATCAGTCATTTCAAACTCACTTTTCATTGTTGTTTTGAAAGCATCAATGTTCAGATCACCAGTCAAGATCAAATCATCTACATACAAGCATACAATTAAAACTTTGCCATTCTCATTTATTTTTATGTACAGAGTCGGCTCACAACAACTCCTTTGAAATCTATCTTTAATCAAGTAAGAGTCTATCCGGTTGTATCAAGCTCTTGGAGCTTGCTTTAATCCATACAATGCCTTTTCCAGCCTATATACTTTGTCTTCCTATCTTGAAATCTCATACCCTTCAGGCTAGTGAATATACACTTCTTCTTGTAGATATCCATTCAAAAAGGCTGACTTCGCGTCCATTTGGTATACCACCCACTTATTATGAGCAGCAATTGCCAATACTGTTCTGATTGTATACATCCGTGCAACTAGAGAAAATATTTCATTGAAGTCGATTCTGGGCTATTGTGTGAAACCTCTTGCATCAAGCCTTGCCTTATGGTTTTGCACTTATAGCATCTTTTCCTTCAGGCAGATCTACCAACTCCCATGTTTTATTTTTCTTAATAGATTCAATCTCTTCATCCATGGCATGTGCCCATTTATCATCATTCACAACTTCTTCAAATGTTAAAGCCTCATCAACTTGAGAGAATAAAGCAAAAATAGCAAACGAAATTGTTATATCAACATTGTACAAATCACTCAACCTTCTTGTCTTTCTTGGTATCAATCTTACTAGGGTGTGATCTGAAGACGTTGAACTGCTTGGACTACTACTAGCTGGTGTAGTTGGAGCTTGTTGTGGTATAGGTTGCAACCTTGAAGATCTTCTTTATATAGATGAAGGTGCAGCTTGTGCTACTACATGTGATGTTGTCCCAGGAGTAGAAGAAGGTGCTGGTTGAGGTGCATTTGATATTGGAAACACTTCATCATGAGGAACAGTAGGTGTGATGTTCACTTTCCTCTCTATAGTCCCATACCATGCTTCATCTTCCACAAATAGAACATCTCGACTGCTTATAACTTTTCTAGTTATGGGATTAAACAACTTATATGCTTTTGTATCCTCGAAATAACCAAAAAATATGCATTTCTCTCCTTTAAAATCTATCTTCTTTCTTAACTCATCAGGGACATGGGCATATGAAACCCAACCAAAAACTTTTAAATGAGAAACACTATGTTTCATACCTGTCCAAGCCTCTTGTGGTACTTTTCTCTTTACACTCTTAGTCAAACATCTATTCAAAATATGGACAGCAGTTGCTGCTGCCTCAACTCAATATTCATTAGGTAAGTGTTTTGTTGCTAGCATGCTACGTGCCATCTCCATTATAGTTCGATTCTTTTTCTCAGTCACACCATTTTGTTGAGGTGTGTAGCGGGCTGTGAATTGTTTATGAATGCCATCTGCTTTGCAAAAATTCATAAAATCATTTGAGATATACGCACCACCACCTCTCTGCCATCTCCATTATAGTTAGATTCATTGTCTCTGGCACACTATTTTGCTAAGGTGTGTAGCGGGTTGTGAACTGTTTATGAATGCCATCTGCTTTGCAAAAATTCATAAAATCTTTTGAGATATACTCACCACCTCTGTTAGTTCTTAACAGTTTGATGTATTGACCACTTTGCTTCTCTACAAGTGCCTTGAACTACTGAAAGTAAGACAACACTTTTGATTTATCTTTCAAAAAGTAAGCCCAGGTTTTTCTTGTGAAGTCATCAATAAATATAAGAAAATAAGTATAGCCTCCTATAGACAGTGTTTGCATCTTCCCACAAATGTCTGAATGTACAATTTCTAGTGGCACTCTCGCCCTTACTGGTTTTCTTGCTAGAAATGATTATCTATGTTGTTTACCTAGAATATACCCTTCACATACTCTTTCTGGTTTCTCAATTAATGGAAAACCTTTAAGCATGTTCTTTATGTGCAAAGATTTCAATGCTCCAAAATTCAAATGCCCAAATCTGAGATGCCACAACCATGATTCATCCTTTACAACTGATTGAAACACTTTTTGAATTTCTTTGTCATTATCTTTTATTTTTTTAGCACTAGATTGACATGCTTCATCATTTTCGGAATTTTTTTTAACTTCTGATTTTGTATTTTATTCCTTAAAGGCAACTCTTTCTGATTTTCCACTCACATCAGGTCTTATCCTCAAAGGAGACATTATGTTACTAGGGAACTTATCCATAATTACACACTCATTGTTCTCCATATAAACTCTATATCCTGTTTATACCAACTGGCCAATACTCATTAAATTAAGTTTTAGGCCAGCAACATAATACACATCTGGCATAACACACTGCTCCCCCTTAAGGCTTAGAATATCAACTGTCCCTTTACTCAAAATAGTGACCTTATTGATGTTACCAAGACTGACATCAGTTTGAACTGACTCATCAGAACTAAAAAATAACTCAACGTTGTATGTCATGTTATTACTACAACCAGAATCCAAATACCATATGTCACTTGGGCTTTCTTCGAGGATATTGCACTCAACAGAAGAATTTGTAGTAATTGACTCGGCCATCTTAGTGCATGCAATAAATAGAGTGGTCTTAGATGTGTTATTTGACTGGTTCTGACTTTGCTTCTGCTGGTCATACTGTTTCTTTTTACATTTACTGGCATAATTCCCAAACTTCTTACAATCATGGCACTGAATATGTGACTAATCAAACTTTTGGACACTTGGGTGGCTGAAATTTTGGTTTTGATTCCTACCACCAATATTTGCATAACCGCTATTATGTCCACCTCTACCTCTAGGAATAAACTTGTGGCTTCCTCTTCCACGACTTTGAGATGAAAATGCAAACCAAAAGTAACGCCCATATGAGGATGCTAATCAATAAATCAAAATATATCTCACACAACCGAGAAGCACAGTAAAAACCCTAAACTCCTTGTCCAACTTCAATGCCTTTGAAAAGCCGGCGAATAAAACATGTTACCCTAAAATTCTTTGTCTCAAATCTATCCAAATCATGTCTTCTAAGAATATTATTATGCTATCCTGGTCTTTCTAATGATTTCCAAATAACATAATATGTATAAGTTAGGGCAAATCTAATGCATCTTATATTATATTATCCAGGCATTTTATAATAATTTCACATTTTGCTTCTTATGTTCTCCAAATGTTTGTAAATAATTATAGATTTATGAGTTAGAATAATTTTGGATGGCCATGTTCCTCATCAAAAAAACAAAACAATTCTAAACATTTTGTGCATTGTATGTTATATTTATTAAATTAGTTTGTGGTTAAAATCAGTTTTAGGATTTGATTAATTTAGATTAATTAATAATTTTTTGGAATAAAACCGATCAAATCATATTAGACAGATATAATCACAACATAAGTAGTAATAAATAAAGAGAAATTGATGGATTTTGAGTGAAAATTGTTTGCGGATTGTCGCAAATAATGATATTTGTAGGCCTAAATTTTATTGGATGCTAAGAATAACCCATGGATCAAAATCAAAATCTTCTCAAATCTGAATCTCCTTTACAGCGCTTAATTTGAACTAGCAATAGACAGAAGACAAGAAAACAAAACACAACAAGGCCTTAGCGAGCCTTCTTCACTTTGAGCTCTACCTAACTCGGGAATGTATTTTTCCTACTTACGACCTTCATGCCCAATATGCTTTCAAATTCATCACAATCGTACAGGTTCATGATTGGTAGATGTTTCTCAACTATAAGGGGATTATCTACAGTTACCCTCTATACACCCCTAATCCTTCACAATCTGCAATTCGACCAAAAAAATAATACATGCGCTACTCCAAGTGTACAAGGGAATACAAAGCATGCATTATGAAACCTGCCCTTTAAGAAATGCTTGAAGAAAAGAAGATAGGAGAGATACGATTAATAAGGGATGCTACCGAAACAAATTCACAAATAGCTTCTACAATCAAGTGCATATCCAATGAAACAGAGTCACGCCCACAAATTAAAAGGACAAACCCGCATTGCAAAATAACTCAAATTAGGGAATTTTCAAAGTGGAATGCCTAAAATTGACACAATTCCATCAACTAATTGCATCAACCATTCATCTTAATCCATTCAATGTTTCCCAAATTTACTGCAAATTGCAAATAGAATTTAACTCCTTCCTTGAAGGAGACCCATAAGCACAATCACACATTGATAAGAAAATACCAGAACAAACGAACATATCCTTCATATTTTGATTCATATAAATTCATAAAATACAAATGGACACGGTATATGCAACCATTGAAAAATTGCATTCAGTACTAATTGCAATTTACAATATGGAAAGATAATCCCTCTTCTCTGTGAGCCAGCATGAAACCCTAGATTAACAAATGGCTACTTCTACCCACCTGGAATACAACATTTCATAGTATTTTCTTACAGTCGTAGTATTCCTTTTATAACAATAAGGAATTATGAAAATCTTCAACATGCTTACACTTGGTTTTTTTCCTCTTTTGACACATTTCAGGCCATATGCAGATAAAAGAAAACCCATCGCCCATTAAATATAAGACAAAAATGGGCCATGCATACAAGAAGATGCCTCAGTGGAGAATAATATTCCGTTCAAGTCTTGGTGCTTTGATTCGTGCCACCATCATCCTTGTGGAAGACCTACATACGCTGGCAGAGACACTCATTAGACTAGAAGGGGAGCCTTGCAACCTTATAAAAGAAATTTCCTCACAACTAGAGGATGAAAATAAATAGAAAAGGGAGGTAATGGAAAAATGGAAGGAGAATCTTATCGAGCAATATGATAAGAAGAGCAAGGGGCACATCTTCCATACTCAAGATGAATTTGAGATTCTCTACATCTAAACCATCCACCCCATGCCTTCATTGTTCTCTTTCCCCTTCCTTCTTCCTCCTAGTCGTTTGATTATGAAGGGATGAAGATAGATAGCCCATGAAAGGCATTTTCCATTTGAAACCACCTTTCAAGAGATTAAGACTCGTTCTTATCAACCACAACTCCCAGCTTGGATTTCTTGAATAACACTCCAACAACCATATTCATGTACTTTTCATATCATTGTGCTCAGTCCCTCTGGCTTTTCACATATGAAATTATATGAACATCCTTTCTGGAGTTGATCTCATGTAGGTGATTCGCCAGGATTGACTTTTACTTCAAAATATCACCTCCAGCGTTACCGGAACCTTTTACATGCTTGTCCTTGTATGCCTTATCCATTAATGTTCATCTTCCTTGGCGAACTCACAAACTTTGATTATCCTGATCATCGCCCCTTTTGTCTAGAATAGAACTATAGAGCAACAAACACCTCATTAACCCCTTGCATGCAATTTTATATCTAAACCCTTTGATTGGCACACACGTTCCATGTCAGCATCAGTTCCCATCATATAGCACTCTTCCTAGACCATTCCCTCCACACTAGATTATCCTCGAAAATATATCCCTAATGGTATTGTGGGGTTCTTGGCTAATCCTATACCTCTTCTTCCAGTCTTCACTGGAAACCCGCATACATTAACAATCGGTAAAATTTCGCATTGTGGGATTATGGGAGCATACCCTAAGGGTCTCGCCTATTTTTGCAAACTCGCATGGCGATGCAATGACAATTATTATTATAGAGGTAATGTGAGTCTCGCTTTGTATTTGTCGCACTACCCCACACACCCGCATGGTGACTTTGGAATTACTTAGCTACTTCACGGGGTGATAAAATACATGAAGGTAGAGAATTTACCTGGCCAATCGATAGTAGAATTCTAGGGAACACCCAAAGGAGCCTGTCACCGTATGAATAAAAACTCATTAAGTAGATCTCTTATAGAGATATTACCAGCCAAATGAGTCAACAATGGAAATAATGGCCTTAACCTTTGGTGCTAGAAAAATTAGCCGAATTTGCTTCAAGGCTTGTCACTGAAGAATTAAGACTGGAGAGGCAACACAGTGGAATACTAAACTCATCAGTCTTAACATCAGCTCTAGTTGGGGATGCATGCTCCCTGCAGGCATAACAAGATTCCACATCTCTGCTCGAAGCTGACTGAATGCCAATTGGCTTGGGTAGTTTATTCAAAATTTTACAAATTTCAGATCCATCCTTCCATTGGTGGCCCAAGGCCCCCAAAAAATAAAAACAAGTTCTTGCCTTTATCAAAAACCTGATTCTCATCATGTAACAATTTGATCTTGCTTGTGACATAGTTGAGGAAGACTAGACCATGAATTTTACCAATGATCCCCCTCATTATACTCAATGTTATATCACAACCAATATCATCATTATCATAGTGATCCCTGTAAACAAATTCATAAAACGTTTGCTTGCAAGGCAGCATCATACCATACTAGTCCTCTTAATCGTACCTCCATCTTATGACATATTTTCCATCATCACAGGCCTTGGTATTCTTTTCAAAAAACCCCTTCATATGGTATGGAAAGCAAAAACATTCATATCCAACGGAACTTTTAATTTCACTATCATCATGTATTTTAAGCACAAAACTTTCATTGGAATCATTTTGCATGTTAAGTAAACAATCCTTAGATGTATCAAAAGAAAACCCTTCTCATGTTGGCTCACTCTGTATCTGCATCTGATCATATGTACAAGAATTTCAATCTAAAATTCAAAATCTAAATGTTTCATTGCTTGTTCCCATATCGGCTAAATGAGACATGTCATGATCATCATCATTTACACCCCATGTGAACACTTCTAATCCAAACTCAGAAACATATCTTGAAACAAATTTAGAGGCACAATCAAAATCCACATAAATAACCTCAAAGACGAGCAAAAATAAAGCTATAGGGGAATTTTATAAACTGTGAGTACTGTTATGATCCTCTTCATGATTACTGATTGTCATATTCATATCAACATAAGGCTCGGAACCCTTATTGTTCATTGCATCAGTATCTCCCGATTTATTTCCTTCTGGCATCTTCATGCTTAAGAAACCACCTGAATAAATTAAAAAATAGTCATACCCTACAACATTTGATTCATCCATATCTATGGTTCCATCATCTGAGAACCCTTTAGAATCACTACAGTTCTTCACAGAGATTGTAATTGATTCTTGATCAACATTGCCAGTGTACATACTCATATCAACCCTTAGTTAATAGGAACTGTTAAATATTTCTATGCCAATATCATCCTCGGTTAATATAAATCATTCCATTTCCACCTCAATTAAATAATTGGATATAGCCACTTGGCAATCATCAAAATTTACCACGTGAGGGGGGTTACACCATAACATTGCAAACCAATATCATCCTCCGTGTTAGCTTAATATGATTCATTTTGAGTGTTATGATGGTGAAAAACATCACCATTTGAGA